>NC_133208.1:8646698-8714198 GCF_958299795.1 Porites lutea | reverse complement strand
CTCAGATTGGAATCAATTCCGTCTGCAATCATCGAATTGATTAGAGAAGACTGTTTCTCGGTATTCCTTTCGTGGGCGAAAACAACTATATTTATATCAGAAAAAAAAGGCAAACTGAATAGTAGCACCTCCTGTTTTGCAGACGTAAACGAGTGTGCAACAGGAAAACACAAATGTAACGGCAGCTCCATATGCCACAACACCAAAGGATACTTCCTATATATCTGCCTACCAAAGTATCTCGGCGTTAATTGCACAGGTAAATATATTGTGCATTGAGATTGCAGATTCTTCTGATAAAAAAGGACGCTGTGTGATCGGGGTCTGTCATGTGATGAAATCATGGTCATTATCGTTATAAATTATTGATATCGCGGTTATTTCCCCTTTTTCGTGTATAGCTGTTTAAAAACAAACAAACAAACAAACGAGAAAGGTTTGTGGAATTCCTTGGGTTTCAATTTGTTAAAAGCACATGACGTTTTGGCATGATCTTTACGGTCAACTAATACAGGCAACATTTTCGCTTAACTTGTTGCGCAACATTGTTACATTCCAAGTTGAAAAACGTTGTTGCCGGCCGCCGAGGTCGAGTTTAAGAGTGCAAATTAACAGTGCAGCCTTTAAAATTAAACTGCCTGGTATTCTGGGCCATGGCTGTTTGCACGTTTGATTTTGTGTTTAAATTAGTATTATTTCAGTAGCTTTTAATGCTACTCTCATTTCGGTGTCTGAACACCGACACGATAGGTCTTTAAGAGTGGTTGTCAGAGAAAACCGGGCAAAATGTTAAAAATGTCAACGGAAGGAGGTCAACAGAATAAGTTCATACTAACATCATAGATAGGTCTGGTGGAGTATTGGACAAATATACCAAATATAGGTTCTTCACTGCCCTTGTATTAGAGATACGAGCATCACTTTATTCGACCCCTCGGACGCCATTTTTATAAGCAAATTTTCACCATTTTCTGAAACGTACAGAACCCGCAAAATTTAACGAGCGAAGTTTATTTTTTGCATGCGATACAACACATCACAGAACTACTTTCTATACTACTATAAGATTAAAAGCAAGACTAAAATTTTCTTATTTTATCTGACCTAAACTCAGTGTCTGCAAACGAGCAAAAAATCGGGCATTTTTGAATTGATGTACAGCGCACAACTAAAACGAAAGAACAACTCTGACAGCCAAATTGCAGT
Organism: Porites lutea; assembly: GCF_958299795.1. Classification (NCBI taxonomy): domain Eukaryota; kingdom Metazoa; phylum Cnidaria; class Anthozoa; order Scleractinia; family Poritidae; genus Porites; species Porites lutea. The sequence goes on along the minus strand of NC_133208.1, from coordinate 8,712,992 downwards.
CTACTATCATCCATGTAACCAAAACACTAATAATCATTTTGGGCCATTGAAACAGGAAGAAATTAGAAAACTCACATTTGTCATAGTTTCCAAGCTAGCTTTTTCTTTCAAACAGGCCGATCCCTTCGTGTTTGTTTCAAGTCCTCTTCGTGAATTTTCTTTCATATTTCGCGGTAAAGTATGTTCAGCAGCTGGATAATATAATATAATGTATATAATGCATATAATGTTCATTTTCATAAAAACGATGTCAGATGACCTCTTAGTGCAAATGGTCTATGGCTAAAAAAGAAACGAACCGGCTTATCAGCGACCTATTACAGTCCTATTTCTTCTTCAATTACTACTTTTAGTTAAATCTGGCTTGTTTTGTGTCGTTTTTTTATGGCGGAGTGATGGAGTGTGGTGAACAGGTGACCAATTGGCATTACATTATTCAGTCTTCATTTGCTCTTCATTCACTTCATTTTGACTTATCCCGTATAAGTCTTAGCGTTTCTTTGGACTCTTTATTGTGTTATCTATTTTTGCGTCAGTCTTCAATCACCGTCCGTGTCCAAAGGTCCACTCATCTCCTGTTCATGATTTCCTGTAACACTTTTCATAGTCTGGAAGGCTTCGCCCGAAACACTACTAGCAGAGCTTAGGGGAAGTGATTGACTAGTCATAAGCTTCATGGGTGGGGAGGCTGAGTAGTTGCTCCTTGGACTTGGCTGTCTAGAGACTCAGTACAGGCACCTTGTAACAGTTAAGAGTCAGGTCCGTCATAAGACTGACTGTCAGTCACTAAAAATTTATCGATGTACGTTTGAGCAACTTGTTGTTACGAATGAGTTTTGATTTCACTAAGCTTAAGTAATTTTTATTCATAACTTTTCAAAAGAGATTGAGCGGTTTTCTATGTAATAAAAGTGAACTTATCCAGTAATTTGCAGTGACACCTAAATCTGTGGAAAATTGTAAATACATATACCGTTTTTATTCGAATAAGCGCGCAACCTCGAATTAGCGCCCACCTCGAATAAGCGCCCATCCCGAAGGCAGAAAAATTTAATAAGCGCCCAGCCTCGAATAAGCGCCCACCCCCACCCTACCTCCCATTCCATTTACATCTGAAACTCAATGCGATATTCTAATTCCATGGTCTAATTCCTGTGAATTTCATAGAACTCCATGGAGATCAATGGAATTGGATGCAGTAGTTTCCGCGGAATTTCGTGGAACTTTTCCATTGAATTCCACTGAAATTGATGTGATTGAATGCCATGGAAATATTTCCACGGAAATCGATGGAATTCCATGGAAGTATTTCTTACGGTGTGTACCGAGTTATTTAAAGGGGCTATGTCACGCTATTTTCTACCTTTTTAAAAAGATAAAGGGTGTTTTCTTATCAATTGAATCCCAAGAATAAGACTATATTTAGGCATTAAAACCGTTTCCTGTCGTCTGTTAATATGGAAGGTAAGGATGATTGAAACTATAAAAAATGGCCAGCATTTTCAATGCAAAAAATTACCAAAAAATAGTTACGGATAGTGCTGTCTGATAAATTTTGTTTGGGACCTTCTCCATAACTCTAAAGGAGCATTTTGTATTTAACAATTATTCTTTGAAATCGAGGTGAATAGTGGCAAAATATTTACCGAGCCGCGAAAGCGGCGAGGTAAATATTCCCAAAGCCACTATTCACCGAGATTGAAAAGAATAATTGTTTTAGTATAGAGCGGTTTTCATTTGAGTGTCGAAAAGTAATTGGTTTTGCACTTTCTACACGATGCGATTGGCTTAAAAGATTCGCGCCACCTTTTCATCCAATCAGAAGTAAAACCAAAGCCAATTGTGACGCGCTCGCATGCATTTTCCCGCGCTTTGCGTCAGCCACATGTAATTACTTCGAGTTTTGATTGGTTCAATGTCTTGTCTGTGTCCTATGTGATTGACCAGAGTAATTACTGTGGTTTTGGTTTTACGACACTCAAACGAAAACCACTCTATACACACGAAGTGATCTCAACAAAATCAGAGAGGAAACCATTCAAAAGTGCGATTTGATTGACAGATCAAATCACGCGTAAGTTTAAAAATAGATCTTTGCAGAATTTTCAAACATGGCAATTCACAAGTTTATCATTTCGCAAACAACAGCGTAATGGCTTAAATGGAACCGCTAAAAGTTTGAACTGTTTCCTTACCTGAGAAGAAAAGTAGAGCTGTGTTGTTTTCTGTTGACTCGCCAAGTTTATAGCCAAAAGGGTTTGTTGTGTCGTTCTTCGCATGAAGTGCTGACAAAAATGGCCGGCTCGGTTGCTCGAGGTAAGACGTCGTCTTTCTGTATCATTCTTTTTCCTGTTTACTTGAAACGTAGAATTTCTGCAAACATTTCCTTTTAAATTTGTTTGTCATAAATAAACTTCGATTTTTGAGCCAAAATTTTCTTCTTAGAAAACGCTGAGTTCACGAAACGGCTTCCTCTACGCGAATACACGGGAGTTGTAAACAATCCATCGAGCACAAAACTCCTGCTACAGTAAATTGAAAAACGCTGTATTGAATCCTTCCAAGTCTTTTCTTGCCTTAAAAAAAGTCAGCCCTAGGATTTTGTCGACTTTTAAAAGATCGTTCTCTAAAAAAATGGGAAAAACACTGAGCTCACACATTATCCACTCGCTAGGAGGTGAATATTGTTGAATAGTCCGAGATAGCGAACCAATCAGATTGCTTAAATCACCAAGATCACTGAGTGTGTATATACTAAAAAGTGTATAGACACTAAGTAATGACTTCAGCACGTAATATTCCTAAAAACAGCAATATCCTCGAGACAAACCCCTTTTAAAACCAGGATAAATTGACTACTATATGATTAAAACGCCCGATCACTGTTGTGGGAATTAAGTCAAATCTCTTTTTTTTTCCACGAGCTTGACGTGGCGAGTGTCTCACCTTGTCCAAAACGAAACGTGTTATTATTCTCTTGTCTTAATTGTCAGTGCCGTGTCCAAATATGGCAATCCTGACAGGGACCTCAGGCATCATCACAAGTCCTTCTTACCCGGGAAATTATGGAAATAACCACAATTGCAGCTGGAAAATCATGGCAAGTACAGGAAATCGCATCAAGTTGGTCATTCAAGACATGGACATAGAGAAGGCGACTAACTGTCTCTACGACTATATACAAATGCAAAATGTTGTCAGATATGGCAGTGGTGTGCTTCCTGAGCGTTTATGTGGTTTACTCACCAGCAGTTCGACTTTTTCTTCTAACCACGAAACCTTGATTGTACGTTTTGTTACTGATGGTTCTGTAACAGCCCGTGGATTTAAAGCAAGATTCACTGTTATTCCTGGTAAGTAGGAAGAATTATGTTTTGCAGTGCTTTGCGCTCTATCCAGTATAGTATGTTGCGCGGTATCTCGGCACAATCGCTTGTAAACACTAGAAATTTTTATTTGAGCAAAGACGATTTCTGAATTTTGTCCTCAAATATAGTCCTTTACATTTCTGTTGAAAGGTTTCCACTTTGCTCAATTAGGCATATTTAAAATCAGGGGCATAGCCAGCCATTTTTTCCATTTAAGCCCGATTTGAAGAGGTCCTGAGAAAGCCAGGGAGGAGAGATTCATTCATTCATTCAGTCGTTCGTTCGTTCGTTCGTCCCTTCCTCTCTCCCTCCCTCCATCTATCCATCCATCCATCCATCCATCCATCCATCCATCCATCCTTTCATTCAGAGAGTTGTAAAACTTTAGAACTTGAATGTAAGCGGTGCTGGTATTGGTTCTGCATGGCGATAAAAAAAGAAGATTGAGCACTCCTAGTATTATCACAGGAATCCAGCCTATGGAATCATATGCGATGATTCATGTGATGATGTAATAGTCCTGTATGCATCATAACGAATCGTAATATGATTTGACAAGTACCCTAAACATCATAATATGATTCCATTGGTATCATAATCATCATTATGATTTCTATAGGACTATTAAAATCATCTCTGGAATCATAACTATGATTTATTGTTCTATTAATCATAGCTATGATTCCAATAGAACTACTAACATCATCTCTGGAATCATAACTATGATCTACAGTGCTGTTAATCATAGCTATGATTCCAATAGAACTATTAACATCATCTCTGGAATCATAACTATGATTTACAGTGCTGTTAATCATAGCTATGATTCCAACAGGTCTATTACAATCGTCTCTCATTTCTCTCTCTCTCATTATGCAGTGAACGATCAATAAACATAATTCACAAGAATCACAGTCTTTTTGAACGAAGTTAACCACATTCAGACCACTGTGTATTATTCATTCCAAAAGACTGTGATTCTTCTGAATGATGTCTGTTAATCGTTCACTGCATAATGGATTGTGTTTCTTGAGTGAGTACGTAAGTGCTGAGCCTACAAGGATTACCTGTGAAGAGATTTGTACGTTTAAGGTACCGCTGAATTTTTCAATAAAGGTGAGTAAAAGATAGTTACAACAAGTAATAACAAGTTTATTGCATACAGGCCATACATCTTTTTTAATCAGCTGAGCAGCTTTGAGTAAAGTGGTTCATTGAAAACTTTAATACTTACAAGAGCCCTGCTCTACTCTATCTAACTATACATTTTATAAGAATTTGCATGAGAACTTGAACCCCCTGGGCTGGGTTGTTCAAAGCCGGGTTAAGATAACTCTGGGTTTGGTCAAAATTTGAATTCAGACATGAAAGCTTCAAAAAGTAAATTCACTTTAATTCTTTTTGTCAACAAGTTGATGATTGGATGCTCTTAAAAATAACAGAGAAAAATACACGAGAAAATGCTTTTGAACAAAAGAAAAAGGAACCCAGGTTAAATTTAACCATGGGTTAAGCGCTAATTGGCCTTTGAACAACTGGGCCCAGATCATTAGTACCAGAGATTTTATTAACATACCACAGACAAGGTCATGTTAGGTAACACTTACAGGCCACCAAATTAATTACTCAGGCCCCACTTTTCAGTATACCAACTAACCTGTATTGATTTAGCAAATACACAACAACACTGGCTTGCATTTCTCACTATTTCGTAGGAACAAATTCCACTAGTCTGTTATACCAAGTATCCTGATTAAATTCATTTTTAAAATAATGAAATGTAACCACATGGTAAAGTAAATTTTACAGTATTCTTTCCCTTCTACTGAATTTATGCTATGTAAGGTTTAAGTACAACCTGTATTCATAAGCACATTTGAGATGTTTTTAAAACATCCCTGTATATAATAGGTCAATCACATTACTTTTGGAGGGCATATAGTTTATTTGCGGCCCAAGTGTGCACCTTGTACAGCAACAAATTAGGGGGAAATGGTTAAATATTTCATTAGTATAAAATAAAATAGAGAATATAAAATGGCCGAGCGGGAATATGAATTTTATCTTCGACTGCTGAAAGTATCTCTCACAAGTGAGCGATTAGCGAACGAGTGAGAGATACTTTTAGCACGAGAAGATAAAATTTGTATCCCCGCAGGGCCATGTAATGCTCTGTTTATTTTATAGATACTGATGAAATTCCTACATAAAACACAACTTTTTTTAAATTCATTTTTGAAACAGCAAAATAGTGCAATTAAAGTGGTCACCTATTGAAAAATGCCTGTCACAAAAATGTTATGAAACTCGGATATAAAGTTATAAAGGAGAAATAAAGACAATAATACTTATAATATTATTTTCTGTTCCAAAAATCATGTTAGTAACCATGGCAATGCCAATATTGTCACACGTGAAAGAAAAAAATAGTATCTTCACTGCGTGCGATGAAGATATGATTTTTTTAAAAAAAGGAAAAATCCTGGTATTTCATCAGTATCTATATAATAAATGATGGAATATTACATGGCCACTTGGAGATATGAAATTTTGTATCTCCAAGAGGTCATGTAATATCCTCTATCAAGAAAAGCTACAATCATATACAAAATTATTACGAGTTTTTAATAGCACCATTATGTGTTTTTCACGTAAATTCATGGATGCCCAATCCCATCTTGCACCCCACAATCAATATGTTGGATGCATGTATCCATAATTTTCCCGAGTTGCAATATGTAAAGTGTGGGTGGGGGGAGGAGGGGGGGGAGAGTGTGGAGTGAGAGAAGTGCACGTGAGGCATTTTTCAAAAGGGTAGCCCTTTACTAATGAGGGCACCCAGAAATAAATTTTAAAAAAACACATATTGATTTGCACCAGTTAACACTTACCATTCATTGCATTCAAATCTGATATCTTTTTGGAAAATCTTTTACACCAACACCATTGCCTGTGTGCAAAAATTTTTGGTAAGCACTCTGTCAGTGTAAACTACCACGTGGTTCTACATGTACAAGAACAACATTTTAAACTGGGGTCAGCGTACAAAGAAAGTCATGTCCAATAGCCCGGGGCTAGTGGATTTTGCTATCGGGCGAGTGATTTTTGTTCCTAACTTGCCCAACGGGCAAGTGCTGTCTTTTGGGTAATTCAAATTACAAAAGGATTGTAATCAATCCTGCGAATCAAAAAGGGTTTTGGGGCTAGTTGAAATGACTTTTGGGCTAGTACATGCTTAGCCACAGCTTGCCCGAATGGCAGGCTGTAAAACTGACTTTCTTTACACCCTGACTGGGGTCCTCCTACTGCTTGGTGTTGTTTTCCATATGAAAGAATAATTGGCCACTTGCCTATTGCCCATTATCCCAAAAACCATCCACTCTCAAATTCCAGCTGCCATCACACATCGTTTGGAAACACCATCAGATAGCATTCCAGAAAATCTTCATTTTAATCAACTAGGAAGGGAGGCAGAAGATTATTTCAATGAAGAGGTATTAAGTTCTAGGTTTTCTTTGTTAAGTGCAGGTGACCCATTTGTGGTTGTTGAAATGGAGGAATTTCTCCCATCCTCGTGGCCTGTTGTTTTGCTTATCCACCCAAGAGAGTAAACAAGTGTGTTCAGTTATCATTTTTAAAAGACCTCATGGTTTACTTCACACAGCTGTGGAAAGATGCATTTGTTTTTGGTAGAGCCTCACATTGACATGTTTGCTAGATGCAAGGTGAATGGAACAACATTCTCCTCACAGTTTAACAGAACAGAACGTGGCAGCACTATACTTGCATACTGTGTAGACCGTGATATTCAAGGTGTTGATAGGGTCTCTTCGAGTAATGTTCTTTTTTTCAGCCACAGTTCATTTTTCGCAAAGAGGGAATTCTAGAAGATAGACACATGGTTTTGCATATGTTGACTGGTATCGTTTCGCTAACCCTAATCATGGTGTGGATAGGTCATCTGGTCTTCATGCTCTTTCTGAGTTGTTTTAAAAGCAAGGTAACATCTTCAATGTCAGGCATTTGATTTGTGGGGTGGTTTTAATGCAGGTAAGGGCAAACTACTATCCAATTGCAAACCTAAGTAAATGAATGAATGATAGTCCATTGGGAAGGATTTGCACCAGTTAACAGTTACCATTCATTGCATTCAAATCTGATATCTTTTTGGAAAATCTTTTACACCAACACCATTGCCTGTGCGCAAAAATTTTTGGTAAGCACTTTGTCAGTGTAAACTACCACGTGGTTCTACATGTACAAGAACAACATTTTAAACTGGGGTCGGCATGCAAAGAAAGTCATGTCCAATAGCCCAGGGCTAGTGGATTTTGCTATCGGGCGAGTGATTTTTGTTCCTAACTTGCCCAATGGGCAAGTGCTGTTTTTTGGGTAATTCAAATTACAAAAGGATTGTAATCAATCCTGCGAATCAAAAAGGGTTTTGGGGCTAGTTGAAATGACTTTTGGGTAGTACCCCGTACGAAACGAGCAGCGCTGCTGCAGCGCTGCAGAATGGCTTCAAGAAGCGCTACAAAAGAGCTGTAAAAGCGCTGGGCTGCAGCAGCCGCAAATTTTGGCTGCAGTGGAAAGCCCTTTGACAGCGATAAACAGCGCTTTTGCAGCGGTGCAGAAAATTCCCGAATTACGATCTGCGCTGCAAAGTGGCTGCAAAGTGGCTTCAAAAAAACAAAGAATGTTGTTACCGGTAATGGCCCACCACTCGTTAGTAGAAAAAAAAGAAATGTAGGCTCCAATAATACAATAATCACGATACATGGTAGAGGAGTTGACAAGGCCTTAGTAGCAGAGTAAAAACCACTAGAAAGTCAAAATGCAGCTTATACTTTATTAGTATCCACGCGTACACGTTACAAAAGCACGTGACATAGAACAAATCTGCAACAGTCTCGCTTTGTAAATATTTAGCAATCACGGTCACTCATCTGAATGTAAGAACATCCTTTAACATGCAGACATTGAAAATTATCTTTTTTAAAAATAAAGAGAATAACAGCGATTGTTCTACGTAAAGTTTACACGGCCAGCAGGCAAATGCTATTTTGATTCTTTGCAACGGGCTATGCTGGACATTGCTCACCTTGACGTTTTGTTCATGATCCACGATCTTCTACACTTTTTTCATGAAAGAAATCAACCCAATTTTACTTTGGTCGTCGTTCAATTTTACAATGGACTAAGGAACGAACATTACCACAAGCGTATAAGAATCTTGTAAGAGCGAACCCCATCTGAGATTCTTGTATCTGTGTTGCTTGCTCTGGTTCGATTCGTCGATACTTAGCGTAGAAGTCACGTACTGTTCAGTGAGTTGTTTGCAAAAAACGTTTGAGCTGTTCCATCCAAAAACATCAACAGAACTTCCATCTCGAAACAGAACTAGATGTAAAAAAACTTAGAATGTTTGCGCCTTTCATTCAACGGTCGCAAATGTTTGGGCAATCCCGTGTTTGTCTAGAGATGTAATGGGATCTCATGCAAAAGGACCGACCAATTAGATTACGGCCTAGAATGTCTCCAGGGAATTAGCGATAACATTCCCACACTTGCCGGTCACGGAATAAAATTTATTGAAAGCATAGAATTTGGAGGTTTATTCAATAAGTCATCTTCCGTGCGCTCAAGCTTACTCACGTTTCTTAGAGGTACAGTCAAAGTTTTCGCGTTATAAAACCCGTAATCTGTGCCAAGGCTTTATCTGGCGATTCATGTTATTGGCGCTAAGAAAGTCAGATCGACCGCAGCTGAATTGTAGCGTTACTGCAGCTACTTCGCAGCGTTTGAAAGTCAACAACTGCGCTGCAAAACCGCCGCCGAGAGCTTCAAAGAACCTTCAAAGGCTGCACAGCGCTTTTGCAGCCCGCTGCAACTTGAATGAAGCTGCTGTTTGGCTTCTAAAAGGCTGCTGAACAGCTATTTTGAAGCGATTTTGTGGCGCTGTACAGCGCTGCAAGTTTCGTACGGGACATGCTAGCTACAGCTTGCCCGAATGGCAGGCTGTAAAACTGACTTTCTTTACACCCTGACTGGGGTCGTCCTACTGCTTGGTGTTGTTTTCCATTTGAAAGAATAATTGACCACTTGCCTATTGCCTGTTATCCCAAAAACCATCCACACTCAAATTCCAGCTGCCATCACACATCTTTCTTCTTGGACAAATAGGATTATTTGAAAGTGGTGTGATCGATGTGGGCATCCTGATTAATCATATTCGTTTGTGTATATTGCACATGCATATTATAGGATACTGTATGTTTAAAATTATTGCTTCATATAGTCTCTTAATGAAATTTCTTTTAGTGTAAATTATGGTGATGATGTGATAGATTTCAAAAGTATTTGTTAATCCTGTTTAAATTTAGAAAAAGGAATTGTAGTTTGTACTTTGGTTATTAAAGTGTTCAGTTCAAAAGTAATTCATAAATTGCCGTTTTATAATTTCTGATGTGCAGTAGATGATGCATCTGGTTATTAAGTACTGTCATGCACATTTGTCCATCTGTTGCAAACATGTAGGTGATCTTTTCACCTGGCTCTTTTCATGTTATGCAGTTTCTTTTCTTTTAATCAGTCGACTGTGTTTTTTCCATAACTTTTTTTTCAACTGGAGTGAGCTGACTAGTTAATTGATTAAGGAAATCAGGTTATCTCTTTGCCATAAGATTTAATTGAATTTAGAAGGGAACTTCTACGTACATATATGTATTATATGTACGTAGTTGTAATGCACGTTAATCAACCGTGGTCAAAATTATTTAAATATGCATACATTATTAGCTCATATGGTTCCTTTAATTTTTTCAAGAATTTTTTCAGCTACATGATTGTATGTCTAGTGTTTTATTTCTGTGTTAAGGATCTATACCCTTGACAGCTGTACTTAGAATAGTTAAGGGGATATTGCTGTTTTTGCATGGTCAATATTGTGTGTTGTTATATAGCTTGAAATTTCTTTTCAACAGTGCACGGTCTCATTGGCTACTTTGAGGTGACATGACATCTAACAATGAAACTTTTTCATGCCAAAATCTCTGAGCGGGCAACATTGCAAAAAATCTATGTCACCAGAGGGTAACAATGCAATGTTACCTGTGAATGTTGACCTATGACCTCCATTACAGCTAGGTTTAATGAATTTCCAGCTTTAAAAATTCCAGCTATATAACAAATCACTTAAAGGCTGGTCCCTCGGGAAACAATTTTGTTTTGTTTTGTTTGTGCTTTTCTGCATAAACAAATTGTACCTGTCGAAGAATGAAGATGTCAAACAAATTTCATAAGGGAGCACTAAACATAATAATTTTGGTGGGTTTTGCAAGCAATGCATAAGACTTACAAAGGTTGACCCATTATGTTTGAAATTCAGTTGGTGCGAGAAAAGTTTTAGCTTTTTAAGTTGGATTACAAATAGTCCCTTGAAGAGGCTAGTAATTTATTATTGTTTTACAGATAACAGATAACAGTGTATCTAGTGGTAAAAGAAATTAACAATAATTTCTAAGGACACATGGCTGAGTGCATGTAGAATAAAGTGATGTACAGCTGTTAAAGTTTGCTAGTAATGTCTTTGTTTTCTATTATATTCGAAAGTTATCTTCCTGTCACAAACTTATTTATTGCTATGTCAACTCATATACTGAAAATTATAATGGGCATTCAAGGCAGTAGTTGACATTGTTGTACAGTCGACTCTCTCTTGATGGACACCTCTATACCACAGACACCTCTGTAAAACGGACACTTAGAGTTGGTCCCTGCCTTTCTTCACTCCTTTTGTTTGACTCTCTATAAGATGGACACCTCTCTAAGACGGACACTTCGTGCTGGTCCCAAAGGTGTCCGTCTTAGAGAGAGTTGACTGTATTACCGTAGATTTGGATTGTGATTATGGTATGTGGTTCGATAAAATATCCATACCAGGCCTATAGATAATTCCTGGAAATGAAATTCTTTAGAGAGGAGTGGGCAGGGGAGTCTGATGGCCAGATTTAGCTAGTGGAAAAGAAATAATTGCAAAAGGGAGGGGGAGGGGGACCGCAAAATAGTTGTCAAAAAAGTAATTTGAGATGATATTATAATTCCAGAAATGATGTTATGTGTACACACAAAATCATGTTGTGATTCCAGAGATGATATTATGTGTACATCACACAAAATCAGGTTATGATTCCAGAGATGATGTCATGTGCACATATAAAATCATGTTATGATTCCAGAGATGATGTCATGTGTACACATAAAATCATGTTATGATTCCAGAGATGATGTTATGTGTACACATAAAATCATGTTATGATTCCAGAGATGATGTTATGTGTACACATAAAATCATGTTATGATTCTAGAGATGATGTTATGTGTACACATAAAATCATGCTATGATTCTAGAGATGATGTTATGTGTACACATAAAATCATGTTATGATTCCAGAGATGATGTTATGTGTACACATAAAATCATGTTATGATTCTAGAGATGCTTTTATGTGTACACATAAAATCATGTTATGATTCCAGAAATGATTCTAACTGTACACATTGCATCATGCCTATGATTGTGAAATGATTGTATGTGCTCAGTTAGAAGCATAGTTATGATTTGTTATGATTTGTAGAGTGCTATGACATCATCACATGAATCATCACATATGATTCCATAGACCGAATTCCTGTGTATGTATTTGGTTGTTCATTGAAAAATCGTTATTGGATTTTGAAAGAGTGAAAACCTAAGAAGGCCTAATTAAAACAAGTGGATTTCTTAACATTTCAAGAGCTTTTGCTCCTTGAAGATCTGGTCAGCATGGGCTTCGTACCTAGATTTTCTTATTTATTGCCTATGATGTGTTGAGGACTTAGTAGAAAGCCAAGTTATCGCTTAAGCCATAAACAGTTTTTAGAGGGAACATGAAGAACAGCGGGTCATCTTTGCTCAAAACTGTTGTTTCAAATGAGTAATTAGCAGTGATTCGTCAACGAACGGGTTCTTTTAAAAAAATAACCGTGTCACAGTTACACCTTGATAAACAGTTTTTGAATTCTTTATAAAGAACTCTGTTACACTCAAGTACATCTCCAAAGGTCAATAGGGACGCGAGTGTCTCTTTAGCACTGCATGTCTCGCTTGTGTGTACTAAAACTAGGGATTCCATCAATATCGACTATCGTGCGTATATATTATTATATCTCAGAAAAACGAGTACTCAGAGAGTAAAATGGCGACTTTCTCAGGTCTTTGTAAGGTCTTCAGCTGTTTCGTCCTTTGTATCTTCTAAGGAAGAGATTCTAATTTGTCACAGAAGAAGGATGAAAGGCAGCCCGGTTTAGTTTAGATTCAGCGAGAATACGGCTCTTCCGACTATGAAAAGTTAAAAAGCACTTTACAGAAGCTGTTTTGAGCACAAAGTTTCACGGCACACAATCTTCTCATAGAAAAGTACGACCTCATATACTTTTTTTGCTGCACCCTCTTGAAACAGTAAGATTTTGCAGTAGCCGTAGAACGGGTGCTCACTGTTACATGTTTTCGTGTTGTTCAAACCTGGTAGGCTTGAAAAGTGTGGAAAGTGATTTATAATTTTCAGAAGAGTCAGAACAAGACTCAGATGACGGTTTTCTTAGAAGAAAAGAAGTTCGTAGTGTTTATTTAGTGACGTACAGTGAAGCCAATATGGAAACGTATCCCGTCACGTGGAAACGGCTTCTCAGATCTTAAAATTGGCTAAACTATGAGGGTTACAGTCGTTTGCTACAAGTCGGTTAACTTTTTATGATAATTCCATGGATAGAATAATGTTACGATTAACAAAGCATTGAAACGGTTAACATCATTTCGTTTTTAAAAGTAAATGACCTTCTGATTCTTATGAAACGTCCTCGTTAATCGTTGTTAACCGTTGCTAATCTTGGTAGCAACTTCAAAATGTCCTGTTAATCGTTCCGAATCTTAGATATTGTGGAGAGAAAGAGATTAGAAGACAACTGTGGCAATTTTTACTATCTCTTGCTTTACAAATGATGAATTTATCTCATAATTTCTTCCAGTCATATGTAGCTATAAATAGCCCCAGGGCAAAACATGCACTCTTACAGGTAACAAGAAAGTACATCTTGTCACGTTACCGCGCGTGATATTTCAAGATTTCATAGTGTGATTTTTTGCACTGGACATCGCTACAATGTCAAAAGTAAGCTTTCAAATTTGGAAAGTAAAAATACAAGTTTTGTTAATATTTCATCCTCTCTCCATTTGATGCTGTTATTAATGGCAAGCGCTTGTTTATTGACTTTGACTGTTTTATCTATTTCGGCGATGGGAAAATTGTTCAAAGTATGGGTCACGCACCCTGAAAATTCAGCAAAAGTTTCATGTGTTATCTGTTGGTCGAATCGTAGCGGGTGAAATTCCCGTCTTCTGGCTAATCTCCTTGACGGAGACGTCCTTCTCGTCCACCCAAAACGTAATGTATGCCTGCTTCTCTGCACTCAAAGGGCGTGTAAAAACCCTGCATGGAAAATGAAATTCACAAACGTTCACGATTGGCTACTTGAATCAAGAAAGACATACAAGTTGATTTTCTTGTCATCAACTCCTCTGTTGTCACCTATTTTCCATTAATTATCTACTTTTGTGTGAAATGTACGAAATATATCTAGCCGAATTTTTGAAAACACACCTCAAAACAGGCCAGAATATTCGCAGAGGAACTTGCGGATAGCCAGGTTTCTGGTCATTGCGGTGAGAAAAAACATAGGGGGCTTGCTGTCCTGGTTGGTCTCATTGTCAAGCTCAGTCCCTGAGCTAATTCGCCATGGGCTGGAAAGGGGCCTCCATGTCAATCCCTAGGGGCGGTGGGTGCTGCAAAAGCGTGGTACCTTCCGTTAGTCTTGCTTTGGGAGAGTCAGTGCACTGGTCATGTCTGCCTTTAGTTTGTCATGTCAAATTCTTGTAATGTTTGAGACCCATTGGCCAATGAAAGCTTTCCCCTCAAGCACGTGCTAGGCTGGGGGGGGGTTGGAGGAAGTCAGGGGGGGTGATTTAACCTTAAATTCTCTGCTTAGAACTTGCTTTAGGGTGTGCTGTGTATAGGATGAGGGATAATTTGGGGGTTTTGATGTTAGCTTTTTGATTTTTATGATTTGTTGAATTTATTCCTCTTTTTACAGATGGTGAAGATATGTGAAAGAAACCACTATTGAAGGAAGCATTTTTTGAGTGTTTTGTTGTGGAAAGGGATATACGTTTTCCACTTGTATTATTTTTATGTTAAGACTTTTAGCTTCTTTTCCATTATAGGAAGTGATCTAGGTAGCGTTTACTGAGCCGAAGTATTAGAGAAAGAGCGAGTGAGCGTAGCGATTGCGTGGATATAGTGTTAACACTTTCTTTTTGCTATTTTGCTTGTTATACAGACTAAAAAATGTATTCTTGATTTATATAGTTTTATTTTAAATCTTGTTAAATCATTGAAATAATTTGTGAATTGGCACCCAGCGTAATTTGTTTGGTGTTCTGGGTTTGGCGGTAAGTTCGAGGTCAGGAAGGAGGCATACTACCAAAAATAAAGTTTAGGGTGTGTTTTGTTTTTAGTAATTTAGGGAAATTTGAGGCTATACTAAATGTAGTATCTTCCTAATCAGATGTGAAAAGCGCAACGTATGATGATCATTACTTAGTAGAAACACTCTGAATATTTTGGAGGAATAAACGGTGACATTGTGAGCTTTTTTCATCACAAATTTGTAGCCAGTATTTATTTACTTGAAAGGTTATTTTATAGAAGAAAAATAGTTGGTTGCCCTAATAAAACCGCTAAAAGCTTTGAAAACTAAAAGACTAGTAAAACTCACAATTAGGGTATTACAGCATGTTTGCAAATACAGGCATTAAAGTGATCTTAACCTTTTCCTCATGTTTTTATTTGATAATGAATAAAGAAAAAAAAGTGTGGGTAGAAAAAAGAACAAGACGAAAGGGTTCCTTCAGTTTTTACAAGTACAACTTCTGTCTTGCTGTATGTTTTCCTTTCTAAAGTAGGCCCCAGTTGCTCAAAAGTGGATAAAGGTATCCGGTAGATAGGGCGTTTGGTTTCCCTAACCCATAATAGTGATTTATCCAGCGGAAAGCTCTACACCACGTTAAAACAAATGGGTTTTGTTGTTTCACGGAAGACGCTCTAGGTTTTTCATCTGTCACAGCGCACTATACGAAGCTATTTTACTCCAAAATACGGATTGTTATTATTATTTTTTTATTCAAGGAAAACTTCCTTTGGTCTACGCAATCTTCTCATCTACTGACCATGAATCAATCCGCCGTAAGTGTTTCGGTGGCTACTGGCACCTATAAAAGGCGGGAAACTCGGTGCAAATCTCACTCAGCTCTTGCTTTCGATGTAAATACACGAAACATATCATCTGTCTGTCTGTTCTCCTAAAGATGAGCGTATATTATCCTACACTACAATTAGTAAAACTCTTTTTAAACCATGAAAAGTAGGTCAAAATAATCCATACAATGATTTCACTGCACAGATTTAAATTTCTACGAACTATAAGAATATAGACCATAGCAAATTACTTTCTGTTTTTTTTTTTAAACTCGAACAGTTATAATGTCCATTTCCGCCATGTTTTGTGAAAAATATCGTACAAGAGACAGAAAAATAAATATAGCAATCGCGTCAGTTTGTACGTTTAGACTATAGCTCATGTCCAATCAACGTGCGAGAGAAAACTCTTGGTACTAATCGCAACCTAGTGATCACAAGTTCGAGATGGCCAAAATTCAGCTGTGCATTTTCTTAGCGTTTTTCCTAGGAGTTGAAGAGGAATAATGGAACAGAAATAACATAATATTGCTTGCCGAAATATTATTTGTGATAATTGGTTACTTTTTACTAAAAGGGGAGTGATAATGACGGAAATTAGTTTCATCTTTACCCCTTTCCCTCTTCCTTGCCCCTACTAGTTTTGCCGAATTATGTGCCAAAACCGCTTTGTGATTCGCCATTGACACAATTGATACCCCATTTTCGTTCAATACGTTAAAAAACAACAACACCAACAAATAATTGAAAGACTTTTTATTGTCATAGTGGCAGATTTCGCCATCTAGCCCCGCTTTGCTGAAACACTTATTCAGAGATTTCTAGCTTCGATGCAAGTACATTGAAGTCGTATTTTAGCGAGGCAAATCTTACTTCACTTTCTCTTTTGTGCGAGGCTTTTTCGGCTAGAAGTTTACTGATTTGAACATCAATTGCCTTATTTCCAGTTCTCTTTTTCTCAATTTCTAGTCCTTTCAAACCATTCTCAAGTTTATCGCAAGTTTGACATGTGTCTTGCCTCTCTTTACGAAAACTAAATAAATCTCTTAATTCCTGGATGAACAAATTTCGAAAGGTTGAAAAACTGATTACTTGACCCTTATTCTTTCTTCTTAAGCTGGTTGTCTATCAGGGTTTTTACTCACTAATTCACCCCACATTTTCTTCATTGAAAGGTTGCAGTTAAAATACTTTCTTCCATGGGTTCTCGCGCGGCAATAATGCGGTTCATTCGCTTCTTGTGACAGAATAAAGTCAATAACTTTATGTCTTGCATGATAACTGACGCATCAAAGCGATTTCATAATAACCGACGAATTAGTTCATCCAGGGCACAGATTACAACATTTCGCTCACGATGTTGAGTCGTTATCAAATCACTTGTGAAACGTGTCTATGGTTGCGTCCTCTTTCGTCAGTGATTGCCAAATAGCAGTACTGAAATAGCAATAACCGAAATTAGACTCGAAATTAAAATCTTAGGGTTTTACCACGGGGTTTTACACGCGTTGTAGCATTAAGCAACCTTTCAGCAACTGACGTCATGTGTTGGAGATCGTGACTTTTAAGAACCCTTGTCAGTCTTGAACATCCGCAAGGCTGGAACGACACCCTTCAGTTACCTTGAAATAATATTTACTTGATAAGTCGAAACTATAAAGCACTACAAGACCGTCTGCGCTGTACAACGCTGGGTGCCTTTAGGGATTTGTAATGGACGGTTTCCGGTTTCTTCAGTAAAGTGTTCATAAAAAAACGACCTTCGGCGAAGACTTTTGTCGTTCACGAGGAAACAGAGAATAAACCTTTGGTACCCAGGGTAGTGAGAAAATTGATACTGTAGGTAAATAAATAAAGTCTCTTCGGGACACAATTTTAATGTGCATTATGATTATGAAAGTTAAAAAACTCTAAATGCATGCAAGCTTAGGGGTTTATTAAACTTCTAAATAGAAAAATTAAAATTCACTGTAGTACATAGTTGGCTACTATGAAACGTATTAACAAGGCTTTTAGTGTAGAGTAAAAAGAAAAAATTACTCTATTTCCTGTAGACCGACTTTCCCTAGCTGCGATCCAAGTTGGAACGACTCAAGGAAGCGATTAGACCTTTTTATAAGTATTTCTAACCTCAAAAATAGCGTCTGCTTTAAAACGCCTCTTATTTTAAAATACAGAGAAAGTGGATCTTTTAAAACATAGCAAAATATGTTTCAAGCCTCTGTTGAAAACGGTTAATAACTTCTCAAAAGTGAGAGTTAATTTGCCGATTTGAACCTTCATCGTTAGAAAGTTTTTGCGGGCGAAGGTTTTAACAGTATCTAAAGTCGAATTACCCAATCACTGGCTCAAAACATAACAACAATAGACATAATAGCGCACGGCGGATAATAAGTGCTTCATTTTTCGTACTATTACGCCCGAATAAATAGCATTTTACATCCTGAAACATAGTTGAAACTGTTGAGAAACAAAGGACCGAAGAAGGCCGTGGCGAAGAGGACGGGGACTTACATTAACGGAAGCTTGATGTTCTGACTTCAATACTGGGCCACTCAAGTACCAACAAGTATTTATAAAAATATAAAAACCTTGATGTGAGTGTAAAAAACACTTATGTTTTGACCGAAACAAAACTGATTAGAGTCGTGAAATTAGAGCTTTGTTGTCTTAAACAAGGTAAGAAAATGATCAATTTTTGTCTTAAACAGGGTGAGAGTTTAATGGGCTCGGCGGCACATCATGGTGGTAAAACACTATGAGAACGGCTTAAATCAACACGGATTATGGATAAAACTGGCGTGAAACGACTACCTTTTTTGCAATTGAATAAGTTATGTACAGTAAACCACAATAAATGGGAGAACCCACAAGGTACAAATTAACGCTTGCCGTTTGCCGTAAACGTTGCTATAAATTTCTCTGTTAACTTAAGAGTGGTTGTCAGAGAAAACCGGGCAAAATGTTAAAAGTGTCAACGGAAGGGGGTCAACAGAATAAGTTCATACTAACATCATAGATAGGTCTGGTGGAGTAATGGACAAATATACCAAACATAGGTTCTTCACTGCTCTTGTATTAGAGATACGAGCATCACTTTATTCGACCCCCTCGGACGCCATTTTTATAAGCAAATTTTCACCATTTCCTGAAACTCACAGAACCCTCAAAATTTAACGAGCGAAGTTTATTTTTTGTATGCGATACAACACATCACAGAACTACTTTCTAAAACCGTAAGATTTGTTAAGTAGCCACGGACAAGACTAAAATTTTCTTATTTTATCTGACCTAAACTCGGTGTCTGCAAACGAGCAAAAAATCGGGCATTTTTGAATTGATCTACAGCACACAACTAAAACGACAGAACAACTCTGACAACCAAATTGCAGTCTACTATCATCCATGTAACCAAAACACTAATAATCATTTTGGGCCATTGAAACAGGAAGAAATTAGAAAACTCACATTTGTTATAGTTTCCAATCTTTTTCTTGCAAACAGGCCGATCCCTTCGTGTTTGTTTTAAGTCCTCTTCGTGAATTTTCTTTCATACTTCGCTGTAAAGTACGCTCAGCAGCTGGGGAACATATCAGAAAGCTCGAAATACTGCCTAGGTTACATTTTGAAAGGGCAAAAAGTGGAGAATAACAAAGCGACGCCATCTTGAAAATTCAGCACTCAGGAGGGACTGGCTCTAGTAGCTGCCTTGTCCACGAGTGATGAATTACCAAACAGATAAAAGACAAAAACAAACAAACCGGCTTATCAGCGACCTATTACAGTCCTATTTCTTCTTCAATTACTACTTTTAGTTAAATTGTTGTCGTTTTTTTTTTGGGTGGAGTGATGGGGTGTGGTGAACAGGTGACCAATTGGCATTACTTTATTCAGCCTTCATTTGCTTTTCATTCACTTCATTTTGAGTTATCCCGTATAAGTCTTAGCGTTTCTTTGGACTCTTTATTGTATCATCTATTTTTGCGTCAGTCTTCAATCACCGTCCATCTCCGAAGGTCCACTCATCTCCTGTTCATGATTTCCTGATGCACAGTTTCAAAGTCCGGAAGGCTTCGCCCGAAGGTTATCTCTTTCAAGCATCAGGTGTATCAAAGGGTAGCTAGGAAATCACAAGTTGAAGTATGTGAAAGGAGAGGAAAATATTTCATTAGGTATTTTAAAGAGCCTATTATTAAAATGCTTCGAAGGAACACGCCTTATGGCAATATCATTTACATGTTAAGGTTACTCGAAAATGACCGGAAGACCTCCTTTCTTACCGATTTATTCTGACGAAGCAGATATAAAGGGTACAACTTTTTAATGGAAGATACACGAAAGAGGTGCGTTTTGTCAAAAATAGTATATTTAAGGGTAAGGGACTGGACCTTGGGGCGAAGCGTCTCTGAACAAAGCTTTATTGAGTAGTCTCCCACCCCCCCCCCCCCCCTCCACCACTCCCCCTTCTTTCCTAGAGCTTTCCACAAGTTGCTCGCCAACTTTTTGGCAACTTGTAGTATTTCGAGCAACTTTTTTCGTTTCAAGCAATTTTTTGCATAATTTCTGAACAATTTCTCTTACTAGTTTTCTTCCAATTCTGAGACATCTGAGCAGCTTTTAGTGCTTAAATTGGCCTTGCTTCCATATTGCACAGTGTTTTAGTAGACAATTTATGAATTTCCTATGAAAAAGGAGACAGATCCTCACCCCTTGGGAGTAGATGATGGGCGCAAGATGCAGCCAGGCTGCCAGGTCAGAGGTTTTTATGAACAAAATTGAAAATGGCGGACGTCGATTCACAGTTGACTGACAAGAGTGTCTGAGGTGAAGAAGGTCATTCAACAATTTTAATGGCTCATATTGGAATTTTTACAAGATTAATAGCGGAAAGCGCGCGCAGCGGAGCACCATGGGTAAGAAAATGTGGTAAACTACCCATCCGAGAAAATTTGGTAATCACGTGACCGTACACCAACCGACCGCCCGACCGTCCGTCCACACCACAGGCATACCAATGTAAAATAATTCAATCAACAGGTATGGCAACCCAAGTGCAACTCAAGGTTTTATTTTGAAAAAATCGCATGGCCGCCCGGACTTTTAGAAAGAAAAAACAACAACAAAGTCGTGTCTTTTTCGACGTTCTTTTTGATGTTTACACTCACGTGGATAACAGAGAAAGAGCTAGAGCGAGTGATTGAAAACAAAAGAGACAAACTTTGTAGGGAGAAAAACATGAAAATTCAAAGCGGTGGTGAGACAATGAGAAATGCTAGCGGCCAGCAAGGAGCGGCCAGCAAGATGAAAATGAGCGGCAGTGAAAAATAAAAGCGAACATGAACACAGGAGACAAAATTGGGTAAGCACATACGACGACGTTTTAGTCCTACAAAACAGCGTTGTAGTTGTGCAAAACAACGGCAAAGAAAGACAAAAAGCGTGCAAATTTGTTTTTTTTTTTTGCTTATTAGAAAAAAAAGGTGTGCTGCACGTGCAATTCGTTTTTTTGCTAATTAGATCTATTGATCTTGATTCCATCTTTATTGCTGTCCCCGTTTAGCATTACACGATTAAATTTTTTTCGTTTATAAGCATTATAAGCCAGAGCTTCGCTTTTAGCCCTGGCTAAATTTATATATTATTAATAGTAGTATACAAAATGGTATCTGTAGCGCATTTTAGTACCCCCCCTCAAACGGAATTAATCGGAAAAATGATGGAAATTAGAAATAATAAAATTCCACATTATGCAGAAAATTATAAAAAAGAATATCTTTTTATAAGAGGAATAAATAAGGAATTTGAGTATATTATTAATAAACTGGATTCATTAAATCATGGATTATTTGAGAGTAAAACAGTTGTTAGAATTAAGAATATTATGAAAGATTTTCTTAAAGGACAAGAAAAAGGTAAATTAAAGAATATTAGTGGTATGATTTTACCAAGTGATATTACTAACAATTTAATCTTTATTAATAAAAATTTTGAATTATATAAACTACGTTATGATGCTTTTTGTGATGATGATTTTGTTTATGGTAGTGATAGTGATAGTGATGATGGTGACGGTGAGTATTTAGTTGATGGTAAACCTTATCCTGGTTTTATAGAATTCTATGATATTTTTAAAAAAATTTATAATCAAATAAAATTTAGTGATGATGATAGTGATGATTATAGTGATTATGAAGATTATGAAATAATATTACCAGATAGTGATGATGATAGTGATGATTTCTAAACTTATAAAAATGATTTAGATATTATCGTCTTTTAATATAATAAGTTATTAGAAGACGTCATGTCTAACCAATCGCTTAATGGTTTTCAGGGTTCACAACCCTTTATAACAGATAAACAATTTCAGAATTTATCTTTAGCTGAAATAAAACATTTAATAAAAGAAGAAAAAGAAGGACTTAAGAAAGATTATAAAGAATTAGGTGAAAGAAAAAGATTAATTAAACTATATAAAAAAATAACAAAAACTAGAGAAAAAGTTAGAAAAGGAATTGATATTAGAAAAGAACATAAAAAGAAAAAAAAGATAAAAACATTTGAAGAGTATTTTGAGGAATGTATAAAAAATAAAGAGATTCCCAAAGATACTCCAGATTACTTACGTAAATCTCTTGAGCGTGCTATTTATGAACATGAGCAAGGAATTAAAAGAGAAAAATCAGCTCTTAATAATTTTGCTGTTAAGCATGTTTTTGAGGGAATTCCTGGTATTAGACCTGCTGAATATTTCAATAGAGTTGGTGGTAGTTTAATAAATTTATTGAAGGAGCATAGAAATATTAAATTAAAAATGGTTTTAGTTTGTTTAATGGAAAGAATTGCAGTTAAAACAGATAAAGGAATTCAAGAATTAGAAGAATTTAAAGCATATTTTGGTTCAAAAACTTTTAAAAATTATGAATCATCAAATGAAGTTGAAATAGTACAAGAATGCATGAGTAAAATTTTAAATGATATAGATGATTTTAATCAAAAGGGAAGCGGGTGGTATTTTAAAGAAGTTTTAAAGCTTGAAGTTAATACTGTTAAGTTTAATCCAACTAAGGGCTCATCTTATATTGATCTTCCTTCTTGGATAAAAAATAAAAAAGCAATTGTTAACATTAAAAATAAAGATGACAAATGCTTTCTTTGGTGTATACTTAGATATCTTCATCCAAGAGATAGAGATGAGGAAAGAATAAAAGATTTAGAAAAGTATGAGTTTTCACTTAACACTAAAGGAATTACTTTTCCAATGAAAGTAAATAATATTACTCAATTTGAAAAACTTAATCCAGATATTCCAGGAATAAATGTTTTTTCTGAAGATGGTAAAATGATTATTTATCCTTTGAGAGAGGCAAAGAGAGATTGTAAAAATACTATTGATTTATTTTTGTATGAAGAAGATGGTGTTTCACATTATACTCTTATTAAAAATTTTCACAGGTTAGTAAGGTCTCAAAAAACTACAAGTCATAACGGTAAAATATTTATTTGTAAGAGATGTTTTAGTCATTTTACAAAGGAAGAATTATTAGATAATCATATTAAATATTGTAGTAATAATGCAACAGCGTTTGTAAAAATGCCTGAACCAAACACAATGCTATATTTCAAAAATTATTACAAAAAACTTCCTGTTCCTTTTGTAGTTTATGCAGATTTTGAATGCTTTACCAAACCAATGAATAGTTGCAGTCCTAATCCAAAAGACTCTTATAATTACAACTACCAAAAACATGAACCATCAGGATTTTGTTTTTATGTAAAGGGAATAGTAGATAAAAAATTAAACCAATCATTTATACAAAAACCTCCGAAGATGAAGATATATCAAAAGTATTTGTAGAAAAACTTGCGGAAGTAACTAAAGGAATTTATAATGATTTTTATCAAAGACCAAAACCTCTTAGACTAACTAAGGAAGAACAAAAATCATTTGAGAAAGCAGTTAACTGTCACATTTGTAGTCGAGAATTAAGAAATGATAAAGTTAGAGATCATTGTCATTTTACAGGTCAGTATCGCGGAGCAGCACATAACAAATGTAATCTTATGTGTCGTAAACCAAGAATACTACCAGTTATATTTCATAATCTTCAAGGTTATGATGCTCACTTATTTATAAAACAAATTGCTAGATTAGAAGGAGATTTAAATTGTATTCCATCTACTGAAGAAAAATATATTTCTTTTTCAAAAAGTATTAAAGTTGGAGAGTATTATTGCTCAAAACTTGGAAAAATGTGCCCAATAAATTTTGAAATACGATTTTTAGATTCATTCAAGTTTCTTCAAACATCACTTGCCAATCTTGTTTCAAATTTATCAAAAGAAGATTTTCATAATACAAAACATGTATTCAAGAAAAATGTAGATCTACTAACTCGTAAGGGAGTTTATCCTTATGATTATGTTTCATCACTTGATAAATTATCAGAAACACAACTTCCACCCAAAGAGGAATTTTACTCCCAACTTTATGATGAAGATATTAGTGATGATGATTACCAACATGCTATTCGCGTTTGGAATACTTTTGAATGTAAAACAATAAGAGATTATCACAATCTTTATCTTAAATCTGATGTTTTACTTTTATCAGATGTATTTGAAAACTTTAGGAAAACTTGTCTAAAACATTACAAACTAGATCCAGCACATTATTACACTTCCCCAGGTTTAGCTTGGGATGCATGTCTAAAAGAAACAGGCCAGCAATTAGAGTTACTACATGATTATGATATGTTAATGATGTTTGAGCGTGGTATACGTGGTGGAATAACACATATATCAAAACGATATGCAGAAGCAAATAATAAATACATGAAAGAATTTAATCCTGGAAAGGAGTCAACATTTATTCAATATTTAGATGCAAACAATCTATACGGTTGGGCGATGTCTCAAAATCTTCCAACGCATGGATTTAAATGGATGAAAAATATTACAAAAGAAAAGGTAATGGATATTATTGAGAAAGCAAATCATAGTATGTCAAATCTTGGGAGTAAAGGATATATATTTGAAGTTGATTTAGAGTATCCTCCTCACCTATGGGAAACACATAATGACTATCCTCTTGCACCTGAGAAGATTATTGTTAATGGTGTTGAAAAACTTATATGTCATTTTAAACCCCGAAAGAATTATGTTGTACATTATCGAAATCTTAGACAGTATCTTGAGTTGGGTATGAGGATTACTGCTGTTCATAGAGGAATATCATTTTATCAGTCTTCTTGGATGGAACCATATATAAGAAAAAATACAGAACTTCGAAAAGTAGCAGCTAACAGTTTTGAGAAAGACTTTTTTAAACTGATGAATAATTCAGTATTTGGAAAGACAATTGAAAACATAAGGAAGAGACAAAATATAGAACTTGTTGATAATCGTAAAAAAGCTGTTAAGCTAACAAGTAAACCCAACTTTGATAGAGTGACAATATTTGATAAAAATCTTATAGCAGTTCATATGAAGCGGACAGAAGTGTATTTTAACAAACCAGTGTATGTTGGTCAAGCAATTCTAGATTTATCAAAAACACTGATGTTCAATTTTCATTACACATATATTAAAGTAAAATATGGAAACAATGCAGAATTATTGTTTACAGATACGGATTCATTGATGTTTCAAATTAAAACAAAAGATTTTTATAAAGATATAAGTCCTGATATTTTAACCAAGTTTGACACTTCTGATTATCCTCCCAATCATGAATCTGGAATACCAACAGGAGCTAATAAAAAAGTTATTGGAATGTTTAAAGATGAAGTTGCAGGAAAACAGATAACACATTTTGTTGGATTGCGACCCAAACTTTATAGTTTTAAAATTGAGGAGGAAAATGAAGTAAGAAAGTGTAAAGGGATAAAGAAAAATGTTGTAAAAAAGAAAATAGATTTTGATGATTATGTTAAATGTTTATTTTCAGGTGAAAAAGAAATGAGATCTATGAAGATAATAAGAAGTGAGAAACATGATATTTATTCAAAAGAAGTAAATAAAATAGCTCTGAGTAATGAAGATGATAAAAGAATAGTCTTAGAGGATAAGGTACACACTTTGGCTTTTAGATAAAAAAAATATTTTAAAGTAAATAAAGTATAAATAATAAATGTCATATACAGAAGAAGAAATAAAAAAATATCTGGGTATAATACATAAATATAAAGTTGAGAGTAAAAAGGTAAAAAGGGGATGTTCAGATTGTTCTAATACTAAATCTTTTACAATAGATTCTGGGTACAAAATTTGTGATGAATGTGGTTTACAAAACGGCCATGTATTAGGGTTATTTGATGTAAAAGATTTGGATAGGCTGCATTATAGAAAAAAGAGTATTTATCATAGGAAATACCACTATGAGAAAAAGGTAAATGAAATTTCTAAAAGAATAAACCTAAATGATGAAGAAAAATGTGAACTTTACGATAAACTAACAAAAATAGATAATAATATCATGAAAATACTAAACAAGCAATACTTTAGAAAGAGAATGATAAATATTAATTATTTAACTAAAAAAATTTTGGAGGAGATGGGTTGTGAAAAGTATAAACTTATTGAACTTAAGATTAGTTATCTAACTTTAGATATTTATGAAAAATGGTGGAATTGTTATAAAGGTTTAAAGAAATAAATACTTTTAATAAAATGAGTAATAGTGTTGATAAATCACCTAAAATTGTAGCAAAAGAATTGTTTTTAAAAGTTCAAGAAGAAGAAAGTTATTTTTTTCAATGTTTTTTTGAAGCTAATTGTCCAGAAGATGGAATAACTAAAGAAGAAGATTACATGAAAGAATTAAAGAGTGAGTATTTGAAATTAAAAAGTGAAGAAGTAATAAGATTGTTATCTCAATCTATTTGATTTAAAAAATATATATTTAAAGATAATAATTAAATAAATAAAATGGTTTCTAATCCTAGTCAAATTTACTCAATAATATTTCAAAAAGAAAATTATCCATGTAACAGATTTGAAATAGGAAATAATATTAATAAAAAAGTATGTATTTGTCATAGTGATAAAATATTAAAAGAATTTTTAGAATTTTGTAAAGAAGATGAAAGTAATTTGATATATTATTATTTTAATTCTCATCCAGCTCCTAGAGTAATAGTACATGGAAAAGATTATGATAGAACGTATATATATTATTACAATGAACCTAAAGTGGATGACAATAGATATAATCTTAATTCAGAAGAAATGGATAAAAAAGTAAAAGAAATAGCTAGAAGATATTTATTTTGGTTATGGATCGATTTATATAATAAGTTTAGTTGGAAAATAATTTTATATTTTAAAAAAATATAAAATTATGGGGAACTGTAGAGAGGGAGGGCTGTTCCCCTTAAAATAAAAAATGCCTATTTTCAAATACTCTAAAAATATCTAAAAATAAATCTTCATTAACAATCAAATCATCATCAATTTCCTCTTCTAAATCTAAATCATTAAGAGTAAAATATATTCCACTTGTATCAATACCATCATCTTTCATTGCTTCATCCACAAGTTTTAAAGTGTATTCAAATTCTTTTTTACTAAAAAAACTTTCTAAAAATTGTTTATGTAACTCATTTATTTCACCTTTTTTGTTTAAATAAAGAATATGACTATAAGCAAGATTATTAAGGAATTTTTGTTTTTCTAATTTCCTTTTTTCAAAATTATTGATTATATATTCATTATGAAAAAAATCAAATATATTTTTTAATATTTTTTTAGCAAGACGGTCTACATCTTTTTTCTTTATAACTACTTCATCCATTTTATTTAATGATTATATTAAACCTTTATGAAAACACCAGTAAATTATCCCAGTGAGATAACCAAGTACTTCACATTTTTTGAAAGGTGTGTTTATAGCATATACACATCCTCTTCCAATCCTATAGTGTTTCCAAAAAGCTTTAAAAGCGAGGTTGAATATTAGATGGTTGGTAATGA
Organism: Porites lutea; assembly: GCF_958299795.1. NCBI lineage: Eukaryota > Metazoa > Cnidaria > Anthozoa > Scleractinia > Poritidae > Porites > Porites lutea. Next base: position 8,685,301 of record NC_133208.1, on the reverse strand, counting down.
TATTTGAATCAGAATTTAGGTAGTGTCTTGCTTCTGTCAGTTTGTAAATAATTTTATCTATTTCTAGTTTTTGTGTAAAATACTTTGCATAGAGAAACTGATAAACCAGACAAGCTTTAATATAGTTATCTGGGTAAAGAGGAGTTTTATAAGTTGGAAAGTAAAGATTAACATAATTTACTATTGTACTAATCGTTTTCTATTTAATGATTAGAATAAATATAAAGGGGCCGCCAAAACGACGGGGGGTTTGCAACAATTATCTTCTATTTAATGATTAGAATAAAATTGAATTATAGCTTTAAGAATATAAATTTAATATAAAATGACAAACATGATTGAAAAAAGTTTTAAAAATAAAGATTTAGGAATTGAGTTAAAATCATTTATTGATAAACAGCAAAATGTTTGGTTTCTTGGAAAAGATGTAGCTAAAATACTAGGATATCGAGATACTGATAAAGCTATTAGGAGTCATGTTGATAAGGAAGATAAATATAAAGGCCCCGCCAAAACGACGGGGGGTTTACAACAATCATTTTACATAAATGAATCTGGTTTTTACTCACTTTTACTATCTTCTAAATTAGAATCAGCTAAAAAGTTTAAACATTGGATTACATCTCAAGTTCTTCCATATATAAGAAAATATGGATTTTATAAAATGTTTGACAACCCAAATAACAATATGTTTAAAATAGAAAATGAGACAGATCTTCATTACAAAGTTGTTCAACTAATAAGAAATTATTATCCAGATTCTATATTAGTTGCTGGACTGGGAGAGAATCAAGATACAGAGGAAAAGAGTCTAGATTCATATAGGAAAGGATTTCAACGCGGGCAACCAGATATAATGATACTAGATTATCATAAAGATTATAAAGGTTTGTGTATTGAATTCAAATCACCCACAAACTACTACTGCATAACAGAATCACAGATAAAGACTAAAGAAAAATATAAAGATAATGATTACGCATATATTATCAGTAATGATTATGATTATATTAGTAAGAAATTACATAAATATATGAGTGGTGTTCGTATTCTTTGTAAATATTGCCCAAAAGCATTTCGTAACAAAAAAACACTAATTACTCATTTAAAAATATTTCATAGAATTGAAAAATAAATTAAATAATATATTTTTATTATTAAATGGAAGATGAAACATACAAAAGAGAACAAAAGCTTATAAAAAAAGGTTTGCAATTCATAGACTCTTTTGAAGGATATTTATATAAGAAACATCCTGTTACTTATGAAAAATATTTAGATTTTAGAAATAAAAGAGATTATCATAAGTCTAAAATATTGAATAATCCTAATAATGTTATAGATTTTTGTATTAAATCTTATTACTTTTCAAGAATGGGTTATAACTTTAATAAATATAGTCATAAAGGATTTGATAAATATAGACATAAAGGATTTGATAGAGATAACATAAATGATGATTGTGATGTGGTTTATAAAAGATTTAATAAATATTGTCATAAAGGATTTGATAGAGATAACATAATTGATGTTTGTGATGTGGTTTGGGTAATAAATGAATTTTATAAAATACCAAATCAATCGAGATTGAATTTCTTTGATGAGTGTGAAGAGTTTATAGTAGAACAAATAGAAAAATCTTTAGATTAAATATTAGTTGAATATTTAATCTATTATATATTAAATTTCTTTTTATACTTTTCCACAAAGTTATCAACACTTGATGGACATTGATCAATTATCATTTCATCCAGAATCTTAATACGATCTACAAACTCTTCTTTATTCCACTCATCTCCTCTAAGTGCTGATCTCAGTTCTACTAATACTTTTTCATAAGTAGTATAAGCCATCTTTGATGTTTCTATCTTCTTCTTAAAATCCTTCTTTTTTGTAATTCCAGCCACAATTACTCCTGCTCCGTTTATTACACCAAGAATAACAGGATTGAGTGTTAGTCCTCCTGTGATAGTGCCAACAGCAATAAGAGATAAACTAGAAATAGTAAAAAAATTATCTAGAAATTTATAAGATTTATAACATTTTTTATAACACCAATGTTTCTTATGGTAATGTTTATAGAGATTAGTAATAGTATTATATTGTTCCTCTGATAAAGATTTATCAATATGATTAAATTCAAAAATACTCTTTCTTTTACTACTATTTCTTTTCATTTATTCTTTACATTACATAACTTCCACTTAACTTTTCTTGAAGCATTACTTTGTGAAATTGCTCAGAGTCGGTGTCGTAAAAGTTTGTGGAGTACATTAATCTTAATATCACTCCATCTTCAGTTGTAAACTTCCAACGTTGATTAGCATTGTAATTAACAGCTGGTATAGTTAATGTTGAGCTGTAGTTACTTATTGAAGCTTTTGTGACATTTGCACTAAGATTTTCTGCTAGCCATAAAACAATTATTTTTCCATTAAAACTACTTAGCGTAGTAAAATTTTGAGTTGTTTTGTTGACAGTTAAAGTTACTTTATTGTTTGATTTATTATAATCCAATTTTACTAAAATATTATTGTTTGTTGATAAATATTTAGTTAGGGTAAAACTCCTATTTCTCCAATGACTAAAAACAATACATAAAGTAGATTTCGAAGAATGTGAAGGAGAAAAAGTAATATCATAACCATTAATATGTAATCCTTTTTCTGATATTTCACTTAGGTCTTTATTATGAGGTAGTGTTATATTAGGTTTCAAAGAATTAATAATAACTCCAAATGAGCCTATATTTATTCCGTAAGTATCCGCATCAGCAAAGTCATAGAAATCACTAAAGTATAATCTATACAAAGCATTTTTAGTGTGAGGAGCTAGTTCTTTTACTAATGCAACTGTTGCAGCACTATTATCATTTTGTCGGTCAAGTTTGATATTTTTAATTTCTTTTTGATTTGCATTAATATCAACATTATACACTACTTCTGTTGGTTTGATATCAAATGCGGTGTGATAGTCGTAAACTTTATCTGGGTCGATATTGCTAAATGTACCCTCAATTCCATAAGCAATTATGTAAACTCCTTTAAACAATGTTGGATACGCACGCAGGTTATATCCACCCTGAAGAATATCAACCAAAATGTGAAGAAAGAACCTATTTCCAGATGACAACTTCCGGAAATTAATTATTATTCTGTGGTAGTACATAGTTTGTGTTTTCCCTGTTGAATCAGTATACCTATGGGAAAGTTTTTTTACACTTACATTTCCAATTGATAATCCTTTTGAAGTTCCTTTGTCAACACTTATTTGTGTATTATTCCAAAGATTATAATCAGTGTTGAGTATTTCCAAACACAACGTGTAATCAGTATTTGCAGTTAGTCTGTAAAAATTAATTCCCGTCTTATACTTATATTTTTGTAAAAGTCCATTCTTTGCTATAGTCGCGTAAATTACTTTGTGATTATAGTCGTGAAAGTTTCCTTTGTTTGGTGCTAAATCTCCTATTTTTGTTACAACAAAACTAAACCCTCCATCCGTTTCATCAGTCCATTGAGCCCCACTTGTCATGAGATAAGCAAACTCATCTTTATAATGACTTGGTTGAACTGCAGTAAGATGAACTAGATTGTCGACATAACCTTTGTTTACTGCTTCATTGTCTTGGGTTGGTAGACCCAGATTCTCTATTTTATTACTACCAAGGTTGACATCAGCTTTTACAACCCCACTTATTACAATTTTAGGTGTGTTGATTTCTATTCTCTTAAGTGGTTTGGTTATTGCTTTTGGTAGATCAGTGAATAGCCGACAAGTGATAGCAGTGTGATTTGAATTGTTATGAGTTCTTAGTTTTACTCCTGACATATTATAATTCCAAGACTTGTGAATATTTAATGACCAAGTGCTAGTGCGATTTCCACTTACCCAAAAGTTAGAATTGGAAAGAGAGTTATCTCTGGGAATAAACCACAGAAAGTCAACATTTATATTTCGCGAACCAAATTGAAATTCTATTTTGTTAATGTATGTGTTAGCAGTTGGTGCCCACCCTACAAGAGGTTGACCAGGTGCTGATGTTGTAAAAACAAAATCATCAAATGATGAACCTGAGATATATTGTAGATACAAAGTCGTTGGCGCAGCTGGATTTGTTATAGTAAATACACTACTTGTTCCATCTCCAGAATGATGATCAAACCTTTCTATTTGTTTACGAACCCATCCGCGATTAGCAGCTTGTTGATCTGTGGTGGGGTCACTGAGGTTAACTATTTTATTATTACCAAGATTAAGGTTTCCAGTCATAGTGACGGTACCATCTTTTTCCAAGTAATCACTCAAATCTGGGCTTCCAGCATTATCATCCACATACTTTTTGGTTGCAGCATCTGTATTTGATGTTGGAGTTGCAAGATCAACTATTTTTTTGTTTCCAAGATTTAGGTTACTAGTCATTGCAACACTTCCGTCCTTTTTTATAAAAGAACTTGTATCAGGTATTGAGTCGTCAACATACTTTTTGGTTGCACCATCTGTGTCATTTGTTGGTGTTTTAAAATGAATTATTCCTTTGTTATCCATGTTTAGATTATTAGTCATTTTATTTGTTCCAGCAACGTGGAGATACTTCAAATCTGTGAAAGCTAATGGTGTTGGTTGATTACTACCATTTGGAGCTGGTAGATTAAATATTCGATTGTTGTCCATATTTAGATTTCCTTTCATTGGGTAAGATCCATCTCTGTCAAGAAATGTGTTGTCTACGTAATATTTTGTTGCTGGATCTTTAGAATCCTGTGGTGTGATAAGATTTTGAATACGGTATCTATCCTTCATATCAATGTTTGAATCAACTGTTAGTCATGATGTTGAGGGAGTTCCAGTGGAATTATCATCAACATATTTCTTTGTAGCAGCATCAGAATTAACACTAGGTGCGCCAACATTTCTTAGTTTTTTATTTATCATATCATAATCCCCACTTGAAGTGAGATTAAATCCAACTCCTGGTGCACCTTGTATTCCCTTAGCAAAGGGATGATCTGAAGATTGTTCGTTAAATATTCCCATTTTAATTATTGGTTAGATTACCAGTAAAGTTTTTTGCAATACGTTTTCTTGGTTTATCAACGTATAGAAATGAATACGGTTTTTTAGTTGCTGAGTGGTAATCTTCTTTACTAACTCCTAACTCAGATGATATTCTATTAGACTCCCTCGATGATGGAAATTCATATAAACAGTAATGAGAACAATTCAGCCGAATGTCCTTTGGTGTTTTATAAAACGATTGACTGAGGTACACCACCGAACAATTCTTATGTCGTCCTTGAATGAAATAATCAATCAGTTGTCTCTGGTTTTTATCACAAACATAGTCATCGAATATCACAAGTTTTTGATTGTCTTCATAATCCATTTCTGTCACTGGAATTATTTCATCATTACTTACATGAAGTATTTCATATCCCAATTTATGACTTAACTCCCTCATTTTTTGAATTAGTTTTGATACTTATCCTGTTCTAAATTACGCGCGTAAAGATAAATTTCATCGTAATACAACAGTGGTTTGATTAACATATGGTACAATAGATTAGTCTTACCACTTCCACTGTTTCCACAGATTAACATACGGAATGTGTTTGATGGCATGTAAGGAAATAATTGTTTATATTTTTTATCTGGATTGTCACCACTATCATAGTTTGGTATTTCCATTTTATCTAATATACATATTAAATAAAAATGGATGTTGAAGAATACAAAAAACTTGCAAGAAATAAAATTGAAGCTGATGCTTTGACTCGACAGGTGAGAGATGTTATAAAAATAACAAAATGGCAAAAACAAGATGTTCGGGAAGGATTTAAAGAGTCATTTAAACCACTTATTAAATCTCAAGATAGTATTAAAAAAAGTATTGATGAGCAGCAAAACGCAACTATAGCACAACTTAAAAAAAATCAACTTGCTCTTACTCAAGGTTTTGAACAATTTAACCGATTTGCTGATATGAGAGAATTACCATACGACAACGAAGAAGGTTTGGATAGAGGTTTGCCAGAACCAACAACATCTAAACCAAGATCACCTACACGTTATAACATTGAAAAAAATCTTGACAATGTGGATTTAGGAGTACTAAAGGATATGGGCTACCCAAGACCAAATGAATTTTTTGATACTAACCCTGAAAGACTTAGAGAAATACGTGATGAAGTAAAAAATGATGTAAAAGTTACTACAGGACAAATAGCTGGTTTGAAGAGAAAAAAACAAAAAACAGAAGACGAAAAAATGGAAATAGAATTTATTCAAATGCAAAAAGATTTACCACATAAATACAAAAACATTCTTGAACTTTATTTAGGTTCGCTTGAGTATAAAATGGGGCAAGGAATGATTTACTTTAACAACCCACATCAACTTTTAGACAGACTTGAATTACTCGGTGGTTCAATTCTTGCTGGGAATAATGGTGTGATACCTGAGTTTTCTCAAATAGCACATCTTCTCAATCAAATGAAAGTAATCTCAAAAAACAACTTAACGATCTACTAAAAAATTATATATCTATTAAATAAATGGAAGAACGAGCTATTCACATTTCCTCAATAAACAGGGAAAAAAGAGGAACAAGCAGACCTGGTGATTTAACTATCAAGTTTAATCCATCTCTGAAACTTGACCCTGATAAGAAACACGAACTTGCTCTTGATCGACTGTCCATGACTTACTCTTGGTACAACATTAGAAGTGATTACGACAATAATAAAATCAAATATACTCACGATGGATCCGCCTGGCAAACAATTACTTTTACAGATGGAATGTATTCCTACTCAGATATTAATGATTACATTCATCAATATCTGGAACAAAAAAATCGTCACTCAACAGATTCAAGTGGAAAAAAGAAGTATTCAATCAATCTAACTTTTATACTATCTACCTATCGAATTTTAATTTCAGTTAGTAATAACTATCAACTTGATCTGAGAGGAACTAAATTCGGAGACCTAATTGGATTTGAAAAGAAACTTATTACAAAAACAGAGTATGGAACAAAACTACCAAATATCACAAATTCGATTGATGTATTAAATATCAACACAAGCGCAATAACTAATAGCATTGTAAATGGAATAAATACAAATACTATTGCTGTAATACCAACAGACAATCTCACAAGGTCTTATCCATTTACATTTGAACCTAAAAGGCCATTGTATTGTGATGTTTCTTCATTTCACATTGATGAAATGAGAATATATGTGACAGACTCACTTGGAAGACCAGTAAATTTTAATGGTATAGATTGGTTTATGACTTTGATACTCCATTCAATGTAATACTTTGTAGTTATATAACTATTAAAATAAAATGATGAGACAATCAGAGTTTAAAATGAAACTTGACCCTGAATTGGGTAGATATACAAGACAACATATTTATGGAGAAGGAATGATGGATGTGTTTAAATCGGTTGGTAAAAAAATATTTGGAAAAACAATGAAAAAAGCTGCTAAAAGAGGTGCTAAAAAAGCGGTAACAATGGCTGCAACAAAAACTGGTGAACATGTTGGTAAAAAGGCTGGTGATAAGATAGTGCAAATGTTATCAAAAGAAAAGGCTGCACCCTCCAACAAAAAAGTTACTTTTAATAAAAATGTTGAAACAATAAGTCAACAAGAGATAGATCAAACATTGAATAACCTTCTTAGTGGAGGTTCAACACGTAAGAGAAAATTATATCATTATTAAAATAAAATGAAGTCTTTTAGAAATCCAAAATATTTAGATAGATATGAGGATGTTGTTTTTGACCTGGAACAGACTTTAGATGCGGCTCCAGCAAATAACGCTCACCAAACTAAAACAGGTCTTAGATTTGTTGCTGATAACACAGGAGAAACTACTCCTTTTGATTGGTATAACGCACGATTATCAATGGATTTTAAAGTAAATAAGCTAGCAGATGGAAATGATATTGCAGTTGCTGATCATAATGGAATTGTAAATGGTAGTAACTCATTTATAGAAAAATTAAGTATCCTAGCAAATGGTAGAGAAGTTTATAGTTGTAATTATGCAAATCATGTTGTAAATATTAAAAATCTTCTTGAGTATAATCCTTCATATGCTGAGAGTGTTGCTACAAACGAATTTTATTTTCTTGATACATCAACATCTGCAGAGGAAAGACCTGCTCAAGCAACTTATAATAAAGGTTTTCATAAAAGAAAATTACTATTAGGTGCATCAGCCACAGTAAACTGTGAAATTCCTCTTAATAGATATTCTTTCTTTGAAGCATTGGAAGACAAATTACTTCCAAATACAAAAATTGAGCTAAATATCGAAATTGAAAAAGATGCAAATTTAATTTTTCAAGGTGCTGATGATTGTAGAGTTATTATAACAAGACTACAACTTTTTATTCCAAAACTTACGTTTAATTCAGAAGGACAAAAGTTGTACATGGAAAATTATCTTAAACCTTACAAATGGACATATTTGAATGAAGTAGTTGAAAGATCAAATAATACACAGCAACAGACAGGTCATTTTAGAATTACAAATGCTATTTCAAAACCACGCCATGTATTTATTTTTGGAATTGATACGGCAAGAATTGATGAACAAACGGCGAATCCATTTTTATACGATACTTTTAATCTACCAAATAATGCTAATATATCAAGATGTTACCTGGAAGTTGCAAATGGAAACGAATACCCAGATATTCACTTTAAACCTTCTACAGATATGTCAAGAGTTTTTAGAAATGTAATGTCATACGTCTATGCAAATAATGATTATCAAGGTGGAACATTACTTAATATAAGTAATTTCAAAACTTTATTTCCTTTTGTTTATTTTGACCTAACAAAACAAAAAATGGATATCAAAGATGGTGTTACAAAATTAGCATTTATGCTTCATGTTCCTTTACATATTACGAAAGTTATTGATGTTGGCGGAGTCTCGCTTTGGGTGAGCTCTGTTTGCTGGGACACAAATAATCACAAACCCATTATGGGATATTTTGGCCACGGGAGTGGCCGTTTATTAAATTAAAGCATATAAAGCTGGGAAAACCAGATACATAAGAACATTATCCCAGCAAAGGTGAGGGCACACCCGCCACTCCCTAGGGTAAAATAAAGCTAACGGGAGGGAAGGGAGGGAAAAATGTTTCTGACTGTCTTGTAATGCGAGGAAGGAGGCCTTGTGCCTCGCTTCTGTGACCTACATGACCCGTGACATAAATGACACTTTCGTGACAAATCACCCGGATGACAGGAAACCCTCCTTTGCTGGTAGCTGGAGAAATACAATAATGATCAGTCACATTAAGCATAAAACCATTTATTTCTTTTAGAAATAAATCTCATTTATGCTTCATGTTCCTTTACATATTACGAAAGTTATTGATGTTGGCGGAGTCTCGCTTTGGGTGAGCTCTGTTTGCTGGGACACAAATAATCACAAACCCATTATGGGATATTTTGGCCACGGGAGTGGCCGTTTATTAAATTAAAGCATATAAAGCTGGGAAAACCAGATACATAAGAACATTATCCCAGCAAAGGTGAGGGCACACCCGCCACAGCCCAGAGCAAGGAACGAGTGAAAGGGCCGCCCCACCCGAGGCCAAAGCAAGACGACCGCCAACAGAAACTACTGGTACCTACAAATCAAAATGTACAATGGAAAAAGGTGTGTGCCGCCTGATACGAAAACCCGAAAAACCACATGGGAAAAATTGGGAACGTATCCCCCAACCAATGCAGTCACACAAAACCTCTGGGGGTTAAAGGTAAGAAAGATACCACATTAAAAATAAAAAAAAGGTCAATGTGCGAGAGCTGAGATGAATATACATGTATTATAATCATCCAACCGTGTACACCTTACAACAATAGCGTCAACTAGCGCCATAACGGCTCATGTGTGTCCATAGCAATAGGACATTGTATACATTCTTTGTCACTGTCACTCACAGCTTAGTTCCACCAGTTTAGTTCAGTGGAGGTTATGCACGTAAACATATAGAAATAGAATGGTAAGGCTGTTTACGAAGCCCTGCTTACTGAAATGGATCAGTGTAACCAACAGAAATGTACAAGTTTGAATGGCCCTTGCTCACACTGTCATTGAATCTGATACAGATTAAAAAGTGTGAATCACTTAAGTTAACTAACAGTTTAAAAGTGAAAATGAATGAGATAACTGTATGGCCCTTGTTCACACAGCCATCATAAATTGCACTTATTCACTAAGCACTGGACACTAGATGGGAATAAAATGGCCTATATATGCAAATGAGTTTTAAGTAACGTTTTCCTAAGTCTTGGATACAGAAGTGGATTGATGTAACCAACAGAAATGGGCTACTGTAGCTAGAATAAAGGAAATGGCTGCATAGCCTGTCAGCTCACACAGTCAACTTATAATATCGGCCTCACTAATGCCACATCGATACGAAGCTCAAACGTGTTTAAAAGCTGTAAAGTTCAACCAGGTTGAAATGATTAGAAGTGAAAATTAATCAGTAAGATGGCTGTATGGCCCCTGCTAACACAGTCACCAGGAATTTAAATGATAACAATTTAGGCTGAATGGTCATAGCTCAGTGACATAATGAAATGATTTAATTTAAAAAACTGTGATCTGGCCCCTGCTCCCTTATCAAAAAGCTGAAATAGCTTGTTAATGTAACTGATTAAAATGAAATCGGTAAGATGGCTGTATGGCCCCTGCTCACAGAGTAAACATGAATTTAAATAATAACAATTTACTCTAAATTGTCATAGCTCAGTGACATAATGGACGGATTAAATTTGGAAATCTGTGATATGGCTGTATGGCCACTGCTCACACAGTCATGCAAAATTATACTTATCAAAAGTCTGAAATAGCTAACTGATGTAGCTGATTACAATAAATCTGTGCGATGGCTGTATGGCCCCTGCTCACACAGTCACCCTGAATGATACTAATAAAAAGTCTGACGTAACTCACTGATGTAACTGATTCAAATGAAAATCTGTGAGATGGCTGTATGGCCCCTGCTCACACAGTCACCCTGAATGATACTAATAAAAAGTCTGACGAAACTCACTGATGTAACTGATTCAAATGAAAATCTGTGAGATGGCTGTATGGCCCCTGCTCACACAGTCACCCTGAATGATACTAATAAAAAGTCTGACGTAACTCACTGATGTAACTGATTCAAATGAAAATCTGTGAGATGGCTGTATGGCCCCTGCTCACACAGTCACCTTGAAACTATACTGTAAGCAGAAATCACCTAGGAAACTAACAGGTGAATTTAAAAGTGAAAAAATCAATATACTGTAAGATGGCCGAATGACCCTGACTCATGTGGTGAGAATTCTACATATTACAATGTCACTGCCCATATGTCCTGCACATAAGTATCAAATGACATACATGTCCTATACACTTGAGCTACATGTATACCCAATCACAATGCCCAGCAAGCCAAAGTTGCCTGAGGAAAGTTCTGCCCAAGTAGATGTACACGTAGGTGCCACGTGCCAAGGGACGCAGCAGCTGCTCTTGAGTAGCCCGACACTAGAGATGCAACTCCTGGAAAACTGATCAGCAGAATGTGTACAACTCTTTGGAACATTTCTTGCATACTATGTTGAACTGAATTGAGGAACCAAAGAGAATGCAGAGCTATTGACTTTCTTAAGAGAGATGCCAAGGGAAAGCTGAAGATGGTTGGATAAGGCTGGTTGGTACTCTGCTCAAGACTGGCTTCATTCAAAAGGCGTTCATGAAAGGGAGCTGCATGTGTATACCTTAGCACCTGCAGTAAAATGAAAAAACTATAAAAACAACTTCTTTAAAAAAGCCAGAATGTGCTACCATTAAAGAACAATGTGTAACCAATTAATAAATCAATCAGGATCTCCCAAACAAAACAAATAAACCGTAAATTCCTCAGAAACAACAAAGCTAAAAGCACTGATGTGACGTGGAGAGTAAAGCATAAAGCAACGTATAACAGTGTCTCATCACAATAAATGCAGGACTGTAATGTTCACACATATCAAAACAGGGGAGCCAACAAAACCGGAGATTAAAGTTAATGTAGCTGCATGTAAACCAAAATAACGGATTGCATGAATAAAGACTAAAAAATAGACAAAAAAGGCAAAAAATGTGAATAGAAATTCAAACCAAATAATATTGGCATCTGGTTACCCTAGACAAAAATACAACAACAGAACCACACACATATCACTGCAAACAAATCAAATAAGCAGTACAAACAAAGGAACAGGGGCCTAGAACAATGAGGACCAAAGCCTCAAACTGAGGAACCTAGCCTCAACATAAAATAATGAGGACGAAACCTCAATATAAAATATGAGGACGAAACCTCAATATAAAATATGAGGACAAAGCCTCAAAATAAAATATGAGGACAAAGCCTCAATATAATACGAGGACGAAGCCTCAAAATAAAATATGAGGACAAAGCCTCAATATAATACGAGGCCGAAGCCTCAAAATAGAATATGAGGACAAAGCCTCAATGTAATAAATAAAAATAATGGACGAATCCACTATATAACACAATAAAAATGTGGCAGGGAAAGTCTGTCAGACATTAAGTCGACGCAAAAAACTCCCCTATAAATGCCAAAATAATAAATAATGTAATACGAGGCCAAAGCCTCAAAATAAAATATGAGGACGAAGCCTCAATATAAAAAACAAGGACAAAGCCTTGATACAACATGAGGACAAAACCTCAACAAAATGAGGTCAACGCCTCAAATACAAGTGGAGGAACAAAGCCTCACACTGAAAAAAAAACGGCCCAGAAGCAAGCACTGGCAGACAGAATGTCGCCGACAGCGACTAAAGGAAAACAACAGAACACAACGATACACAATGCAACAGGATAAAAACACAATATGCAGACAAAACTGACATATGAACAGCAAACGATAAACCTGATATGCTGATACAGTACACTGTACCTCGGAGGTAACTTTGTTAGAATGGTTGCAAGTTTTAGCCTGTAGGGTTTAATAACGCATCGTTTTGTTTGGCTTTGTTTTGTTGTTGCTGTTGCTGTTGTTTTTTTTTTTTTGTATTTTTATAATACTGTAATATTAATTATACATATAAGCTGCGTCCAAAGGTCAAAAATGCTCAAATTGCATAAAGGTAAACTCAAAATAATTATAAATAAATAAAGTGTCTTTCCAAATCACAAAACAAGATCATAAACAAAGAGACCCAGCTCCAGGCAACTGAAGATCGGGCGAGTGTTACTGATTTCAAATATAGCGCCAGTTGGCACCAGCGATACAAGTAGCTGAAGAACACGAGGCACAACCGGTCTGAGGGACAACGAAACTGTGCTACGCACACCGAACGGACTAGCATACACGCCAGTGTAACTGAAAACATAAAAAATTAATGGTCGATCGGATGTAAAATTCGATGTTACCAATAAGCAATGGCATTTCATAAGCATAAACGACCGCAACGTGTATGAATTCCCGCAATCAACAAGACGATCATGTGCACGAACATGACTGTGGACATCAATACAGCACCGAGAGTAAGCGGTGAGCCATCGGGCAATAATCTAGTACTTATCTCAAAGAAGAGGTGATGCTCGGTAGGTAAGACCCAAGAAGAGCGAAAGAGACTGATAAATCGCAAGCATCCTGCATCTAAATCCGGTCGCCATCAAAAATGTTTCTGACTGTCTTGTAATGCGAGGAAGGAGGCCTTGTGCCTCGCTTCTGTGACCTACATGACCCGTGACATAAATGACACTTTCGTGACAAATCACCCGGATGACAGGAAACCCTCCTTTGCTGGTAGCTGGAGAAATACAATAATGATCAGTCACATTAAGCATAAAACCATTTATTTCTTTTAGAAATAAATCTCATTTCATTACGAATTATCTGCTAATCCAGACGCTGATTATAATATTTACGCATTAGTCTTACATGAAAGAATAGCAGAAATATCACAACAGGACGGAAAACTATTGCTTAGGGCTTAGATTTAATATAATCTAAATATTAAAATAAAATGACTACTTATATTGAATACGGAGTAACACTTACAGATGGACAAAAGTCAAAATTGGCTTCTGCAATATTAAATAAATCACCACTAACTCTTCGATTAAAACATGGACATCTTCGAGGTTCTGATGAGTTAATGTTGACAAAAAGACAAATTTCTAAAATAAAAAAATCTATTGCAAACGGAACAGGATCGGATATAAAGATAAGTAAAACACAGATTAGGCGTTCTGTAAAACATGGTGGAAACTTATTTTCATCACTTGCTTCTCTTGGAGCAAAAGTTCTACCTTACGCAATTAAAGGAGTTTCAAAAGTTGTTCCTGCATTGGCTACTGGAGCTGCTACTGCACTTGGAGAAATTGGTCTAAATAAAATATTTGGAAAAGGAATAACAATCGCCCCACAGTTTTTCCCAATGTTACCACCTCTTGTAAGAGAATTTACCAAATCACAAATAAATCAAATTAACAAAGCTTATCAAACAGGAGGACAATTAGTTATAAAACCAACTCGTAAACAGGTAGAAGGAGGATTTCTTGGAACTCTTGCATCTATTGGAATTCCAATGGCAATCAGTTTAGTATCTAAAATGTTTGGATCTGGACTGCAGGTTGATAGACGAGGATCATCTAATACAGCAAATGTTTACGTTCCACATCCTCCTCCCCCACCAACACATGGTGAAGGTTATCCTTATTACCCACCACCCTTTATCGGTACATGGAACAATCCAATTGGAATGGGAGTTAAAAAAAAAGTCCAAATCCAAAGGAAAAGGACTACTACTAGGAAAAAACAGCCCATTCAACTCAATTCCATTAATAGGGGCAATTTTGTAATTAAACCTCTATCCAACTTTGACCTCGTGGAATGGATAAAAAGACTTGGTATTAAACATTTTAGAGGAATTTACAGTAGGGATGGGCTACCTCATAAGATAAAAAAAGAATGTGGAATAATCAATCTAGATGATATAACAGGTCCTGGAACACATCGGGTTTGTTATAGAAATATAGACAATGTAGTTGAGTACTTTGATCCATTTGGACTAATAATGCCAAATGAAGCATTAAAGTATTTTCATACTTCTGGAAAACGTATAGTTTACTCAATGGATGAAATACAAAATCGTAATACTGTTCTCTGTGGTTATTGGTGTTTATATTATCTGTTTGAGAGACAAAAGGGTAATAGTATTCTAAATGTAATACATAACCCTCATTTTGATAATGACAATAGTGATTTCATACAAGAGTATTTTGGAGGATAAAAAATAATATTTATTAAATATTATTTTTTTTATTCACTATCCGCTGGCGTATCCTTTAGTTGCTTAACTTTCTCAACCTTTTTATTTAGATCTTTAACACTATCAACTATTTCATCAAAACTACAATAAATATTAATAAGTCGATAAAGTTTCTTCTTTTTATCACTATTTATTTTCAACCAAGAATAGTCCTCATCTCTGATTTTTTTCCACATCTCACATTCACCAGCCATTAGTATTCTAGAAAGATCATCATTTTTCTTTCTAAGAGCCTCAAACTCATTATTTATTTGTGTTCGCACATCTTTCTCAAAATCTTTGAGTGTTTTAACATCCATCTTTTTTTCTATTTCAGAAAAGAATTTGGCTTCCATTTATTATATAAATAGATAATTACCTTTTATTATATTATTCAACGTAATTGATTTTTCACTTATTTCCATAAGCAACTCAAATATTTTTATAAATCTAGTGTCATTTTCCAGTCTAGGAAAATTAGCATATTCATAACTCATATTTAGGTTATTGTATATCTTTTGAAGTTCACTTTTTACAAAATTAGATCTAGTAGACATATTTTATCTAAACATTATATTAAATGAAAGAATCATATTGCATTGTAGATAAAAGAGTAACTCCTTGCACAGAGCCAAGTGGTTACCAAAAAGATAAAAGAGGGCGTACTCAATTCTTTTGTAGATGTGCAGTTTGTGGAAACAAAAAAGTTAGATATGTGAAAACTGGATCAGCTTCTCAAAGTGGAAGTGGTAAAAAGAGAAAAACAAAAAAGAAGTCAAAAAACTGATCAGCCCGTCTGAAGGGGCGGGCGTCTTTGATACTGTTGTTGGTACAGCAGTTGATGGATTTGTTCATTATGGTTTACCTTGGATGGGTAAAAAAGCAGTTGAAATGGGGCGATATGGAGCAAGCGAGTTAATGAGAAATAAAAATCTTCAGAAGAAAGCTGTAAATTATGGGATTAGTAAACTCACTCCATTTATTCAAGATTCTGTTGGAACAGCTATGGACCAGTTATCAACCAAAGTGAGACCAAAAAATAAATATAAAACTGATAGACCAGAATTAGATGGAAGAGGAATAGATATTCACAAGCAGATTGGTAAATTACCAAAACCAAAAGGTGGATGGACCTTACCAGGGCATAAATATACAGGTCCTTATAATGATCTCGAAAACCAAGTAAGATACAATCCGGAAACTGGTGAAATATTAGAAATTTACGATCAACCAACTGGACCAACTGATGCCGTGGCCATGCAACATGATGTTGATTATAGTGTTTGTGGTGATGACAGAAAGTGTAAAAATAAAGCTGACAGAAAGATGGTAAAATCGTTAGATGCAATTCCTTGGAAAGAAAGGCAGTGGGGGCATACTTTGGCTAGAACAATAATAAATACAAAACAAAAACTTGGAATGGGATCAAAAAACGTAAAGCGGCGTTGAGTAGTGATTGGTCTCAACAATTAGCCGACGAACTTCACAAACCAATCACAAGAAACTTTCAAAAGAGAACAGTAATCTCAAACGGGATTGATGATATCTGGGCTGCTGATTTAGTTGAAATGCAAAAGTTTAGTAAGTGGAATAAAGGGATAAAGTATCTGCTAATGGTAATAGATGTGTTTAGTAAGTATGGTTGGATTAGGGGGATAAAAGATAAAAAAAACTGAAACTGTTAGTAAAGCATTTGATGATATATTTAAAAGTAAACGTAAACCGCAGATGTTATGGACAAATAAAGGTTCTGAGTTTATAAGTAAACATTTCAAAGATTTTCTAAAAAGAGAGGGAATTAGGTTGTATCACACTGAAAACGAGGAGAAATCTAGTGTTGTTGAGCGATGGAATAAAACAATGAAAAATAGAATGTGGAAGATGTTTACTGTAAATAACAACACTGTTTACTGGGATAAAATAGATAAACTAGTTGATGACTATAATAATGCGAGACACTCTAGCATTAAAATGACTCCTGTTGAAGCAAGTAAAAAGGAAAATGAAAATAAAGTTTGGTCTAATTTATACGGTGATTTAATCTACTTAAAACCTGGTAAATCAAAGTTTGCAATTGGTGATCATGTTAGAATTTCAAAATATAAGAGGCGAGTATTTGATAAAGGTTACACACCAAACTGGACAGAGGAGATATTTGTAATTGATAAAGTTCTTCCAACAAAACCTGTTACATATAACATTGTTGATTTGATGGGAGAAGAGATCAGGGGTTCTTTCTATGAGCAAGAATTACAGAAAGCAAAACAGCAGACATTTAGAATAGAAAAGATAATCAGACGAGATAATAAGAAAAAAATGGCATTAGTAAAATGGAATTGATATCCTGATAAATTTAACTCATGGGTGAGTTTGAAGGATTTGGTTGATTTTTAATACAAAATTTGTATTAAAAATAAAATCCTATTATTTACTCATCTTCTTCTTTATCAGATGAAAGTAAGTCTTCAACTACTTGATCAGTTATCTCTTCGCCCTCACTCTCTTCCTCTTCAATTGTTAGTAAAGATTCCCTAGGTTTTAATGGTTTGATATAGCACTCATGTACTTTTATTTGTAAAGATGTAACAGTCTTACTAATAAATATTCCTTCGATTATTAGTGCCATTTTAACATTGCAGTACTGATTAATATATTTGAAAGGATTTAAATCCTTCTTTCCTTTTGTTTTAAATAGTGAAAGAATTTTCTTTAATTTCTCAGAGTAAATAAGTTTTGCATAAAGAATTGGCGCTGATGATTCATCAACTTTTGTTCTCTTTTTTCCTTTCTTGTCTGTGTATTCTATTTGTTTATAGTAAAATGGTGAAGATAGAGATGATGCTAAATCCGGTCCATATTCATTCTCTAAATGTTGCTGAGATAGAGTTGTTACATTATTAATAAAATCAAAAAATGCTTTTTCTTTATTACTAGGTTCACTATCTTTAGACCAAAGACATACTGGAATACTATAACCAACTAATTTACCTGTTTCTTGATTTTTCTTTTCATTAACACCAAAACTAAAAAGAACTGGAGATTCAACTACAAGTGGTCCTTTTTTGTTATTTGGATATTTGACTTCAATTGGAATACGTTTGTATTTAATCTTGCTATCTTTGACTTTGTACTCTTTGGCTTCATTAAAGATAATATTCTCTTGGGTAATATTTTCGTAACTTGACAACTGCATTTTATTAATATTTAGTTAATCTTTAAATCATAAATCAATTTTATTTTTTAGGCCAGAGAAGATGAACACTCCAATAGTTTGATGATTCTGGATTATTATAAGTTAATTCTCCCTGTTTATTTTTTATCTTTGTAGCTCTAGAAAGATATTTATCTCTTCGCTCTTTATCTTTATGAATAGTGTAGTCTGGATAGTTTGGTGAACCAAAGTGAACTTTCTTTCCACCTGGAAGTGTTGCCATGTATTTGTTATTTTTTCGGGTTGAATAATCAAGTGATTCTGCACCAAGTTCTTTAGCATTTCTGGTTAATCTCTTAAACTCAGATCCAGTAACAACATATTTTTCTTTTGGAATATAATCTGGATCCTCATCATGTTTATAACCATCATCAACTATAAAATCCAAATCCTCTTTTGTAGGAGTAGTTTCTCTCGATCTTGGTTCCATTTTTATTAGTTGATTATATTAATTTTAATCAACCTGGTAAAAAATAAATAATATCTTCTATTACTCCCACTAAATTATAATCTAGGCCCCATTTTGTTGGATCAAAACCTTTAGGGCTAATAACCTCTTCAAAATAACGTAATAGTTTCTCATTATATGATAACTTTTGAATATTTTCATGATAAAATCTAAGATATATATAGTGTTCTAACATTTTTAAATAATGTAAATCAATAAAACTTTTTTTTATTTCATTTTTAAGTAATATTCGTCTATGAAGAAATTTTTTTATTTTTTTTATCTTATCCAATCTATAACAATAATTTTTATATTTTCTTCTATCAGAAGCAATAGCTTTCTTTTTCTTTTTTGCTTTGTAATAGTTATAAACACGAGTTTCTAGAAAGTTGTCAAATATTCTTTTTATTTTTTCTATAGATGTCATTTTCTTATTATAAAGTTACACATATTTAAATCATTAATCTTATAACAAAAAAAATGTTATAGGATTACAATGAATTAATCACAGTATTAGTTGGCTTTATAATTATAAGGTAAAACATTAACATTTAGTATTTTATAATTATCTTTTCTATATTTCAAAGCTACTGACTTTTTATTACAAATTACATCTTTATAACACTCAACTCTAATTTCTGGATTTGGATATTCTTTGAGTAACAAATATAATTTATGATCTTTATCATTTTTAATATATTCCATTTTATCATATCTTGATAAACAAGTATTTGCTATATAAACTTTTTTCCCAGGAAAATGAATTGAAAAAATTTTTTGAAAATAATTATCCATTTATTAATTTAATATTTTATTATTTTAAATCATTTTAAAACTTGTAACAAAAAATGTTATAAGTTTAGAAATCATCACTATCATCATCACTATCTGGTAATATTATTTCATAATCTTCATAATCACTATCATCATCACTATCATCATCACTAAATTTTATTTGATTATAAATTTTTTTAAAAATATCATAAAATTCTATAAATCCAGGATAAGGTTTTCCATCAACAAAATACACAACATTTCCATCATCACTATCATCGTCACTATCATCATCACTATCATTACCATAAACAAAATCATCATCACGAAAAGCATCATAACGTAGTTTATATAATTCAAAATTTTTATTAATAAAGATTAAATTGTTAGTAATATCACTTGGTAAAATCATACCACTAATATTCTTTAATTTACCTTTTTCTTGTCCTTTAAGAAAATCTTTCATAATATTCTTAATTCTAACAACTGTTTTACTCTCAAATAATCCATGATTTAATGAATCCAGTTTATTAATAATATACTCAAATTCCTTATTTATTCCTCTTATAAAAAGATATTCTTTTTTATAATTTTCTGCATAATGTGGAATTTTATTATTTCTAATTTCCATCATTTTTCCGATTAATTCCGTTTGAGGGGGGGGGGGGGGGGTACTAAAATGCGCTACAGATACCATTTTGTATACTACTATTAATATTGATGTGTAGTCTTTACTCATACATTTTTTGTTTTAATTGTGGTTTACGGGCTCCTGATGGCGGACAGATGTATCTAGCAACGCTAATTACGCTGCAAAATTGCACAAAATTACTTTTTTATACTCTACCAGGAGCCATATATATAAATCGGGGTAATAAACCGTAACTGGATACCTTTTCCAGGGATGGGGCTGACCTCATCGAAATATATATCATAGCCATTAAATGTACTATTTTTAGCACATTTTGTGCCATCTCGTGTGACTCGCGCGCGCATTTTTTGCAACAGCGCCGTGGAGAGGATTAACAAACGAAATGGCCTTGGAAATTACCTCCGTAGCAGATGAATAAATTCCGTTTCGGTCATCATTGCCTCCTCTGAATTTAAGGAAAGACTTTGACAATTACTCTAAATGTGAGGACTGTAAACGTGATTCAGCTTGTGTTAAACACCGTAGTGAGAGTGTTTTTGACAAATCCAGTGACGAAGAGATGTAGGAGATGTCAATTCTTTTACAGCCACACCAGCAAACAAAAAGGAACCCAGTGGCTGTAAACTTCCAGGTGTACGACTTCTATCAATGATCAATATGACGGAAAAGGTACCAACTCGAGAACACTCAGGCCCCTTTTACAAATTTTTGAACTGCCAAAAACTTGCATGGATCAGCCTTTTCTTTACATGCGACCCGCGGAACCGTGAAGTTTTTGAGCTGCAAACAGTATTGCAATCTAACGAGAATTTGCACGTTCCCTCTAAACGGGCTGCACAGGTAAAAAATTCGGCCGGACCCGTGGCGTTCAGCTTGTGTGGACCGTGCAAAGAGCATACTGAAAAAGAAGTGAACAGGAAAAAAAATGAGGGGAACGGTACGGAGTGAGAGCCGTAGGAACTCCTATAATGGTACTCCTTCCGGATCCTTCCGGTAAACCAGATTCTGGTAAACCCTTAGGCTCGATTACCGGCCGCTGTTCGGGAAAAGGAGGATCAAAGACCGGACTCGGGAGACGGCGGAAATCGAGCCTAGTAAACCCTTCGTATGGTTTATTTTGATAGCTCTTGTCAACAGTCTATTACCTTATGGAAATGCGAAGTGATAGCGATGAGATCATCAATTAGAAGGCTTACTTTCAAAAATTACTTCGTCCGCTGTCTTGGCCGCTTTGCGGCCTAAACTGCCCGCTCCGCACGCTGATTCAACTATTTATTTTAGGTAATAAAAATTATTACAAATGTTACAGCCAGTAACATCCACTGCCCGTTGTTAGCCCGCACGCTTAGAAACTCAGTTGATAGATAGCAAGTCTAGCTAGCTCGCATGAGAGGGAAGTTAAGTGATTCATAAAGAGATAAATAGATCTTTCATATTATCTACATTCACAGGACACCTCGAAATGAGGAGGGAATGAAGCAATGCCAGTTAATCACCAATTAACCTGCGATCAGGCGTTCTTCTTTTTTTTTCCTTTGAAAGAAAAACAAGCTAAATTCAACTAAAAGAAGTAATTGAAGAAGAAATAAGACTGGAATAGGTCACTGATAAGCTGGTTTATTTGCTTTTTGTTTTTTATATTACTGGTAATTACAGGAGCCCATAGGCTCCTGGTAATAGTTCGTAATGGCCAACGTTCGATAAAGAAAAATTCTTACATGAATCCGAGGCTTTCTGGTTACATTTCTGTATTGGGTTTGGTTTTCTATGTACTCAAGTCTCTTTTTGGAATTACGAGATAACGGAGTCGTGAAAAATTTGCAATTTTTGTCCGTATGTTAGATATCGAACGCAGCTACTAGTGCCAGTCCCTCCTGAGTGCTGAATTTTCAAGATGGCGTCGCTTTGTTATTCTCCACTTTTTGCCCTTTCAAAATGTAACCTAGGCAGTATTTCGAGCTTTCTGATATGTTCCCCAGCTGCTGAGCGTACTTTACAGCGAAATATGAAAGAAAATTCACGAAGAGGACTTAAAACAAACACGAAGGGATCGGCCTGTTTGCAAGAAAAAGATTGGAAACTATAACAAATGTGAGTTTTCTAATTTCTTCCTGTTTCAATGGCCCAAAATGATTATTAGTGTTTTGGTTACATGGATGATAGTAGACTGCAATTTGGTTGTCAGAGTTGTTCTGTCGTTTTAGTTGTGTGCTGTAGATCAATTCAAAAATGCCCGATTTTTTGCTCGTTTGCAGACACCGAGTTTAGGTCAGATAAAATAAGAAAATTTTAGTCTTGTCCGTGGCTACTTAACAAATCTTACGGTTTTAGAAAGTAGTTCTGTGATGTGTTGTATCGCATACAAAAAATAAACTTCGCTCGTTAAATTTTGAGGGTTCTGTGAGTTTCAGAAAATGGTAAAAATTTGCTTATAAAAATGGAGTCCGAGGGGGTCGAATAAAGTGATGCTCGTATCTCTAATACAAGAGCAGTGAAGAATCTATGTTTGGTATATTTGTCCATTACTCCACCAGACCTATCTATGATGTTAGTATGAACTTATTCTGTTGACCCCCTTCCGTTGACATTTTTAACATTTTGCCCGGTTTTCTCTGACAACCACTCTTAACGCCTGATTATAAACCCCTGTGTTATGCATAATTCTTCATATCACAATCACTCTCATTAAATTGCAGGTAACCCAAGCTCGAAATATGAGCATCGGCATTGTTGGGTAACATTCGAAATACAACGGAAATATAAGGATTTGTATTTTTCTGTAACCTACGAAAATGAAAAGATTTTAATAAAAAAAATAGTTTACCTTACTTAAAATGTGTCTCACGTCTCTCCTGTGTGGTCCACGGCCGATTTACGGCTATTTTATGGACAGTAATGTAAATGTTTTTCTTCTCTGATACATTATACGGACAAAACCGTTTACATTTCGTCAAGAAGCGGCCATCCCTTACCAAATGCAACACTGTTTTAAATGTATTTTTAAGCTATTTTTGAAAACTGTTTTTAACCTGTTTATGAAATAGGTTTCAAATAGGGTGAAAAGTGTATTTTTAATGTATTTTTCGACTACTTTTAAAGGTGTTTTAACCTGTTTAAAACGGTATTAAAAAAGAATTTTTAAAGTCTTTTAAAATTCTTTTAAAATATATAAAAAATTCCAGGGCTTTTGCAAGGCTCAAAACAGGTGTAAAACGGTTTTTAAATACCTTATAAATCGGAATAAAACCAGGATAAAAACAGTTTCAAAAACATATTTTAATTTGCTATACTATTTTAAAAATAATTTATACAACAGGATAAATTAGAGTTAATGTGATAACCATAAACCCACCCTTACCAGTAATGGAACCAGCTCACTTCCTTTCAGGGATCACTTCCGGCATGCGACCCCTGTCACACTATTTGTTTCGCTCAGCCAATTAGATGCCAGCTATCACATATACAGTTGATGCCTATATTAGGGAACTTAAGAACCACGACGACGGCTTGGTCGACGACGACCGGACGTGAGTTACACTGTACTGCGCAAGCGCGACCAGTAAATTTCGTCGTCGTGGTGTCGTCGACGACGCCAAACAAAGTAGAATCACGTCGTCCTGTAATCCACAAGCTTCGGCAGGTATAAATCCACTGTTTTAAGCGGTTTTTGAAGGCCTTTGCATTTTCTTGTCCTCCTAAATCCAGGTATCGTTCCTTTTTTCTCCTAGCAAGCGATGTTGATTGAAAATTCGACTAATGAATTGATTTTACTTTGAAGAATGACAACAGTTGAGGAGGCCGAGCGAGCGAACTCGTAAGTGAATTGTGATAAATTTATTTGTACGTATTTAGGTAAGGCAAATCGTATATCTTTGATATGGAGGAAATAAACTTTATATGGAAAACAGCTATCACACCAGAATGTCTCTTTTTCGAAATCTAAACTCTGACAGACACTGGGATTCGGTCATCTCATTCAAGTTGAAAGTTGAATAATTTCGTACGGAAAGTAGGTGTATTTCCACTCGAAAAGGTCAGACAACACAAAAAAAATTTCATCGTCAATGAAATTAGACGTACGGCTTGAACAAATTAGATCTTGCATTGTTTTGAAAGACGCCATTGCGAAAAACTTTGTTGCGAACGAACATCACAGTTTTACATCTGTGTTTACATTCAATGTCGTCGTCGTCGACCTACGGACCGACTGCATCTTAACTTTCCTTTTTCTCGCCGAAACTGACGTTCTCGTTCCAGTCTTTTCCCAGTCAACAGACGTCGTCGTCGTGAACTTCGTCGTGGTTCTTAAGTTCCCTATTTTCGCTTCTAGCTCAGCAAAATAGCGCTTCATATTCTTCTCTTCGTGGAACAAAATGTGTGTTACTCCTAGCCTGGCTTTTTCTTCATGAATTGGAATTTTTGCTAAGCTGTAATGACGAGATCACCGTTTAGGAAGGGCTACCTTGATCTTCCAACTGCATACAAGCCTTAAGCGTTAGAGTTTTTCTGGACAGACCTTCCACGAAGAGATGTTGCACCGCCGCTGTTGGTCGAACTCCGTCCTTGGAACATTGATCTGCCATAGTGCAATGTCGAATGTGGCTGCTTTCTCCTCTTCTTGAACTTTCGATATCCTCTCGCATGTACCGTCACTTTAGCAGTTTCGACTCTCTCGGCTGGCACTTCATAGTCAACGTTCCTCCGCAGCAAATCATCTTAGCCCAGTATGTCCTCCTTTGGGATCAGAATTGCTCTCTCATGAGTCAGGTGCGGTATTTTTCTGGTTTATCGATAGTTAACTTAATATTCTTATTATATTGTGCCTCGAACGACATCTTTTTTTGCAATATTGTGTGCATGTGACTGTACTGAGCGCTTTGAGACATGGAAAGTTATTTTTGAGTTCACATACTGTATTATAAAGAAGGACTTGGCGCCGCGGCCTCTGAAGTTCTCTTTATTCAAGTTGCGGAGATTCAAGTATGCATGTCCGTGCTTTTATTATGCTCTTACTATGGAGTAAGAAAGAATACGGACTGTTGAAATCAAATCCTTGACGATTGGGTCTTCGAGGTTTTTTCAAATAATGGATTGAATTTCAGTCTCAATTGTTTATTCACATCTAACATATTATGAGTTGAGAATGACACATGACCGAAAATCGTCAAGGTCGGTTTCATGCTTCGCACGTGCAGACTGCTCCTTGCGAAAGGCGCGTTTTACAGTATTCGACAATCAGAAATTTCCTTCGTTCTCCGGATCATAAAGAGGAATTATAAGCTAAAATTTTCTCTCAGGGCCTGGGGATCAGGACCCCAGAGAGAGGATTAGGACCTCTCTTTAGCCTGGTTGTTGTGTTGTTGTTGCGTGATGATGTTCTTATTGGGTGAGTCCTCTCGTTCGGAGCTCACTTTTCTTGCTGTGGTTGTCCCCAGGGGGCCTGGGAATTAGGATCCCAGAGAGAGGATTAGGACCTCTCTGTAGCCTGGGGTCTTGATGGCTTGTTGTGGTTGTCACCAGGGGGCCTGGGAATTAGGATCCCAGAGAGAGGATTAGGACCTCTCTGTAGCCTGGGGACTTGATGGCTTGTTGTGGTTGTCACCGGGGGGCCTGGGAATTAGGATCCCAGAGAGAGGATTAGGACCTCTCTGTAGCCTGGGGACTTGATGGTTTGTTGTGGTTGTTCCCAGGGGGCCTGGGAATTAGGATCCCAGAGAGAGGATTAGGACCTCTCTGTAGCCTGGGGACTTGATGGCTTGTTGTGGTTGTCACCGGGGGGCCTGGGAATTAGGATCCCAGAGAGAGGATTAGGACCTCTCTTTAGCCTGGTTGTTGTGTTGTTGTTGCGTGATGATGTTCTTATTGGGTGAGTCCTCTCGTTCGGAGCTCACTTTTCTTGCTGTGGTTGTCCCCAGGGGGCCTGGGAATTAGGATCCCAGAGAGAGGATTAGGACCTCTCTGTAGCCTGGGGACTTGATGGCTTGTTGTGGTTGTCACCAGGGGGCCTGGGAATTAGGATCCCAGAGAGAGGATTAGGACCTCTCTGTAGCCTGGGGACTTGATGGCTTGTTGTGGTTGTCACCGGGGGGCCTGGGAATTAGGATCCCAGAGAGAGGATTAGGACCTCTCTGTAGCCTGGGGACTTGATGGTTTGTTGTGGTTGTTCCCAGGGGGCCTGGGAATTAGGATCCCAGAGAGAGGATTAGGACCTCTCTGTAGCCTGGGGACTTGATGGCTTGTTGTGGTTGTCACCGGGGGGCCTGGGAATTAGGATCCCAGAGAGAGGATTAGGACCTCTCTTTAGCCTGGTTGTTGTGTTGTTGTTGCGTGATGATGTTCTTATTGGGTGAGTCCTCTCGTTCGGAGCTCACTTTTCTTGCTGTGGTTGTCCCCAGGGGGCCTGGGAATTAGGATCCCAGAGAGAGGATTAGGACCTCTCTGTAGCCTGGGGTCTTGATGGCTTGTTGTGGTTGTCACCAGGGGGCCTGGGAATTAGGATCCCAGAGAGAGGATTAGGACCTCTCTGTAGCCTGGGGACTTGATGGCTTGTTGTGGTTGTCACCGGGGGGCCTGGGAATTAGGATCCCAGAGAGAGGATTAGGACCTCTCTGTAGCCTGGGGACTTGATGGTTTGTTGTGGTTGTTCCCAGGGGGCCTGGGAATTAGGATCCCAGAGAGAGGATTAGGACCTCTCTGTAGCCTGGGGACTTGATGGCTTGTTGTGGTTGTCACCGGGGGGCCTGGGAATTAGGATCCCAGAGAGAGGATTAGGACCTCTCTGTAGCCTGGGGACTTGATGGTTTGTTGTGGTTGTTCCCAGGGGGCCTGGGAATTAGGATCCCAGAGAGAGGATTAGGACCTCTCTGTAGCCTGGAGACTTGATGGCTTGTTGTGGTTGTCACCGGGGGGCCTGGGAATTAGGATCCCAGAGAGAGGATTAGGACCTCTCTTTAGCCTGGTTGTTGTGTTGTTGTTGCGTGATAATGTTCTCATTGGGTGAGTCCTCTCTTTCGGAGCTAACCTTTCTTGTTGTGGTTTTCCCCAGGGGGCCTGGGAATGTACTGTTTTCATTGTTTCAATAATTGGGTTGAAACCATAAATAATATAGTTATTTTGTAGTAGCTTACAAACAACAACCATGAGCATGCATATTCTGATTTATCGATAAGGAATTGTGTAAAATTTTGTCAATATATATTGGGTTCTCACATCTCAGTATCTGGCCCTGACTTGATAGATACACCAGTTGCATTCAGTTTGTGTAATTAGTCAATTAATTGTGCTTAATTTACAGACTGATCCTTTGTTTTGTTCTTGTTATTGCATATCTCCTCATCTGCTGTGGAGGAAGTCTTAGGTCCCTGACCAACTTGTTGCTGTTCCTGGTTAAGTCCTCAGCTGATACCTAGTCGATGGGACATTTGCCCAGTCTAATCTTACTCGCACTGTTCAAGTACCATGTGACCATTGTTTCAAGTGACATTTGACTCTGGAAATAGCCCTACCATTCCTTTTGTCGTCTATGGGGAATACCCCTTTGGGGTATTTGTGGGGATGAAGTGCTCCCATACAGGTCACACTTTGCCCCATAGACTCTTGTTACTCCTTAAACCGGGGAATTAGACATCTAGAGAGGTCATTCCACTTCTCCAATACCCAAGGGGGATTATCACCTCCACTCACAACCTTGGGGGATTTTCAACCCCTAGAGAGGATTATCACCTAGCTTCTCACTATTCTGGGAGATTATCACCCCCAAGAGAGGATTATCACCTCTTACTATCCTGGGGGATTATCTCTCCCTAGAGAGGATTATCACCTCTCCCCTTGTAGATTTCGGACTGTTACACCAATATGTAGAGAAAAGTGACCTGCTATCCATATTTGGAGTACTTCATCCCTTACCCCTTTTCCCCATAATAATTCTGGTCCAGTTACTTGCTTTTATCTAAGGGGTTATGGGTTGAGAGCATTAAAGATAATTTATACAACAGGATAAATTAGGGTTAATGTGATAACTATAAACCCACCCTTACCAGTTATGGAACCAGCTCACTTCCTTTCAGGGGTCACTTCCGGCATGCGACCCCTGTCACACTGTTTCGCTCAGCCAATTAGATGCCAGCTATCACATGTACAGTTGATGCCTATATTTTCGCTTCTAGCTCAGCAAAATAGCACTTCATATTCTTCTCTTCGTGGAACAAAATCCCTTCCCACCCTCCCTTATTACTGCTTTATTCTCTCTGCTGGTTTTTCTTAAGGTTTTATATATGAGGTCTTTTCTCTTGCTTAAAAATTTAAGAAGCTGCTTATACTTTTTGCAATCATACGAACTACTGATCTTTGTTGTTTACACTTTGAATCAATTGGCGATTGCCAAGAAGATATGGCAGAAAAGAGGTGGGGTTTCTACTGAGGGGAATTATTCTACCGGGCGTCCTAACATGCTTGTGCACTTAGTTACTTTGGGCCTTATTTTGATTATAAAGTTTGTAAAAGTTTTAATTGTCATTAACTTACAACTTCTATTAATATATTTTCGTCTAACCTCTCTCCCTCGAGGTTCATGTTAAGTGTCTGGCTCTGCTTTCGGGAGGGTTCAGGTTTCCCTCAAAATTATTGAGGGTTTTTCCTGACGGGCAGCCGGCACGCAATTCTAGCTTAAGTTAGTGATGATATCTGTATTGAGAGTTGTTGGTAATTAATAAACATTGGTTCGGGATGAAGTGCTCCCATACAGGTCACACTTTGCCCCATAGACTTTTGTTACTCCTTAAACTGGGGAATTAGACATCTAGAGAGGTCATTCCACTTCTCCAGTACCCAAGGGGGATTATCACCTCCACTCACAACCTTGGGGGATTTTCAACCCCTAGAGAGGACTATCACCTAGCTTCTCACTTTTCTGGGAGATTATCACCCCCAAGAGAGGATTATCACCTCTTACTATCCTGGGGGATTATCACTCCCTAGAGAGGATTATCACCTCTCCCCTTGTAGATTTCGGACTGTTACACCAATATGTAGAGAAAAGTGACCTGCTGTCCATATTGGAGTACTTCATCCCTTACTTTTTTTCCCCATAATAATTCTGGTCTAGCTACTTGCTTTTATCTAAAAGGTTATGGGTTGAGAGCATTAAAACTATTTTTAATGGCAATTTTAAAAGTATTTTGAAAAAAAAAACAGGTTTAAAATAGGTACAAAAATATATGTTTAATATATTTTCGACTGATTTTAAAGGTGTTTTAACCTGTTTAAAACGCTATTAAAATGTTATGCTTCAAAAAAATATTTTAATAGCTGTTTAATCGGTTTCGAAATTTAGTAAAGTACTCGTATTTGCAAATACAATAAAAATACTTTGAAAATAGTATTAAAATACCATAGAAGAAGGAAAGCAATAGCACGCATATATTATGAAAATACATCAAAAATAGGATGCAAAAATGCAAAAGCAGTATAAAATTGTAAGAAAATAGCCTTAGAGTTGTCTGAAAACGGTCCACAAATTGGTCGAAAGAGCATAAAAACAGTACAAAAACAGGATGGAAATACCATTTAAATTCATGAAATAAAATGAATACAAAACCGTCGAAAATTACCCTGAAAAAGCAAGATTTACCTCGGCGAAATTTCTCCACACATGTACTGTCCTAGGCTAGGATTTCACGAGAATTATCTCTTAGCCGATTACTTTACGTTGATTTCCCTGAGAATTCTCGGGAAATTCTTATGGAATTTGTCAGAAATGCTCAAATCAATCTTTAGCCTGTGACAGATCCCCTTCCCGTCAATAAAAATCGAAGGGGAGGGGTCTGTACACAGGCTATCGATCTTCTGCTTCAAAAGGGTAAAGCGTTATAGCTGACGTTACCGGTAAATAATAAATCTACATACATGTAACTTACATTGTTTATTATATTCACGGCTTTACTCAAACATCATCAGAGACTTGCAGGCTACGCCTGAACGTTAATTATTAGCTGACAAAGAACAACATAAGAATAGCATCATCAAATTTACGCGAGAATGAAAGAGGGCGGTGACGTGACATCA
This sequence comes from Porites lutea, assembly GCF_958299795.1. Lineage (NCBI taxonomy): Eukaryota > Metazoa > Cnidaria > Anthozoa > Scleractinia > Poritidae > Porites > Porites lutea. Next base: position 8,654,791 of record NC_133208.1, on the reverse strand, counting down.
AGTGACTGAAACAGCGAGGCTGAGCAAGGAATCCGGTAAAAACTAAATTGCCGTACGGGCGGGAGTCTATAAATGTTTACTACCCTTCATTTGTTTCTCATATGGCGTATATTTAAGCGTCTTAGTAACATGTTATGCATATAGAGAGAACGTTGTATATAATACTCACAAGACTCTTGGAAGACCGCGTGCAGCCTCAGTGAACCAGAACCTTTCAAAGTACGTAGCAGTGGCTGAGGAGTCATACCCATTTTTGATTCGTGATAAAAGCAACATCTACGTGTTCAGACAATCCGCAGAGTTGAAGTGTACTTTTGTAAGATCGTAACAAACAGTCAAAATCAAGCGCATTTAAGCTCACATGCAGCTGTACAGCAACCGCCGGTTCAATAATTTGAAATGAGCAAAGGACAAAGGACGGTTTGTTTATCACGTGAATTTATTGTCACATACTCGCGGCGCGAAGTCGTGATTTCAGTCGCGCGTGACATCTCAGAAATAATATGCAGTGCATGTGGGGAATAATCTATGAGAGAAAGATAACCATATGTCGGAGTTTATTCAGATCTGAGCGTTGTTTCTTGGTGCAAAATATACGAGGTGAGATCTTAGCTTGGATGGTTTGTTTATTATGTAATTTCAAGGGCTTATTTTAGACAAACCTCTGTTGCCGCGTGCATCCGATTCTCGGCCCGCGGCTTTGGCTGTTCGTGGAAAATTTCTATATGAAATTGAAATACGATTTTAAGAAGTTTCTTTTAAAAAAAACTTATGGAATGTCCCGTAACTGCATTAATTGAATCACGGCTAAAATCTCGGAACGGATTGATCTTTTATCGGCACACTGTCACAGTTACGTGTTGTCAGTCAAAGCTAAAATCCATTCCTAATTTCCTTCTCTTTGTTCAATTTCTTTTTGATTTGCTGGGAGATTTAATTTTTCGCTCAGCTTCGAATCCGGTCCACAATATGTGACAGTTTGTTTTGAGTCATCTATGAGTTCGTGACACGATGAAGGCTAAAAATTGACTTTGTGCAATTGTTACTTTTATAGTCTGAGTATAAGTATGCCAAAATACATTACAATATTGCACTTCAATAATAATAAGTAATAAGTACCCTATTTTAAAGTATTTAAAATAAGGTCAGCATTTGATGTCTTTAAGCAGACTTTAAATAGTTTATGTATAATCTGTTTTTATAGTCAGAGTGTTGTGTGCCCAAAATACCATTCAAATAGACCTCAAAACAGTGTTTAAGTACCCTATTTAAAAGTATTTAAAATGCGGTCAGTAGTTAAGGTCTTGAAACATATTTCAAATAGTCTATTTGAACTCTGTTTGTAACTTTGTGAGTGGATGCGTCTCAAAATACATTTTAGATACAACTCAAAACAGTGTTAAAGTACCCTATTAAAAGGTATTTTTAAATACTTTTAAATAGCCACTCTTAAAAGAGTGGCTGTCTGTAAGGATCGAGAATCGGCGGTCAGCGACCCATTTGGCGAATCCCTGATATTTTGCCCAAAGTTAGTCTTGGGTAGACTGTTTTCAAAAATCATATTCAAAAGTTCCAACGATTTTGTTTTTTTGGGAAATTTGAGAAAAATTAAAAGTGCGGTCAAAATGCGGTCAAAAAGCGGTTTTTTTGGTTGATTAAAAGGTGCGATTATAAACCTCCGCCGAAGTCTTAAAATGAAACCAGTTGACCTCAAAATAAAAAGAATTTCAAAGCAATCAATCTACACTACCAATGTTTTAATCTTTTCAAACATGATAGTACAATGGTTTTTCAGGCCATCTAGAAAACATCTTCGGAGACCGCTTTCGATGGCGGCAACATGTAGCTAATATTCATCAGGATAAAAATGTTCCTGGTATGTCAGTTTTTAACAATTAAGCATTACAGAGCTAAAATATAAGTCTTAAAGATTTACCAAGTAAAGTTTCAAGGTCGAACTCGGAACGCTTCCCTTCGAAGGAATCGAACGTCTGAGCAATATCAACGTGCAAAATGGCGCAGGATTTATAACAAATATCCTTTGCATCTAACATTATAATTACAATCACTTGCCCTAAGATATCAAACTACATTTACCTTTGACAATTTTAAGTTTGCCGCTTATAGAAATATCCAAGAGCTCATAGGAGACACATCCAATGCTTTGAACAGATCAGTTTGATGTAGATAGTCCGCTTTGGTTATCGCAAGGTAATGTAAACAAACGTGATAAATCAGTTAAACCAGCCGCCTTTGTGTCAAACTATCCATCCAGGACGTTTTCCTAGATATTTATCGTTCTGCAAGGTTTCTTGAATGAAATAGTAATTGTAAAAAATTTGTAAATTGTAAATTGTAATTTGTTTACCCACGGATCACTAAGGAGTTCATAAGAACTCGTTGAGACGTGTCCGTGCGTTCCAGATCGAAAGAAATCATTTTCTTGTTAAAATCTGTAAGAGCTAAACTCCTCTATTAAGAAAAGTTACAAATTTCAAATTATTGGCGAAACCGTCTTAACGACCCCATGTTTTTTCCACTTTGAAATGTTAAGCAATTTCGTTAACATGAAGTGGCAAAGTTTAAAGACATTTCACCGAGGGAAATAAGAAATATTAAGAAAAAATGATCAAAAATGAAAAAATTACAGCCTGTTTAAGGATGCAATGTTGCCATGGCAACGGCCTAAATCGAGAAAATGAAACTTGATAAAGGCGACTTTTTACATGGGTAAACTTAGCGGTGAATTTCGTGAACCAAATGGCAAAGACAAAGCAACTAGATATCCTTCTGCATCGTATGCTAGAGAGCTCGGGTTATTAGTGAATACTCTAGGGAGCCACCTTAAAACATATTTCAAATAGTCTATTTGAACTCTGTTTGTAACAGTGTTAGTGGTTCTTTGCCCAAAATACATTTTAAATACCCTATTTTAATCATACTTATTAAACAAAATACATTGTAAATTGATGAGAGAGGTTTTCCTTTTGTTGAAATATAATTTAACTACACTTAAGATATATTTCAAACAGGGGCAAAAATTTAAATTTTTTTGTCAAATAGGATTAAAATACAGGAAAACAGTGTTCAAATACTGAAAATACGTTTTAAATACTTTAAAATCAGTGTCAAAATACATATGGTTTGGTAAGGGATAAATTGGCCCGTGGACCACACAGGAGAGACGTAATTAACTTACATTTTAATTAAAGTAAGCTGTCTTTTTATTGAAATCCTTTCATTTTCGTAGGTTACCAAAACGATAGTCTTTTTTTCTCATACAACTCCTTATATTTCCGTCGTATTTCGAATTTTACGCCACAATGCCGATGCTTGTATTTCGAGCTTGAGCTACCTGTAATGGTGTGATTGTATCTTACTAATATCTCACACTGAGGCCACCCAGGGTCGACCAAGGCTCATAATTTTACAATAAACGATATTCACGCTACTTGAAACTGCTTGAAATCAGGTGTAGGTCTCTTTAAACTATAGGTATATTGAAAAATGAATACATTGGTCATTTTGGCGGGTTTTTACTTTTATACGATGGCATACTTTTCCTTCTTGGCCCGCCGACCTTGGCCACTGGTCAACGGTGCACTCTGATATAACTCCCCTAGCGCATGAATCCCACCAACGGACAACTTGTTAAAAATAAAAAGCAACAAAAACAATTCTCCACCTCCGAAAACAAAAAAAGCAAAAAAAAAGAAACAAAAAAAACATTCAATTATTGCACCTTATTTCAGACAACTACCCTTGTTATTATGAGCTGCAAAACACCGAATTTTCTTTTCAATTCAACTCGTTAATAATCTTATCTATAAAAGAAAATCGTGTAAATGTGCGAAACAATGAATTCAGCTTGTATCGGAAATCAGAGTGAATTTCAAGCAATGTAAAAATCATGCAACTCGCTAAGGGGTTAGTATACTTAACTACGATAACTGATTTGGTTTGATTTCAAGTGACTTATCCGTCGCCCGTGAAAAGTTAAAAATTTGACGTTTTTAGCATTAGGACTTCGTCAAGCGCTCAGGAAGTCAGCTCCAATCTTTTCTGAAAAGAAGGTGCATTAATTTTTTTACAACACAGTAGCAAGCGTCGCTAACACTATAAACCTTTGTGATTTGTTCTCCACAACGCATCACAGTTAGGTTCCTAACCACTTGCGACACTGTACTTTTTAATCAGTTAAAACCATTGCTTCGATAATATTGTCCCTTAACAGAAAATATGTCAGTTAGGTAGTCCCAAAATATCAGAGGATATTGCTGACAAGTGGAGTTTCAAAGCTCAAACAACAGCTCTCAGGATTCTAGGGTACTGCCTGGCTGCTGTTGTAGAATTCCGCGCTAGGGTCGTTATATTTCCACAAAAATTCCACTGTTTGTGGAATATCGTGGAGTTCAACGAAAAAGACCCGTGGATGTGGCGTGTTCTTATTAGCCACATATGACCTCAGGTTTGCATGCCTTAAAGAGTGGTTAATGCAGGCCGCCCATGGTCTCTCTAGTTCTTGATTGCCTATGTAGGGTCGATCCTAAAAATAGAAAAGAATGCAGTTAACTGTTATTTTGTAGCAGGAACTCAAACAGGAACTCAAACACGTTCACGTTGTTGCCCTGCGCTCTCGATAACCATAAGAGTGCAGGGCCTCCCTGCCTCGGCGTACCTCTCCTCTATCCTAGCGGCTTCCTCCATTTCCACCCTTTCTCCATCGTATTCTACCACCACCTCTCCCCTCTCGATATCCTGCTAGCGAATGCACATGTACAAATTCCGGCATTTCGGGGATCGCTTGGCACTGAATGTAGCTATCATAAAGAAATAGCACAAAGAATAAGCTGTTTCAAGAGATACTATTCCAAGAGAGAATCATTCTCTCTTAACTATTCTTGGCAATAAACAAAGACCTTAGAACAGATCACTTAAGTTCTTTTATATCTTAATTCGCTATTTTTTGGCCCAATTTCTGATCCACTGACATGAATCCGGATATTTTTGAAACCACATATTTTGTTTTCAAGAATAGGCAATAATTGCATACCAACGAAAGAAGTGAACCCCCAAATTCCCTCACTCGAAGCCGCATCTTTTTTTAACTGTTCTCCAGTTTTAGTTGAAGACCGCTCCAGGTCTGGATAAAACAATTATCATGATTTCAATTAAACATGTCCGGATTAGTGTGTAAGGGGCTTTGTATTATGCCAAAAAAAAAAACATAATTACCTCGATGGGAGGGAGAGGCGGTGGGTCTATCCTCATAAAGTTCGCAATCCTTTCCAATATCTGTCTTCCGCCAAATTCAAAACCGGGCTGTCTCCTCGGGGCTCCTTTGATGGAAAGCCCCACGTATCCCCTTTGTCCACCTCTCTTCGTTTTTCTCACATCGTCCCACCCCAAATCCAAGATGACCTTATTAAATTGCTGTAAATAGGAAAATGGAAAATAAAAGACTCACTTAGTCAATGCTGTAATGCAGTTTGCGTGCATAGCCGTGATACAGTAAATTCATAACTTTCGCTGTTCCCTGAGGAAAAAAAATTAACCGTAGAATGAAACAGATTGTCATTTAATGTGTTAAAAATATTAGTTTTTTTATAGGTTATCTATATTGTGCGCTTTTCAGATAATTATTTTAAACGATTCAGTCCCCGGCAATAGGGAATAGGAATCTATTTAGAAATTAAAATGATAAAATTGTCATTAAAATGCTATTGCCCCTGTACGCGATATTTCCCTTCAGTGGCGCCGTAAACGGTCTAAGTCATACGTGAGAATGCCAAAAATTTTAAACGTCATTCTCATGCTTTGCGTTTTTGTACATGGTCATTGCCGCGTGTGAAAATTGGACTGGTCATGCATACGTTTTTTTTTTTTTCAACAAAGAAGTTTTGGCTATTACAATGAAAACCTCAGGCTGAACGGTATTCACAAACAAATGAAATGAAATCGAACATAGTAAGAGCCGGTATCGAAGAAAAAAATTCGACCTCGTGGTGTCGACAACAGCTGGTGTCGGTGAACTTTTCTCCACAGAGTGTCGGACCAATATGACTGAAATCAAAACAGTTTAAGACACCACAGAAAATATTAGTCATGCAATCATTCACCTACCCTGGTCCCAGAGGTTTTTCTTGATTTATCTTCGCGAAAGAGATCAGGAGCAAGCTGCGAAGCGGCGACAACGAGTCGCGAAAGCGACAAGGAGAGAGAGAAAAACCTCTGGTTACCTTGGCCTCGAATCTCACTTTCATGCAGACGACAGCTGTCAAACGCGTTAAATTGCTAATAAAAAGAGTGACCAATGGCAATTTAGCAAACACGTGCTTAGGGAAAGTTCATTTAATATGACAAGGGGGGGGATGAAGATATTGAGGGGGGGCTCCGAAAATTTTTAGACACCCGAAGGGGGGGCTCTGAAAAAATTGTTGCGCTCGGAGGGGGGGCTCCGAAAATTTGTATACTTCAAAACCAACACATGACATCATCATACAGATCGGATGGTTTTCAACTCAACAATTTAATGACCTGTGCAACTCAGCTATATCACGTGGTTTACAGATATAACAAATGTAGTCTCAGTAATTATTACACTCTTGTTCATCCCAAAAATGCTTTAGAAAATTTCAAAAATTAGAAATGCTCAAACTTTTTATAATAAAACCACATAGATTCAACAAGATTTCAAAATCTGCTAACGGGAACTATAAAAACGATGACTCTGTAACAAGAAATGTTAAGAAATGAAGGAGGAGGAGGGGGGGCGCTCTGAAATTTTTTCGACTACCAAGGAGGGGGCTCCTAAAAAATTGAACCGCTAGCGAGGGGGGCTGCTAAAATTTCAAGCTTCGAGTTTCAATATCTTCATCCCCCCCCTCCCCTTGTCATATTGAATGAACTTTCCCTTATCAGCCACTTTTTTGACTGGGGGTAGACCTGGGGAAATTATGTTATGAACAATCCATCTCCACCTCGGTGTTAAAGAGTGATTTGTTAATCGGGGTCAAGCTAAAGCATGTATTAACGATGGGCGGCAAGAGTCCATGAATAAGAACACCACTTTATAAAGAAACCAACATTGTTCCAAACGACTGCTGCAGGATTTGCAGAATTTATGTAAAAATAAGTGGCCGATCTAAAATCAACGTTTTTAGTATAATAACAAGGATTTTTCACAAACATTGTCGATCTGTTCTGTCGGCTGTGTGTGTACATGACTCAACGGGATTATCTGTCAGAAGTGCCGGTGGGAAGTTGAGTAAAGTTTGCAAGAGTCTATCAATCGCGCTTATTATATTGTTTACTTCTGTGGGGCGCGCCGTTTGCGTCGATTCGCGGGCATTCCCCCCAAAATAGTAATATTAATATGTATTCTGGCAATCTGGCTCGCATTTTGGTTTGGCGGCTCCATTTCCCTTTTTTGTGGAACAACGGCGCTAGGAAGAGTCATGCAGCACAACAAACCCTTAAGGTTCGGAATGTACTTTCAGAGGTTTTTGTTGACCCAATGCCAAAAATAACGTTGGCTATAAATATTGGGCGTCAGACAACCAAAATTATTGCATGGCGAGGGTATGAGTAGCCTCTTAAGGAAAGTTACTTGCAGACATCGGGTAACGACTGAAATATTATATACTTTCCATGTCCGGTTGATTAAATGGTGAACACATCCTTTCGACTCAACGCAGCGAACAAAGCTTTCTTTTGTTGCTCAGTGAGACTCACGAAAGCGCTCATGAGGTATCGAGGTCAAAACTTCTTCGAATATTCTTTCAGGAACAACGTCCATGTCAAAATCTCGAAATATGGCGTGCCTTTACGTGCCTTGATCCCGTGCAAATGTTATTGCGAGTGCAGCATACAAACAATTTTCTTCCCTGGTAGAGAGAGGAAAAATGAGGTGTGAAAATCCTCAGCGTCCCCTCGGTAGTTACAATTAAACGAGCCAATCAAATTGGTTTGCGTGTTTGAAAAAATATCAACCAATCCACGCCTGAGGGTCAGAACCTGACCCTGTCGTCTGCATGAAAGTGAGATTCGAGGCCAAGGTAACCAGAGGTTTTTCTCTCTCTCCTCGTCGCTTT
>NC_133208.1:8589198-8641698 GCF_958299795.1 Porites lutea | reverse complement strand
ATCTGGTATGTTTTTTGGAACTTGAAGCAGCATTGTTTAAAATCTAAAGTTGTAGATTGATGACGGGTGAACCTAGTGAGGCTGATCAATTCCCTTGAGGGGAGGCTTGGTGATCAATCCCCTTATTTTTTAGCAAATGGTTTGAACCCAGGAGTCTTTTCATGCATTGTTGTATGATTGTCTGCTTTAGTGTAGTCCTGAGGAGGACTTGTTTTTGTTTGCTGATGTTTAGACAACCTGTGCAGAAGTAAGTAATTTCAGGGTCCTTTGCATAAGCAAAGAATTATACTTAAATGAAGGTTTGCTCTGTCAGAAAAAGAAACATTTTATTCTATCATCTATCCTTATCTCAATACATTTTTTATTGCAGTGCCAAATCAGACATGGGGTGAACAAAGAGAACGGCCTGCAAGAGCATGCCCTGTTTGCTCTTTATGCAAGAAGCCAATGAGAGGACATAGTGCCGTCATAGATTGTCCAAGAAACAATAAAGAATAAGACATTTTTATTCTGCATAAAAATGGAAGAAAAGTGATTTGTTATATAAACAGATGTGAAATACTAGGGAATCTTTACAGAAAAAGTTGATCTCCTAATCTAGTCAGAAATTTTACTCAATTATTGCACTCTATTGTGAAACAAGTCATATTTAAGTCATATTATTGTCAACACTCCTAAAGAAATTTTTTTAAAATGACCACACATCAATCAATATCCTCAATTTTTTGGTTGTCCTGATTTCCCAGTTGAAAAGAATTAACTTTTTAGAGTGATTGCCGTTGGTCAAAAGTTGTACAATTAACCCCGAGAAGTAAAGAAAATGAAGGGTTCTTCGCGGACAACTTCACTCGACATGGGCCTCAACACAGCCTTCCAGCTCCTTGCAGCAATAGCATTCACTAATGTTTATGAACAGATCACTGCTACAAATTCCACAAGTACACGTAAACGTAAAATATAGACGCGAGTAATGCCGCAAACATTGAAAAGCTTCTAAACTGACTCGAGAGCAATGTAGAAGATATATAGTTCTTTTGTTGCTGCTGAACGTTCGAAGCAGTAGCCCGCAGAACTATCAAGAAAACTTACCAGTCAGCCACACGAACGCCGTTTTCAAGACTCTTTTCCAGCTCTTCTAAGTTCTTCCAACTGATCTCTTTCGGCTTGTTCACGCCCACTGTTTTGCAGCCATTGATTCATTGATCAGCTAAAGGCTCGTCTGCGTACGGCTCGAGCGAATCGTCTTGTATGTTGTTTTCTGTTTCTCATACGACCGCTTCTACCTCGATGGTCTCTTCTTCACTTCTTGATTTTTCACTTTCTGTTTCAAAAAAACTTTCTTCTTGCGAAGACATAGCGATTCAATCCTTACTTGTAATCGATCTTTTTTGTGTACAGCTGGTGAAGGCAAGGTAAAGCGAGTTCCTTAACTTACGTCACATGACGTCATAGCCGAGCCTGCTAGTTTGTGTGATCAGCGGCGCGGGTGTACCGCAAAAATGTAGACTTCAAAAAATTGTAAAAAAATCGGCTTTTGTTCAAATCGCAAAATTTTTTCGCAGAAGTTATTTTAATAAGGTATAGTTTCAGATAAGAAAATAAGATAATATCCAGGACGGGAGCGAGGACAACGGCCGACCGGAAGTTGTTTTCCCATAAGAAGCATGCGCATTAGAGATCTGGTTTGTTTTCATGGTTGCGTGACCCCGTCGTGACTGCGTCGAGGACGGCAAAAACACCAGTTTGACGTTGTGCCCTATGTGTACTTGATTTTCTTTGGTTTTCTCAGAGATTTAGTCCTGTAAACTCGTAATGAGCTCTGCTCAGTTTGTCTCGACCCCCTCCCCGTCATGTTCAAAGGAAACAAGCAACAAACAGCCAGCGTAAGTAAATATTTTTGTTGGCTCGTTTTATGTTTGTTGTTGGCTTCTGTCGTGCAGATGTTGCAGGTGTGATTTGTCTTTTCCTGTCATTTTTCTGCTTTCAATCATTGTTTAATGCTTATATAAATACCACTTTCAGAGTCATTCTTTTTTATTGAGTTTCTACTTGCGACTGTCGTACGGAGTTTATATTTTTCGTTTATTCCGCGTGAAAGAGAAAAACAACTCCAAGCGACAAACTTCCCAAGAGTGTTTTTCCTCCCTTTATAGAAATAAGACTACTTCTGTTGTGTTTCTGTGGAGTTTTGACTTGAATTGCTGAATAGCTGTCTCAACCCGGCATTTGTCAAACCTTTCGTTTTCCTCTCCAGTGGCGTGCGTTTATCAAAACTCCGGAAAACATTTCGGGACCGAAATTTTTCTTGTCGGTTTTCTATTGAACAACTGCACTTACTAGTGCCAATATTTTTGTATTAAATATTTTCTTGTATACAACCAACCTCTTCGGCATTTTTTCGTAGCTCGATAGCTCTTTGTCTCTTCCCTTTTCACAACAAAGTTTTAAAATAGGTCTCACTGTTCCTCGCACTTGAATATGCTTAAATTACACATCATGCATGTGTTTTTTAACTTCCTACACAGTTCACACATTATATTTATTTCTTAGCATTATATTTGTTTCTTACTACCAGTGGGGTTTACCTTTCATCGTAAGGCGTTTCTTTGTTTTCCTCCATTAATATGATAGAGTTTTTGTAGATTGTGTGTTGTTTCTTTCACTACTGTCATTGATAATTTATTTACTATGCCACATTTCGTATGACAGGATGTTCTGGACAGAGGAACATGATGTCATTTTAGTCAGAGAAATGCTAGCGAACAGCCCCTTTGCTGGCACAAAACGTGGGACAGTTCAAAGAGGTCGGAAGTGGAACGAAATCTCTGAGCGCCTTTTGCAAGTAAAAGCCCCCAAATTTAAGGTTGACCAGAGAGGTGTTAGAGAAAGGTATGGTCTACTTGCCAAAGCATACAGGAGGAAAATTAGAGAGGAGGAAACAGCAAGTGGGATTAGCACCCCAGAATTGACAGAGGTAGATCAAGCCCTGAAAGACCTCATTGTGAGAGAAGATGAGGCTGATCGAGACCAACAGGAGACAGCAGCACAAAAGAGGAAGGTAAAGGAAGATAAGAAAGATGCTGAGGAAGTGAGAAAGAGGGCAATGGAGAGGCTGGGAGACAGAATGAAAAGAAGTGAGATTGAAGGAAAGGGGAAGAAAAGAAGATCAAGTGGAAACAACACCCTGGAGTATCTAAAGGAGAGGAATGAAATGTTGGATGAATTTAAAAAAGAGGAGCTGGAGCTGAAAAAGCAGGAGTTGCAGCAAGAAGCCAAGAAGAATGAAGCTATGATGAAGTTGATGAGCCAGCAGCTGGCACAGCAACAGAAGCAAATTGATGGATTCCAGACCATGATGATAACCATGTTTTCTAATTTTTTGGAGAAGTGAACAAGAACTGCTTGAGCAGATTTCATATGAGTGTGCAAGTGCATGATAATGATATTGAACCTTGCCTTCTTGTTGTTCTATTGATACTTACAGTGTATTTTAAATGTTTTGAGTGTCAACCATTTTCTCAAATATTGTATTTCAAAAAGAGCATTTAGAATTGCTATACTTGAAAACATGTTGAAAAAAGTGTTACACTTGTTCTAACAAAAACAACAGCATAGCATATTACACTGTATATACTTTTTTATCTTGGATTGTAGTAAATAAATGATTACTTCATTTTCATAGGTTTGTTCTTCAGTTTTAGCATATAGCATAATATTGGGGGTGGGGGAAAAAGACCTTGTTTTCCATACGAATCACTGCTTACATTTGGAAATTCAAGAGGGGTGGGGGTGACATTGCACCCCCTTCCATGGACAGAGTATGGATATTATTTTTTTGGTGTCAAAATCCTAGACACAAAAGGCATTTTGGAAATCTGTGAAGCACTGCTCATCATACTAAGAAAGAAATTGATGCAGACTTAACAGTATCTGGGCGACAGCTGCCATTAAAAGTTTTGTCAAGAACCCTTGGTTTCCTGTAATATTTCTTATGTGTATAATTCCTTGAGGAGATTTTCTGTTAAAACAAGCCTACAAACCAAAAACATTCAGCTATGCCCTCAAGTATGAATGACACTTAAGCAAAGTAATCTTCCAGAGATGGAGGGTCTAACTGGAAAAACTCAGAGGTTGTGTTACCATAAAGGCAAGTAAGTGCATTCCTAAGTAAGGCACAGACAATGTACATTTTCCCAATGAGGCTTAAATCCAGCTTCAAGTCTTTCTTAAAATCTAAAAATTTAAAATAGTTAATGATGTCCCCAAAAATCCACTCGACTGAGGAGCGAACTTTACTCATGGACTCATTGAAACTTTGCATCTGATGTGTCAGTACTCCATACTGAAATGGTCTTTGCAGATGAACACGGTGGGGATATGCTGGATCACCATAAATACACATTGCCTGGCCAGTTGGTGAAAATGCATGCCTCTCGAGTTCATTCAACAGACCAGACTCATCCAGCATTGATGCATCATGTTTTCTCCCTTCTGTAAAAGAGATATAATGGAGTTTTGAAATATTGTTGATGTTGAGCTTACAATCTTGAAATTTATACTTCCTTCAAACCAGTTACAGTAATACTATGTAAAGCCAAAACCCTTGTGACCTCGATAGATATGTGTGCTTATTTGAGGCTCAACTCATTTATGTAGAAATACCTACTAATAAATTAACATATAAGTTTTACGTTGTCTCCCTATATACATCTGTTCACAGGTACGGTAAGTTACAAAACAAATGTGTGTATGTCATAACGTACTGCAATGCATGTGAACTCGGCAATTCGTGACAGAGGTCACATGAATAGAATCATTTGAGTTCAGTCTGAAGAAAAAAGCCAACACTACAAGTGGCCAAGGGATTTAAAGAAATCATATGCCTCATGTTTATACCTTCCCATTGCCTTGGCATTAGCCGAAATGAATAATGCACTAACCTACAGGTCCAAAAAGATTTGCGATGAGTCCATTTGGTAGAGCAACTGACTGAAATTTTAGTCCATGTACACGTTTGTGTCCATTGTATACTCTTTGCATTCCCCCAGGGCGACAAATGGGCCTGACCGTGCCATCCACGAAACCAAAACAATTATCCAGGGCGGCACCTTTTGCAAAAACTGCATCTGCATAGACTTGAAGGCTAGCCGAATCAAGAAGGTTGTGATTGTACTCGGTTATTCTATGGCCATGGAGGTTGTAAAGGAAGTCAACTACTGTGTTACAGATCATGCTCATCACAGGAACAGCGTGACCAAAACGGGGAATTAAATCTGGGTACCTGCAGGGGTAGCTAAATCTTTTCAGCATAATGCATAGCCCTTCAATGCCATTAGTCACGGATCCCTGGCTGTAGGTGAAAGTTTCGGGTAAACCAAGGACTTCTGCCAGCACCGGGATGTCTTCTTTATGGAAGCGAAATTCCGCTTTACATTCATCGTCCTCCATATCTTCAAGATCAAATTTTCCATACTCTTCGTACGGAAATTCGGGATTTTTCGATCGATTTGCATCGTATAGCAAGCAAAATTCCTCGTCGCCTATCACTCCGTTGTCATGACATAGAACCAAGGCATCTCTTGCATGCTTAAAACTCATTTTAACGCGTATTTTTACACACAAAACATAAGATAACAAGCTGAACAAATCAAGCAACAGAGTTAGAGGAAAAGAAAAATTTTTTACTACGACATCAGCTAGATGACGAATTAAGCTGCCATTTAAGCTTAAAACTTACGTCATGTTTTGAAGCCCCCAATACCCAAGATGTAAGAAAAAAAACGCTTCCTAATCCACGATATGAAATGTTTAACATGCTGTAGAATAAACAAAAATGGCCAAAATATTCTGGAAGAAAAATGGCGTCCCCGTCGGCAACAATCTTAAGCTATTTATCTATCGTGTGAGACGGGGACCTAGGCCCAGTCCTTACCGTCCTTTGGCGCGCCGTCGTCCTCTCTCCCGTCCTGGATCTTAAGGTCCCTATTAATGAATTGAAACGGATCAAAATTTGAATAATTATCTCATACAATGTTCCCTCAAGCATTAAGAAAGACGCGGCGCTAGCTTTGAAAATGTTAACCGACTCGATGACGTTAAAATGAAATGTAATATACCATCTCGAAATCTCAGAAGCGTTTTTGATAAGTCTCGAAGTCTCTTTTTTTCATGGTTTGCTTTTACTTTTTTGAGTCTCGAAACTTTTCACAAAGAGTCTCGGGCTCGGATTTCTAACTAGGATCTCGGCGTCTCGGCGAGTCTCGGATTTTACCATTCGCCACCCCTTCTTATAAATAGAAAGACTCTATTATTTTCAATTCCGCGACCAACGCAATGGAAACCAATCGAGTAAAAGAGCGCGTCTTTTATATGAGCTGCTTTGACCGGCTTACGAAACTGAAACGCAACGATGAAATAGAGGTAAGTGTTCGGCTCATTTCTTTTGCCATTTGACAAATATTTGTCTGGCCGTCGCACGCAGTCAGATCTAATACACTTTACGCATTAAACCGGTACGGTGACTGACAGCTACAGATTCTTTTACGAGAGTAGTCGGTCTTTAGCTGGCTTTCCGAAAGCTTATTTATTCAGTTATTATGCCGTACATTGAGAAACTGCGCACTGTAAGTACATGTCCCAAAGACAATAGCATTCTGGGCGATGAGCTGTGCTGAACCACTGAATACTCTTAGTTATATTGCATTTTTCCTTCAGAAAATAAGAACCTTTTTTTAAAAACCGGAATAAGCTGAACTTTGTGCTAACTACCATTTATATGAGAACCTGTTTAGGCTAACTTGGAATAATCTGTGATCTTCTGGATCTTAGTCGCGGGGCTTTACTTTATTTTAATTGAACGCAGCCCTTTAATATCTTTTCCACCAAAAATGATGCGGTTTTAATTTGGAGCAAGAGACCATAGGTCTTATTTGGAGACAAAGAATATCGCCTAAGATTTTTTTTAACGGCCTTCGGTGACTCAAAAATGAATATTAGTCAAACGGTCCCTACAAACTTTGGTGGACCTGGAATCAAAGAAAATTCAAAGAACAAATGCGTCGGTTCTAGCTAACAAAAAAGATTATTTTCTTTTGTCAACTAATTGGCTTGAATATCTCTTAATCGAATCCTCAGGACTTGTAAAACATTTTTTGAAACAACAGAACCGCGGGAGCGTTGTTATTAGGAAGTTCGAGAAATGGGCGCCTTGGCCGTTGTCATGCGTTGTTGTTGTGACTTCTTGATTGGTTGATGATTTTGCGCACGCTCCTGTCAAAGCGCCCTGGGAGAGCTCAAGCACCGTGTTGTTGTTGTTGTTGTTCGCTGTGCAACCAGTTCCAGTGTGGAATCTGTCGCTGTGGCAGTAAGAAGTAAGTAACTCTTAGTAGCCTGAAGTTACAAATCAATCTGGTATAAAGTTAATGATTAGAAAAACCTCATTCATTTTAATGAGAAGCTGCAAATACGTAGCACTCTTGCCGGCACAAATTCTTCTATGAATGCTTACGCTGCGAAGAGACGCTGACATTCGAGCATAAAACAATTTAGAAACGCCTTCTCTTCACCGTTTTTTTTGCTCTGATAAAAGAGGAGGCAGCTCAATGTCCTTGAAAAAGCGTTATTGTGACTTCTATTACTTTGCTGTGTTGTCGGTTTATCTCTGTGCATGGCGTCGTGATTTTTTTTATTTCTCTCTCGCTTACTGATTAACGCAGGCTTCTTTTACTCAAGACGCAGTACTTAGGCTAATATCAAGTCTAAAAGACGTTTGCTTAATTTTTCTATTTATACGTTTTGTTTATATGCTTTTGTAAGTCGAAGATCTACAGACTGTTTGTAGCGGAGCTGCACGCGCGGCGCGAAGCGCATCGCGTGGGCGGAGCCCCATAGCTAAGGAAATCTACTCATCCCAGAAAATTTGGTAATCACGTGACCGTACGCCGAACGACCGTCCGTCCGCACCACAGGGAAACCAATGTTTATTCTTACACTTTCTAGCTTGTTTGGGAGCCCAGGAGAAAACTAATTGCTCATCAATGTTGTGATCAATTGACAGCTGTCAAAACAGGGTATCCGCTGACCAGTTTTCGTTTTTCACCTTGTTTAATGCGTAAGAGGGTTTAAAAGTCTCAAGCAACTGTGGCCTTCCTTGATAGCTTTCAGGAACTGAATCTCGAATGGTAAGCCTGAGTAATTATTGTATTTGATGTTTGTTTTTGTTATATCTTATTTCATGAAGTCGAGCACAGTTTATGTGGCAAGTTTATGCACGTGTTTATGATTTGAGTCAATGATCTGGCCTAGTGTCAGGTTTGATATAAGCTTACAGAACTTTAAAAGGCCTTCAGATAATTTTCTCGCCGTAAATAGAAAGAAAACGTTCCGAGGAATATTTTGTTATAAATTTGGCTGTAGAAAGAAGCCTTTGAGCGATTTTCTTGCTTCGAGGAGTTCATCTTTGAAAGAAGCAAACACTAGGAGGCCGGCTTATAAATCAGTAAAAAGTTTATAAAAAGTAAAACATAATTAACTAATTAAGCTTAAAGACTCATGATTTTTAGAGACACTTTAATACCTGTCTTCGTGAATGAAAATTGTTGTCTCTGTAAATGTTAAACCGAATTATATTTCTTTTATTGATTGCTAGTAGTCTCTCTTGCAATTTTAATCGCTTGTACGTGCCGTTTGTTTTCATCGTTCATGAACATCGCTTGCAGGAGTACTCAAAAATGTCGCGCGTATCAAACGGTTTATAACTGATTACACATCGTTATAATTGAAGCCATTAAATAACAAAAAATAATAATAATAAATTCCTTATTATGTTGAAGCGTAACTCTGTTAAAGTTCATTCAAACACTCGATCACACTGACAGCTCGCACTAGAAATGAGAACCGGCTGGCCGTATGGGTGATTTTGGAATTTTTTTGAACGGTTTCGCAAGAAGCCCACGATTGATCGTCCTGAATAATGACTAAGTGCAATTTGTCTTGAAAAATTGTGAAATGCCGCATTCTGTCCGAGGTATGCCTGCCCATATGTAGCAATATTTAATCCCTGTTGATTCCTTTTTTTATTTGGACATGATTTCTTTAAAATTTAAACCTCGCATCTAAATTTATTTAAATTTAAAAGAATTTCATTTAATCCTTTGGAAATTTCATTTAAACTTCTCACGGAAATCCATTTAATCTTCGATTAAATTATGGTTTAAACTTTGACATTTTCGTTTAATTCATTCTATCCATTTAAATTTAAACTTTGGAATTCCCATTTAAAATTTTCTGAAAAATGTCTTTTAAACTGCTGAATTCTAACTTAATCCTTTAAATCGAAACGTTAACAAATTTCTTTTAAACTTACCAATGTAAATTATATTTAAACTGCGAAAGTAAGTTTCATTTAACCTTCCTGTGGCGAGCTCGGCCGGGATCACGTGCTCATGTCACATGGCAAGGTCACATGTCGTATCCTCGGCTGCCATTTTTATCGGCAGTAGAAAGTGTGGACGAAGGAACGAAAGGAAGAGTGAGCGAATTACTAAGCGAAGCGTCAAGGCTTCTGTCTTCCAGCACCTCTTCTAATGCTGCTTCAAATTCCACTCGTCCAGCTGCGATACCGACTAGTTTTGAAAACCAGTTAGCTTTAATTTGTACCCTTATTCTTCTAATTGGTATTCTTCGTTTTAAAAAAGAAACTCTTCTTCAGTAATTGAGCCTTCCGTGAAAGAAATTACAAGCGAGTTTCGCACATGACCTCACCGTCCTCTGTCAGTTGTTGTCCGATCTTAAATTGCAAATTTTCGCACCTTCTTACCGTCATGGCCCCAGGCCGCCCGTTTCGCATCTAACCGTCCCAGCCTATCGTAGTGAGCTATCTGAAATTCCCTAATCTTCTACAGAGACCGGTGGATGAACTTTCGCCCATGGACTGCTCACAGTCCCCTATTTTCCCGTAAGATCATCGAGATCGAGCGCTATGCGTTACGGGTTGCCATCTTGGATGAGTGCCAAAACTACTTAAGGGGCGGAGGACCGTTTGAGAGGAAGCGATAAAAATAGAGGAACTGTAATAACATCACTACAGCTCGCGTTCAGGGGCATGACAGGAATTTTACGTCTTTTACCATTCGCTCATTAAGAGACTCCGCTGGCAATGAAAAACATGCCAGACACGTTTAGCATCGATTTCGCGTGTTTACAAATATCTCCTTTCGAAACAGTGATTTTATACAGTTTCTGTGACATACCACAGATTAAAGCGGTTAAACCTCCCGATAAAAAGCCAAGCATTTCTGACAGGTACTCTTTCTTGCGTCGCCGTAGCGTTAAATTTCAATTCGTTTGGCAGAAACGGTGTTACAACATTCCCCTGGCAGAGTTGCTTCAAAAGCATGTTGACTTACGTGATTCATCCGCAAAATGCCAAAATTCCTTCGTGTGTTTGTGCAAGATGTGCCTTATGGTATCATGAAAGCGTACGTTTTACGACAATTTGCCAAAACCTTGTCAGTGTCGGCAACTTAAACTAAACCCGTTGTCAACGCCAATTAAGATCTATTGTCTAATTAACGCGAGCTGCAGTGATGTTATTACAGTCCCTCTATTTTTCTCGCCTCCCTCCCCCTAGAGCTACATGTATAATCTTCGACGTACGTCCGCCCCCTCGGTCATTTGAAAATCAAGATGGCCGCCATTAACTATAAGACACGCTATATCACAACCGGGATCTCACGGAAAAATAGGGGACTGTGCGTACAGTCTATTTCACTCAGCATCCCCTGAGCACGCCTGAGAGTTTCGTTGATTGTTGCCTATGGTATCGCAGCTGGACGAGTGGAATTTGAAGCAGCATTAGAAGAGGTGCTGGAAGGCAGAAGCCTTGACGCTTCGCTTAGTAATTCGCTCACTCTTCCTTTCGTTCCTTCGTCCACACTTTCTACTGCCGATAAAAATGGCAGCCGAGGATACATGTGACCTTGCCATGTGACATGAGCATGGATCCAGGCCGAGCTCGCCCCAGGAAGGTTAAATGAAACTTACTTTCGCAGTTTAAATATAATTTACATTGGTAAGTTTAAAAGAAATTTGTTAACGTTTCGATTTAAAGGATTAAGTTAGAATTCAGTAATTTAAAAGACATTTTTCAGAAAATTTTAAATGGGAATTCCAAAGTTTAAATTTAAATGGATAGAATGAATTAAACGAAAATGTCAAAGTTTAAACCATAATTTAATCGAAGATCAAATGGATTTCCGTGAGAAGTTTAAATGAAATTTCCAAAGGATTGAATGAAATTCTTTTAAATTTAAATAATTTTTTTTCTAAATGTTTCTCTGTTTCCCTCTGTTTTACCTGTTTTACCATGTTTCCCCTGTTTTCCTGTGTTTTCCCTTGTTTTCCCGTGTTTTTCTATGTTTTCCCCTCATTCTCCCTGTTTTTCGGTGTTTTTCTACGTTTTCCCCTGTTTCCCCGTGTTTCCCTATGTTTTCCCCTGATTCTCCATGTTTTTCCGAGTTTTTCTACGTTTTTCCCTGTTCCCCTGTGTTTTTCTATGTTTTTCCTTGATTCTCCCTGTTTTTTCGTGTTTTTCTATGTTTTCCCTTGATTCTCCCTGTTTTTCGGTGTTTCTCTACGTTTTGCCCTGTTCCCGGTGTTTTCCTACGTTTTCCCCTGATTCTCCATGTTTTTCTGTGTTTTTCTACGTTTTCCCCTGTTTCCCTGTGTTTTTCCATGTTTTTCCTTGATTTTCCCTGTTTCTTTCGTGTTTTTCTATGTTTCTCGCTGATTCTCCCTGTTTTCCCGTGTGTTTCTATGATTTTCCCCGGATTCTCCCTGTTTTTTGGTGTTTTTCTACGTTTTCCCCTGTTTCCCCGTCTTTTGCAATCTTAATCCTTGTTTTCCAATGTTTTTCTATGTGTTCCCCTGATTTTCCATGTTTTCCGTGTTTTTCTATGTTTTCCCCTGATTCTCTCTGTTTCCCCGTGTTTTCCTACGTTTTTCCCTGGTTTCCCATGTTTTGCTATGTTTTTCTCTTGATTCTCCTCGTTTCCCCGTGTTTTACTTTGTTGTTCCTCTGATGTCTCCCTGTTTCCCGTGTTTTCCTACTGTATTCCCTGTTTTCCATGTTTTTCTACGTTATCCTCTGTTTCCCGTGTTTTTCTATTTTTTTCCTGATTTCCCATGTTTTGTCTGTTTTTTCCTCGAGTCTCCCTGTTTTTCCGTGTTCTTCAACCTTTACCACTGTTTCCCAGTGTTTTTCTAGTGTTTTTCCTTCAATTCTCCCTGTTTTTCCTTGTTTTTCTATGTTTTTCCGTGTTTCTCCCTGTTTTTCCGTGTTGTTCCACGTTTTCCTTGTTTTCCAATGTTTTTCTCTGTTTTTCCCTGATTCTCCCCGTTTTTCCGTGTTTTTTGATGTTTTCCTCCGATTCTCCCTGTTTTTCCGTGTTTTTCCACGTTTTCCCTTGTTTTCCCATGTTTTTCTATATTTTTCCTTGATTCTCCTTGTTTTTCCGTGTTTTTCTCTGTTTTACCTGTTTTACCATGTTTCCCCTGTTTTCCTGTGTTTTCCCTTGTTTTCCCATGTTTGTTTTTCTCTGTTTTCCTGTCATTGTTATTTCTGAGAAAATATAACCACCATTTTATACTTAATGTTTCTTTGTTTGTTTCTTTTTCTATAGGTTGTGTTGTTGCATGACTTGTCTATCTTAGAGACCTAAAAATGGAGACACCCCGCCCCCCCCCCCCTCCCAGCCAACCTCACTCGCCAACTAATCTAGAATGGAGAAATGGCGCGCTTTGGCTACAGTACTGTGGCTTTATCCTCGATTATGCGATTTTGGAAATATCTGAAAATATCCGTTTCTGCGTCCCAAGAGGGACGTAGAAACAGGCTATCTTTTGGTTGGCGTTCTAATCCAAGAAATATCGAAATAATTTCTGCCTATGCCAGGTCTAAAGACAGGTATGGATTTTAGAGGCCAGGTCTGACAACGGGTGTGGAAACGACAATTTTTGGTCTTAAATAGGGGCCGTATTAGAAGAACAGGGCGGCACATACCACCAAGAATTCCCAGAGGTACCCCCCTTTCCCCTGGGGTCACAGCATTATGTATGAAGAGGTAATGAGCAAAGAGATCGAATCCCCCACACATGATCCTCTTCCTATAGTCCTATGAAAAGTATTTTAAATCTATTCTTGGTTCTGTGTCAAGAATCTTGCACTCGCACGCTTCAACCTTGTCAGTAAAATCATATAAATTACAGATATAATAATAATGGAAACTTTATTTGTGTTTTTGAATGTACAATTGCAAATCTAGCTACGTATAGGCAATTTACAAATGCTGCTTGAGATTGGATTATTCAAAAACAAAACAAAAAAAAGAAAGAAAAAAGAAAAGAAATAAAAATTGCATAAAGTCTGGGCTATCCCAATTCCTATTTCTACAACAAAAGATATAATATGTTTGTCTAATGGCTATATTTATCATTTTATTGATAAAGTTGCTGCTTTTTGTCAATGCCAATGTCATTCAAGATGTCTAAGAACGCGGGGCATTCATCGGAGAAAACGCCAAGGGCATTTCACTTTAGCTAATCCAAAACCTGGATATCGATCTCGACTCTGTAGTGAATGCCTATATTCGAAAATGGCTTGATATTCCGATATCTGGAACACGGAGCAATGTTTTCCTAGAACGCAGTTTTGTTTTTCCAAATTCTCATGTTGTTATCTATTATGTATCAGACCCCATCCACGTCATTGTCCCTGGAATGGAACTCTCCAAACGCAATCGGCTCAAAAACTTTCTGCAATTAGTTCTTGTGGAAGAATGCGATGTGGTCTTGTGACCCTATGAGGTTTCTATTTCATTGCTGTTGACAGAGCGTGAATAAGTGTCGGGGGATTATCATAGCCCAAACGCAGGTTCAAAAAAAGGCTCAAATGACGTCACTAACATTCAAACTACAAAACTATCGATTCTACTGAGATTTTACTTTCATGGTGTATTAGAGCAGCTGAAAAATAATTTTCAAACAAATTTTCGCTTCAAAGGGTTCTTGGTTTTGTAATAGAGTACGCTTGAATTTCTAAGCTTTTGTGTGACGCAGCATTTGCATGACGGCCGAGACAGCTATCTATTGCGCAAGGAATTGTTTTTAATTTAAAAAATAGATCATGTTGTTGTTGTTTCATCTTTAATATACTCACTTTGGAGGTTGGTTGGCCGCATCTTGGATATGCTTTAAGGTGACAGCGCGATGCTGTTAGTGAGTTCTTGTGTGCCAGTCATTACTTGGCTGTGTAGCCGCGTGATGCGGTTCCAGTCGAGACCCACAAATTGGCCCTTGCTCACCAGAGTCTCCAATAGCTCAAGTGGTTAGAGCATCCGACTAGATCACGGAGGGTCGTGGGTTCAAATCCCATCTGGGACTCGGATTTTTTTCCGAATCCTCCTCAAAATTAAAAAATAAATCATCCGTAAATTAAATTCCCGATTGTACTATACCTAAGTTAATATTGCAAAATCGCAAGTTCATGTTCATTACATCATTTAATTGAAATCGGAAAGTTTGGTGAATCATACCAGCCAGCGGGTAAAGGGCTCTCGCCAATTTTAATTCGCACTTTTAACACACGTGTCAAAACTCTGTCAAGACAAACACAAGACGAAAAAGGTAAAAAATAATCAAAAAACCAAAAAGAGAAAAGGGGGAAGGAATGGTGGAAAAACAGGGAAACAGGTGGAAACGTAGACAACACGGGAAAAGAAGGAGAATCACGGAAAAACATAGGAAAACAGGGCGAATCATGGAAAAACACAAAAAAAGCTAGTGAACAGAGAGAATCAGGGGAAAAAATAGAAAAACAAGAGAAAACAAGGAGAATCAGGGGCAAACATAGAAAAACACGAAAAAAAAGGGCGAATCCAGGAAAAACACAGAAAAACAAAAGAAAACAGGGAGAATCAGGGGAAAACAGAAAAACACGAGAGAACAGGGCGAATCAGAAGAAAACATAGAAAAACACGGACAAACAGGGCGAATCAGGGAAAAACATAGGAAAACAAGACAAAACAGGGCGAATCAGGGGAAGACACAGAAAAACAAGAGAAAACAGGGCCAATCAGAGGAAAACGTAGAAAAAGACAAGAAAACAGGGAGAATCATAGGGAAACAGAAAAACATAGGAAAACAGGGGAAAACGTAGAAAAACACGGGAAACCAGGGAGAATCAGAGGAAAACATAGAAAAACATGGGAAAACAGGGGAAAACGTAGAAAAACAATGGAAAACAGGGAGAATAATGGAAAAACATAGAAAAACACTGAGAAACAGACGAAAACGTAGAAAAACAATGGAAAGCAGGGAGAATCAGATGAAAACATAGAAAAACAGGCGAACAGGTGTCGCTATTTTTTTGTAGTGAAATCTGCCAGGTTAATAACTACAAAAGGCGGGCTTTGTACTTATTAGGGACCTTAAGCACCAGGATGGGAGAGGAGGACGGCGACGTCTGGCGGATGGGGAAGACTGGGTCTACGTCCCCGTCGTCAGTATGAGTTGTTTGTTGTTAAGCAACTGGACCCTAGGACGGGAAACGCGCGGGAAGCTCAAATAAACATGGTTTCTTTTCGCGAAGCACGAATTGCCCTGTTGGACGCCTACACGGACGGTCTATTAGATGACGACGAATTTCTAGTACTTTGGCAAGCACACAAGTCAAAGAACCCCGAGTTCCCTTATGAAGAACATGGCCGATTTTCCTTCGACGAACTTGACGAAGCAGAATGCAAAGCCGAATTTCGATTCGAGAAGAGAGACCTACCAGTCCTTGTGAACGTTTTGGGTATCCCCAACCAGTTTACTTGTTCGCAGCGTACTGTTAGTGATGGGATAGAAGGGTTGTGCATGGTGTTCCGAAGAATGGCGTACCCTTGCCGCTACAGCGACCTTATTCCCCGGTTTGGTAGGCCAGTTCCCGTCTTAAGCATGATCTGTAACCGCGTAATTGATTATATTTACGATTCGCACGTACATCGCCTCACTTCGTGGAATCCCCAGCTGTTGGACCCTGCCTCTCTTCAGATGTATTGTGATGCAATTTCTAGGAATGGTTCTCCTCTCGACAACTGCTTCGGGTTCATAGACGGCACGGTCAGACCAGTATGCCGCCCTGGTGAGCAGCAGAGAGTGCTCTACGATGGCCACAAGAGGGTGCACGCCCTAAAATTTCAATCGGTTGTCTTACCATCGGGAATGATAGCTTATATGTATGGCCCAGTAGGTAAGTTAAATGATAAATTACAAACAGTTAATAGACAACAAAATAGTGCATAGGTTCAGATGTGCGGTGTTACGAGGAGAGCAATTCTTAAGGTTGGAGATCAGAGAAAGTCAAGTTTGAAATTGATTCAGTACTTGCACTGCAATATGATTGACTAATTTGAAGAAAAAGCACCCATCTCTTTATTTTGTTCCTTTCTGTTGTTTCTACTGCAGAAGGCAGAAAGCATGACGCGGGGATGTTAGCAGACTCTGGTCTACTTGCAGACCTACAAAGGAATGCATTCTCCTTAACTGGCCAGCCTCTTTGTCTGTATGGTGACCCGGCTTACCCATTAAGGGTACATCTGCAGTGCCCTTTTAGAAAAACACCTCAAATGCAGGAGTTTAATGCCGCCATGGGCGCTCTACGTATATCTGTTGAATGGCTCTTCGGAGATATTATTAATTATTTTAAGTTTCTTGATTTCAAAAATGATTTAAAAGTTGGCCTATCCTCAGTAGGAAAAATGTACCTTGTTGGTGCTATCATAAGAAATGCTCACACCTGCCTTTATCACAATCAGACTTCTGATTTCTTTTTTGTGGATCCACCAACACGTGGGGACTATTTTGTGTAGCTTGCATTATATTAACATCAGTAATGCACAAGTTTTGATATGTCCAAGAAATTTTCAGTGACTGGATTGTGTAGAAAATAAATATGAAGAAGACCTTTGAAATGTCTGGTAATTATCATGTAACATGCATTGTTTGTATCACATTTCTATCTTAAATAAACCTTGACCATATCCAGGTGTTTACTATGTTTGCTTGGGTATTACCTTGGCCATTGGGAAAAACGCCTCTGAAAACCACTGCTAACATCGTTGCCTTACATGTAGCTTTCACAGTTGCCACACCCTTCCCCCCTCCCCTCAAAGCTTTAAGTCTAGTGACATGGTTTCATCCCTGTTTTGTTATGGTACTAATGATGAGAATTTGATTGACTATATGATATCTTTCTTGATTGGCTCTATTATTCCCATGGCCTATACTTTTATTAAACAGTGATGTTATGAGATTCTCGTAACATCACTGTTAAATAAAAAATAGGCCATAAGAATAATAGAGCCAATCAAGAAAGATATCAAGTAGTCAATCAAATTCTCATCGTTAGTACCATAACAAAAAGTCAAACATCTGTCAATTTACACCTCCCTTAAGGGGACACTTACCCGTTGTGCAAGCCATGAAAGGGGTGCATTTTTAACCTCCCTTACATGGACATCTCTATTAAGTGGACCCTTTCTACAGGTCCCAAGGGTTTCTGCTCGTATTAGGGCATATGCAATCAAAAATGGATTATAAAGTTGGCTTTTATTTTTCATCAATACAACAAACTAATATTGTCAACTGTAAAATTACCCTAGCAAATGGTCTGGCATGTACATATTTAATGTTAAATTAGTTCAAAGCTCCAAATTGCACCCAGTGCCTTACTATAAGGTCAGGACACACTAGGCAACAAGTCGTATGAAGCAAAATTTAATGTTGCTGTGTCCTTTCCCCCTATCGTATCACGGAGTGGTTGATTGCAGGGACATTTCACAAAGACTTGTTGTCTAGCATGTCACGACGTATATGATCTGTACAGTCAACATTGCGAAGTTTTCAAGATCAATACAAGAAGAGATATCAACATAACTTGAACAAGAGACACTAAGCCTCAAATACATTAAACACAATTTCAGGTGAATAATTTTCTCAATTTCAGGTGAATTATTCTGACACAGTGGTGGATCCAGGGGAGGGGCCCTGGGGGGAACCAGCCTCCCCCTTATTTTTAGACCAAACTGAGGCCCCAAGGGGCAAAAAAAAAAACTTTTCTTGAGAACCCCCCCCCGCCCCATCTCAAGGTCTAGATCTGCCAGTGTGACACACTTGACATTAAACAATCATCTCAGAAATGACAGATAAACAGCACTAACAAATCCACACAATACATTGTGTGAAGGCTTATTTATGGTTTAACTTAGACACGAGAACCATAATCAACTGAGTTTGCTGCTGCTGTTGCTGTTGTTGCCTCATCAATTCCAGAAAATCCTGGTGTTGTTTGCTCTCAGCCTCTTGTTGTTTTACTTTCATATTGACCTCCTCCTTACGAGCAGCAACCATTGCCTCAGTTCTTTCTCTTAATAAAACTACTGCATTTCCTCCAGTTGTCCTCTTCTTCTTAGCTTTGGTCTGAAGGTTGCTGTCTTGCCCGTTTCATTTTTGAGTTTCCCCCAGTCTCTCCAATGACTTTGTGCGAATATCTTCAGCCTGTTGTCGATCTTCTTTCCTCTTTAGGTTTTGATCTTGATTTTCCTTGTGCTGTTTATCCGATTCATCTTCCCTCTCGATCAAATCTTCCAGAGCAACTTCCACCTCTGACATATCAGTTTCAATTCCGGAAGCTTTCCTTTCATCTTTTAGCTTTCTTCTCAGCTTATTTGCTAACAGGTTGTATCGATCACGAACACCCCTTCTGTCTAAATGTGACTTGAATCTTACTTCATCAACTGCAACAAGTCGTTCAGCAATGTCATTCCAAACCTGTCCTCTTTGAATTGAGCTCTTCTTGTACTGAAACGGATTGTGTATCAAAATTTATCGACAGAGAATTACATCGTGTCTGTCAGTCCAAAACATCATCTTTTCACTGCAGATAAATATTGAAACAAGCAATACAACAAAAAATTATTAAAAAGGGTTGTATTACCACAATCATGGAAAAAAATATTTTACAACCTGAAGACTCCTAGCTGTCTAGAGGTAGATACACTAATTAATGAAATGAAGAATTAAGATCCGCTAAGTTTGTTTTTCTGTAGCTTCTCTATTGACATAATTGTTCTTTTGTTTCAGTTGCTTTATCTCTTCTTCTTTTTCTTTTATAAATATTTAGGAAATAACTATTATAATACGTATATATGTGTAACTACTTATATAATATATACAAGTGTGTGTGTGTATTTCTATGACAAATTTATTTATGTATATACTGGTTTGCCAGGATTACCTTCTTGCTATTTGTCGGCTAGTCTAATTTTAAACATAAGCTTATATGAAGGTGCAAGAAAGTGTTGCTTAAAAGCATACACACACAAAGCTTTCATCGCTGAGGGAAATCGCTGCTATCAAAGGAAATTAAAATTTTCAAAATGGAGAAAAATATGAAATACGAACATTCTGCAAGACCTACACGCTAAAAGTCGCAAGTTTCTTCCTAAGCTTATTTATTTAACAAATTTAAGGTAACACCAAGCATCGAATTGATTTATTAACACATGAGCAGATTATTGGGGTTTTAGCTGACTATAGTTTAATCAGGGCAGCTCAGGGCAAACATATTTCCACAGAATATCAGCTAACTTCATTCAGTACGAATTTTAAGTTTGTACTTACGCTGGTTTATCGCCTTCTTGCTTTTTCGCGGGAAGATTTGTCGACATCTTGAGCTTGTGAGCGGGATGTACTGCCAAAAGAAAGTAAAAAAATTGATTTATTTTTATCCCAGTTACCATTAACTTGATTCTGACTGTTTCAATAGACATGTACCAGACTCGGTGAGAATCATACTAGCTTTTTAATGACCAAATATGGACCACATGAATCAACAGTAACACGTGACCTGGCCTACTACAATAAAGCAATATCGCAACATCTCCCTTCCTTTGAAGTGAACGAGCTTATGAACAATAACAAAATTTGATAATCTTACAAAACCGAAAGTAAAAAAAATGAGAAGTAATAGAAAATAAATGTTACAAAACTTACCAAAAAAATACTACTAATAATAATTGTCATAAGGGACCGTTCATTTTTTATGAGAGAGGGGGGGCTGGTGGGATTTGGGGGGGGGGCCACTCGAAAAAAATTGGCTTGAAAGAGGGGGCCAGCCGAAAAAAAATGAAGGAAAGGTGGGGGGGTCGGACGAAAAAAATAGATTAAAAATAGGATAAGAGATGTTTACAAATGGAAGAAAAATTGTGCTCTTTTATTGATAACAAATATGCTAAAACAGTTCCAGGGTAACAAGAAAACTTCTCAACAGCTTTTATATTTTATAAGGACAGTGAACATACCATAATAACAGTCTTGAATAGCAACAACTTTCTTTTCATTCATAAAAATGTTGTTGTCAAGCTCATATAATTAAAACCAATAATTTGAGTCCTGAATTGGAACTGACCTCGTTACCAGAGCTTTTCTCTGAGAACTTTAATGGGAGGGGCATGAAACTACTACGAGGTGTCCCCTTCCTCATTTTCGACGTTCTCTTCGATCTCGTCGTAGCTGTGTTCCTCTTCTTCTTCCTCCTGTTCTTCTTCGTTGTCTTCCTCTTCTTCCTCTTCTTCGTCGTTTTCTTCTTCCTCTTTGTTCGTGTCTCCGACGTTTGAGTTATAATCTTGAGGATGCAGGAAGCAATACATCCTGTTTCTTACTTCTGGCTTAAGGTTGGTAATAAGCCTGCTTTGTGCAGAAAAGTCCTATGATGATTATCATTGGGCTACTTTGTGCGAAGATGCCGCCAAGCTAAAAAAGCTCCGTGTGCCAGAATTGAACAAATACTTACAACATCATGGGCTATTAAAACAGCATCAGAAGAGCAGCAAGAATGACAAAGTGAAGACAATTATGGGACACTTCCTGCAGATGAATACTCTCAGAACAGGTCAAGCCGAAGTGAGAGGCGGCAATGAATCAGGTCAACTAGACAGCAGTGGTGAAAGCAGTGAGGGAGAAGAAACTGATGATGATTACAAGAGTGATGCCCCTGACTCTGAAGACGACTCAAATGATGTCGTTCTTGCTTTTATCGCCTCAGACGAGGAATATGTAGACGAGCGGCCAGCTACAACACGCTCAGGACGAGCAGTAACAAGAAGAGCTGAAATTGACTTTTCATTCTTTTGAGTGAGGATTTGTTAAAAACAGCTTTCTAGCTTTCAGCTTTCTTTCACTAAATTACGTGAAATCTAACAAAACGAAATTTTAATGCAGTAACTTTTTAAATACCTTATGTATTTTTTTATTCATGGGTGGGGGGGGGGGGCCTTCCAAAAAATTACTCTGATGAGGGGGGGTGGGGGGCCATGCGAAAAAAAACGGAAATTGGGGGGGTCATACAATTTTCAAATTACGCTCCTCCAAATCCCACCAGACCAGCCTAACCCTTAAAAAATGAACGGTCCCTAAGGGGCAATGTCTTTGCAGAACGATCAGTAAAAGTCTGTTGAAGTTCAAATACCCTTCTTTTTTTTGCAACTGAAAAGTAACTACGCAACAAAGTCCTTGAACCTAGAGGGTGGTTTTACGACTCGGGTGTGTGTCTTCTTGACAGCTGGAAGTGGGGATGGTGTAGACATCTGCTTTTGTTCAGGTAACGGTGTCTGCACATCACGCTTTGTGGGTTGACTCTCAGTGACCACTACTGTCTGCCGCTGAGTAGTAGCTGCTGGTTGCTCAGCTGGCTTCAAGAATTCTCGGTTCCTGCGAAGAACTTGGTTGTCTGAATTTGTTTTCACCACATAAGATCGGTCTGACAACTTCTCGATACACGTGCCAGTTTTCCAGGTTTGATTCTTCTGCAAAGGTGCAATTCTGACATCTTGTCCTATTTCTATTTCTGGTAAAATGCGGGAGGACCGATCATGATACCATTTCGCTTTCTGTCGTTTCAACTTCAGCTTTTCAGTAACACTTTCAGGAACTTTGGGGTATAGAAGGTTGGTAGCTGTGAGTAACAAGGCGCTGGTGCGACGAGACATCAACCTCTGTGCTGGGCTTGTTCCGATTGACTCCATTGGTGTGTTTCTCTGGTCTAGTAGGGCTAACCAAGGATCTCTGTTGTCCTTGAGTGTCTTCTTGATTAAGGACTAAGCGGTCTTCACAGCAGACTCCACTTTTCCATTAGCTTTGCGATGATGTGGGGAGGATGTCACGTGGACAAATTCCCAGTCAAGTGCAAATTGACGAAACTCTTGACTTGAGAACTGAGGACCATTGCCGTTACTAATGAATCCGAAATACCGTATCTGCTGAATTGTTCGTTGAGGAATTCAACCACAGAACTAGAGTTGTTCTCTTCCAATTTCTTGACTTCAATAAAGTCGGAATAGAAGTCCACAAGCACTATATAATCTTGGCTATGAAGCTTGAATTGATCTGCAGCAACTCGACTCCAAGGGCGATCTGGAAGCTTGTGACTCTGCATTGGAAGCTTCTGATTCTTAGCTTGAAATTCGTTACAGATTGAGCATTGCTTGATTTGATCACGTACTTCAGCATTCATGCCGGGCCAGAAAACAGTGTCTCTAGCTTTACGAAGGGAAGCTTTTACTCCCTAATGGCTTGAATGGATTCGTGACTTTACCTCGGGTCTTAGTAGCTGAGGGATGACTACTCTTGAGCCTTTGAAAAGAACACCGTTGTGAACGGCCAGTTCCTCACGGTAGGACCAGTACTCACGAATCTTGAGTGGCACTTCCTCTTTTTGCATTGGCCAACCGGTCAGAATAGTTGTCTTCAGGGTTTGCAAAGTGTCGTCTTGACCTGTACTTCGTTGTAACTGCTCTAGTCGTTCTGGTGTGATCTTCAGGGCTAGCATAGGGTCAAGGGTCTCTAACTTTAAAGAAAACACTTGAAATGATTCTTCTGACTTCTGGGTTTCATGCTGTGCTGCTCTAGATAAATGATCAGCCAAGAACATCTGCGACCCAGGTTTGTAGCTGACTGACAGGTTGAATCGTTGCAGCCTGAGAAGCATCCTTTGAAGACGGCACGGAGCTGAAAGGAGAGACTTCTTGAAAATTGATTCAAGAGGTTTGTGATCTGTTTCTACAAAAATCTTCTCTCTGCGTGCTAAGTATTGATTGAATCTTTCACAGGCATAGACTATTGCCAGACATTCTTTCTCGATGGTTGCGTAATTCTTCTCTGTAGGGGAGAGAGTTCTAGAGGCAAAAGCTACTGGTTGTCCGCTTTGAAGGAGGACTGCTCCAAGGCCTTTGTCACAGGCATCAGTGTGGATGGTGACTTCTTCTTCGATGTTGTAGAACTTAAGCACTGGGTGTTGAATGACAAGTTGCTGAATTGTAGCGAAGGCTTCATCATGCTGCTTTGCCCAGGTGAATTTGGATTGGCCAGTTGTGAGCTCTCTCAATGGTGCTGACACATCTGAAAGCTTCGGAAGGAATTTAGAGAGGTAGTTAACGAAACCAAGTAAAGTGAGTACTTCAGGTTTAGATCTAGGCTTGGGCATGTTCTTGATGGCAGAGACCTTTTCTGGATCTGGCTTCAGTCCATCCTTTGAAATCACATGGCCCATGAATTTCACTTCTGCTTCTCGAAGCTTTACTTTGTTCTTGTTAAGCTTCAGGTTAACTTGCTTGGCTCGTTCAAGTAGGCGAATCACATTTTGATCATGGTTTACAAGGGCTTGGGAGTCAGTATCACCACAACCAACCACAAGGATATCGGGTTTTGCAACTATCACCATACTGCTGATCCACTCTGAGGGCTCAACTGCTTTCTTGATAATGCCTTGCTCTTCCAACTCCAAAATCTTCTTCTTTACATCTTTCTGCAAGGCTACAGGCACACGTCTAGGGGAGTGCTGCACTGGTGTAACATTTTTATCAACCACAATCTTTGCGTCTCCAATGTGTCCTAGGCCACTGAAAACTTCATGATACTTTTTCAGCAGATCTTCTCTTGACAGAGGATTTTGCATTGGACTCTCGCTCATTTGGTGTAGACTCTCAAGGACACTGACATTCAAACAGATGAGTTGCAACTTTTCGCATGTGGCGGCTGACAGCAAGGGTTTGCACTTGTTTTCAACAACTTGAAACTTCAGAGTCTTCTTTTTGCCTTTGTGCTGCACATGTAATTTGCATTCACCTAGTGACTTTAACGTTGAACCACCAAATAGCTTCAGTTTGACAGAGGAGTTGTCCATGGGTGGATCTCCTAACTGTGTAATGATTGAGAGGTCGTCCAAACAAAGTTCGTTGCAGGTAGCTCCAGTATCCAGTTGACAGGCTAAGGTTGTTGGAAAATCTTCTTCAGCTGATTTGAAGAAGCTGACATCTGCGAACCACTGCTTTGCTTTAGTCTGTACCAGGGAGACAGTTTCCACTTGCAGGCAGCTTTCATCAGAGCTTTCTTCGTCTTCTTCAAATTGTTGCCCTTTTTTTGATGAGCGACACACGGACGCAAAATGGCCCTTTTTGTTACACTTACTGCACGTTTGCTTGAACGCAGGACACCCTGTTCTTCTTGTATGACGTTGTTTACGACCACAATACTTGCATGTCGGTTCAGAAGAACTTTCGGAATTCTTATTCTCGTTTTTCTTCTCTTTCTTTGAGGATCTGGATCCATCTCTTTTCTTTTGACGATTTTTATCTACGGTTTTCTTGTCACGAAGTTTCTTGACGTCTTCGGTCTGCTTGTCTCCCGTGGCTTCGATCGTCTTCATCTGGTACGAAGCTGTTTCGCTCGATGTGCACATTTCTATGGCTTTCTGAAGGGTCAGGGGTTTTTCTCTCAGAAGCCTGACTTTGTCACCTTGATTCTTTAATCCGATGACCAATCTATCTCGTATAAACTCGTCTGTTAAAGCTCCATATTCACAGGACGCGGCTAATTTCCTCAATCTTGTGACGTAAGTTTGAACGGATTCTTCGCTTGTCTGTGAACAAGTGTTAAAAACATACCGCTCGTACACGACATTTCTGGTCGGCTTGAAATATTTTTCTAGAGCTTCTAGACATTTGTTGATTTTCTTCTTATCTTCCTCAGACAGGTTAAGGTTAAGTAGAATTTGGAGACATTCTCGTCCCATCGCTGATCGCAAAGTCGCAAGACGGACCGATTCCTCTCGCTTGTCGAGGCCTGTCGCGATTTCATAATCGATCCATTGCTGTTTAAAAAACTCCCAGTTGCCAGCAACATCACCTTGACATTTCATGGAACTTGGCAGCGGAAAATTTGACGCAATAAGCTGAGGATAAACTTGTGGAATAGCTTGTGCTTGCGCTGTGCTTGGTGTTGACGCTGATGGCGCGGAAATTTGCGCACTCGACTCCACGTGGTCGTTGTCTGCCGGCATCTTCTCACACTTTGAGCGGACAATTTGCTTCGAAATTAAGCACAAGAGAGAGAAATAGCATCAGTGTGCCACCAACAGCATTAACTATTCGTAAGAGGAGCTGGACTCTTCAGAAGGTAAACTTTACTTCTGACACCATGTTTCAATAGACATGTACCAGACTCGGTGAGAATCATACTAGCTTTTTAATAACCAAATATGGACCACATGAATCAACAGTAACACGTGACCTGGCCTACTACAATAAAGCAATATCGCAACACTGACAAATGCAACCATCGATACCAACTTTTAACACTACATTAAGTACTTATATCCAACAGTTACATTTCAGGACAAAAAAAGCCATAATTTACTTACGTTCTGTGCACGACGTCAAAACTCCTCACTTCACGTCGAAGACGAGGGCAGGACATTCTCGTCCCCAGAGCCCGTCGTTTCCTGGTCAAGTGAAATCCTGTGCGCGGTGGGTTTTATTTTCTCTTCCTTCTGCGCAGGCATTTTTTTTTTCAGCCAATGAAAAAATTCGCATTTCCCGTTGCGTCCAGAGCCACTGGTCGGTTACAAATTAAGCCGAGTGGCTCTGGGGACGAGAATGAGGGCAGGACGGGATGATGCAACCTATTCGCATGCGCACTGCTATCGAAATGCGACTTTTCACTTCCGATAAGGCGTCGTCCTCCTCTCCCGTCCTGGAGAGCGGTACTTTGCAATTATTAATCTTAAATGACGTCATTTACGACTAATAATTATGTCAAACATAGTTAATAATCGTGAAAATCACGATTAATAACTACGTTTGACAGTCTTCGTAGTTAATAATCGTGAAATTGACGATTATTAACTATCTTTGGCACGCTTTGTAGTTATTAATCGTAAGGTCGTCAATTTCTGCAGTAAAGCTAACTCAAAAGCTAACGGCCGCCATTACAAAAAAAGAAAACAAACTCAAAGTCTTTTTTGCTAGCCTGAAATTCATCCGATTGCTTCGAGTCGTTTTCTCCTCTCAACAACGTCTGAATCGACCGGCCGTTAATGCCGTCCAGTGACGTCACTCACTACCCGAAAACCGGGTAGTGATTTTGATTGGTTGATTGTCTAAACATTTACATAATTATGTATAATTTGAAAAATTTTAGCGGGATTGTCGCTTGATATTCAGCGGATCGCATCCCTGGCATTCTTTCGTTTAGTTCAACATTTCGATAAGCTTAATCTTTATCTTAAACAGCAAAATTGCCCTTGTCTTCGAAACTGAAATGCTAAATTGAACTGCGAATGAAAAATCAATGCGGAGAGTCGGTAGGTTTTTCATTAGAGCCGCTTTGTGGTTTCGGCGGCCGGTGAATTTGTTTACGCGAAGTTTTCTGAGATCAATGTTATAATTCGACCTTCTTGCTATTTTTACCGTCAAGTGTTATGATTCTGTTAGCTTTTCTTTCTTGTCTCCTCGTTTTTTTCTTCGTTAAGGACCAAATAGCTTCTTTTCAATTAAAGCAAATCATTGTGTTTTTGAGTGTTCCGGGTGTGTGTCTATTTCATTGCGTGATTGCGACAGAGTTTGATTATTGAATTTAGTACAACCAGTTGGAGTTGTACTGCATACAGTGGATAGTTTGAACGTTAAACATGAATTACGATCGAAAAAAATAAAGCAGTGCTGTATCATGCAGACATTTCCAAACGATATTTCTCGGTTTGCCACTTGAAAATCGTGTTTTACTTTTTGCATGAATTAAAGCAAAGGTCATGGAGTAGTGACGTCACTGGACGGCATTAACGGCTGGTCCATTCAGACGTTACTGAGGGAGTAATAACGACTCGAAGTAATCGGATGCAATTCAGGCTACTTTTTTGCAAGGTCGCTGTTTTCACAAAAAAAAAAAGCAAAAAACTTTTCGAGAGGTCAAAGTTTCCATTCAGCTTCTTTTTTGATCGATTTTTTTTCCTAAGAAAGCCAGTTTCTTTCGCTATATTTTTGCAATAAGCTAACATCGCGAGCGGGCGGCCTTGGTGAGTTTGCTGTGCACGAAATTATGATAACCGATATCAAAAAAAGTGAAATGTTAATGCATATTTTTCAGTTCAAATTACTCTTCCTTTGAATTTTAACTTGGAGAGCCTCATCTTAATTCTTCCCAAATGTAACGACAATGAATAGACCTTGTCACGGTTTTCGACGCCATCTTGACGAGTAGGCAAACGCGTGAGAAATTACAGTGTTTGTAAGAGAATCTAATGTCGAATAATTTCCGCAAAAAGGCTGTTCTGAAAAAAATATCAATTGTAAACTAAAGCTACAAAGCAAAGGATTGTCCTAAAAGATTTGGGGGGCGTACCTGTGCTTAAATTTTTCAAGGGGCTTGCTTTAGATTTTCCATATATTTGTCTGTAATTTTCCCGCGACGTTCTTCCAGCCAAATGTATGGAAAAATTTAAAAAGTGGTTCCAGGTCTTCTAGTGCATGTAACGCCCTCAAAATTTTTCAGGAGAATCCGTAGGAGTGAAGCTTTAGTTTACAAATCATATTTTTTTTCAGAACAGCCGTTTTACGGAAATTATTCGACGTTAGATTCTCATACAAACACTGTAATTTCACACGCGTTTGCCTACTCGTCAAGATGGCGTCGAAAACCGTGACAAGGTCTATTAGTGCAGAATAACTCGCTATCGCAGTTTTTTTCTTGCTTAAATCTTTGACAGTTTTAACGCGTTGTTGGTAAACACTGGCCTGAATTACACTTGCCGTGAGAAATTTTATTATTGTTGACCACATTCCTGGACAAAATAATGGTTTTCAATTTTAGTTCAACTCAAAAGCTTTCACTACTGTTTTTTTAATGCCAGAGGAACAGCTTTGTTTCTGGAATTTTTCCTTCCTCACCGAAAGCGGTCCATATATTTCGGCAGGGTTCAAGAAACGTGAAGAAACAGTCCGTGTTCACGGCGATTGCAGTATCAACAAATTAGATGCTGACATTCAGCCAGAAAAGAGAAAACCGACCGTGTTCTTTTTTTAAACAAACGGGTGAGATACCTCTCTAGACTCAAAATCTGAAAATAAATATCGATCAGATTTGTATTTTGGAGACTCACGAGCTTGCCTTTTTTTGTCTGTAATCACACGAGCGGAAGCGGCAATTTTATGTCTTTCATCTCATGGTAAAATACTAGCTGAAAGCTTCCAATTCGATTGGAAAGAGAACATTTTCTACACACTAGAAAAATATGTGTAACCAGACTGCATGACGACAAACCAACCTAGTCAAACCGAATTATCAAAGCGCCATGATGAGATCGTGAGAAGCGCTCATGATTCACGCAATTGAAACCTGAGAACACGACTCGCAGAATCATGGAGAAAATTACCTTCAGCATTTTCCAAAACGAAAACTAGAATAAAAAAGATATATTTTCGAAAAACAGATTCATATTCACGGCCAGACAAAGCTGGAATAATACGGATTTCTTACAAGACAGCTTTCATACGCACTGTACTGAGCGTTGAAAAGTTTACTCCAGTTTGAAATTTGATAGCATACAGTCTGACCTGGGAAAAACACTTTAACCCATTCGCCCCTGAACCGCCCGTAACCGCCCGTGCGGATCCAGGTCCTTTCTACCCATTGTGACGTCATCAGTTTTAACGGTCAAGGACAACTTTCTTCACTAACTTGTGCAGAGTGAAGAGACCTTTCAAACCATACCAGAATGAGCACAATTCAGTCAAGGACACCGGAGAAACAAGCAAAAAACCACGTGACATTGACCTGAAAATCTCCATGAAAATCTTGTCCCATTACCCACCTACCTTTCCTTTCGCCTAATCCTAAGATCCTAAAAGCTTTCCTAAAAAATCTTCCCACCAAAATCAAGCCTACTAAATGCCCAGCAAGAGAAAAAAAAAATGAGGCTAGAAAAGCAAAAAAAGAAGGGAGGAGAGAAAGCGACAAGTAAAAGTCAAGACTGCTGCCGAAATTTTGCTTTCTGCGCATGCCCGAACTTCGCAAGCTGATATTTTGCATCTGGATCGGAAGACCGCGAAGTGTTCGACCTGTAAACCAGTTTGTGGTAAGTTTTAGCTCTTTATAGCACGACAGTGACCAGAAAACCACTCGACTAGCCTCAGAACGCGTTTTTCGGTAAAATCTCTAGGAGCGAATGGGTTAAGCAAAGGACCAAGCTTTTTGAAAAAAATCCACTTTTCAGCATAAAACAACCAAATCTGTCTATTTCATGTCAAATCAGGTGAAAAAGTTGGTAAAAGGCCATTTTTAGGTTTTTTGATTAATATCGTCTGCGGGACAAAAATTCACATAATTTTAAGTAAAATCTGTTATGTTACTGTTTAATGTTTGACTCACTAAACCGTTCAGAAATGCTTTTAGAAAACAGTACTTGTGTGTTTTGAGAACAACTTTCACTTCCAGAAAAATATTATCCCCGGCCGCGCGGCATGAAAGATGAATTTTTTCACTGCCGTTCGACCGCAAAAATAATCTTCAATTTGATAATCAAAATAAGAAACCTTTATAGGATGTAATTTATCCTAACAACACTTTGCCATACGCTGTACTTTTTTAAAAAAAAGATCGAAGAGTACTTGGAATACGGTCTACAAAGCTTGTGCAAACTGAAATCAACTGTGCCTGTTGTCACGCTACGCGTGAGATTTCTCTCCCTCATTTCACATGTGGTATGATTTAAAGAAAAGGCAAAAGAACTCTTATCAGGTTTAGTTGTACGGAATAATAACTAACGAGTAAGACTACAGTGCTTTCTCTTTCTTGTTGAAAACTTTTACCGAGGCAGCGAGTTGAAAAACACACGCGGATTGCAGACAGATTTGAGAACCAAATCATCAAAGTTTTAGCGCCGAATCGGTGTTTTCGCGGGAATCAGTCAAGCAGAGTAAATAACACAAAGTGTTTAAATTGCTACCTGTTTAGTTAACGTCAAAAGAAGATTAACGATCTAGAATCACCTCTTTGACTAAAAAGTCAAGATAAGGTGCTAAAAGTCAGAACAAAACTAACTCACCTAAATCGATGTTCCCCAGCGTTCAGCAGTCTCTTTGATTTCTTGAATCATAGTTCAGTGTCAAGTAGTATAGATCTTTCTCCCTGATTTAAGCTTTATACATACTCCAGGTTTTTCTTCAGTTCTTGCAATAAATCCGGCTGTTAATAATTTTAAGACTGAGGCTTAAATAAAGAGTTTGAGTTTCACCAAAAGCCTTGACACAAGTAATTCTGTTCGAACGTCTAATGAGAGGATGATTATCGTATTGTCTTCATGAGGAGAAGCAATAAACGTCCTGCACAAAAAGCCTACGCCAGTCCACTCCAGTAAAGAACTTGATAATACAGTTATTTCAAACCACATAGAGTAAGAAACTCGCTTAAGAAAAAGTGCATTTATCCGCGGTAGGCAAGCTTTTGCAAACAATTGTTGATGCTTCGACTGACTTTAACGTCGCTCTACCTCGCGCGCTGTTGGAAAATTTTCGTTGATCGCGCCACAAATGCTTCAACACTTTTCCTGGCGTCCGTTCCCTTCTTTCACTGATCATGAAAGCCGAGGTCAAAACACAGTTGAGGAGCTGTCAAAATGT
This sequence comes from Porites lutea, assembly GCF_958299795.1. Classification (NCBI taxonomy): domain Eukaryota; kingdom Metazoa; phylum Cnidaria; class Anthozoa; order Scleractinia; family Poritidae; genus Porites; species Porites lutea. The sequence continues at coordinate 8,610,649 of NC_133208.1, read as the reverse complement.
GTCCAATCACAGGGCTGGCTGTCAATCAGCTACTGCAAGTCAAAGTGACTCAAGCCCACTCACGCAAAGGCACGTGAACTAGAATACGATTATTAATCGTATTTCATTTGTCTCGCAGGCTCTGTACGTATAATCTTGATGGGGTTGGCAGTCATAATTCTTAATCGTAAATGACACACGTAGAAGCTTAAATAGGAACAAGTTTTCAGTTTGTCGAATAAATAATAGCTACGTCTCTGAAGCTGAACAAATTTTACAAAAAAACAGTCTCTTAAAACAGTAAATTCTGTTTGAGCACCCATGGCCAGGAAAGGAATGGTTATCGGATTTTATCTTCTTACGACTGAGGGGAAACTGATGCTCACCTGGCCCAGTGAACGCACGCTGATAAAAGGCTATAAATTCGGTACCGTTCAATTAACTGGGGCCCAATTGAACACCTAATAGATTGACTTGTTTTAAAGTTTTTGCTGACCGCCTTATTCACTTATAGCCTATCAGATTTTCTACCGTCCGTTGAGGGTTAAAAGAGTATCCAGGAGTCACAGTGCTGGTTGGTGATCATTCTATTGACCTCAGTCAAAATCGTATTAAATTTGGCGTAAGGCAAGTACACTGTACAGGAATACATGTGTACATCATGAGAACTTTGGAAGAGTTCTAACCATTCTAAACTTCACCAGTTACACCAGTTACAACTTTTTCCACACCCGTTTTCATACCAGACCTCTAAAATTCAAACCCGCTTTCAGACCTGGCCTTCGAGCAGAAATTATGTCGTCATTTCCTAGATTAGAGCGCACCAAGAAATTTCTAATTTGCATATTTCTAATTCGTTCTTATCAATTTGGATGAAACGATAAATATTTTTTTACTCTCCTAGTTCCCTCGAAAACCATACCCGATTCTAGACCAAAACGGCGTAAAAACCCTTCCCAATGGGGCGGAACATACCACATGGTTTATATAGGGGAGTACCCCTGTCCCCCGGGATATAAATTTGTAATCAATATTTGAATTAACGAAATTAACCATATCCTTTTCTTTTCAGCGTTTTATAGAACCTATATATCCAGGAAGCTGTAGACATAAGAGTACAGGAAGATATCGAGAACGATAGACAATACAGAAAGACAAGAAGAGCCAAAACTCTGTAGATTAGTCACGTTTTTAAGCTTATTCCATGTAGTAGTTAGCAGTGACGGATCCAAAACAAACAAAGCATGAAGGCTTATGCTGCGCACCCATCCCAACCCAATCTTAGCAGAGGCTCACCCACCTCCTTCTTTAAAGTATCAATAGCGCCGAATAACGAGATACAAGGCGTCTATTCCCGCTCTGTAAAGTCCATCTATTCTGCGAACTGCTCCGGTACGGTCGAGTGGACACACTCAATAAACTCTTACACTTCAAAAGAACTTTACTCTGTCAATCATGTCAGGGAATCACATCCCACGTGGGTCATACTGACATCATACACTGACGGGTTTTCTCATTGGTTCAGGGTTGTCTCGGATGTCAAATCTCAGGACGTCAAGTGTAAACAAATCAATCGCTCTTACAACATTCGCATGTCACGCAGCCAATATCCTTGCCATACGGTGCACAGAACCTCGTTCCCAGGTTCTCTCTCCTATCCGAGTTTGGTTCACAGTCGAGGGATGCATTGATGCCCCTTTCAAGTAATTTTTTGAAACAGATTGCGGACATTATATTCCAGCATGATTATATGAATAACAATCATGATATTAACAACGAATAAAATAAATAAAAATCAGGATAAATGAGTGCCCAGCACTTTCGAGAAAGCCTGATTCACTGGCTCGAGTATTTGCAACTGAATGTGCACATAACGCACGTAAAGCCGGTCACGCGACCATTCCGGATGTTTTTTGTCTTTTGCTGTTGTTCTGATAGCCTTAACCAATAAGGGAAAGGGGATTCTGGGTGCGAGAGAAGCACAAGGGCTCGAGCGGGGTCTCGAGACCAAGTTCCCTAGCTTCCCCCTGTAACGTACCGTGGGCCAATATATGTATTATAAATATGCAGTTGCTTCAATCAATTATTTTTACCCTATTAGATGTACAACTATGTGAGGATAAAGATGTGATTTAATACACCCTTAAAAATGCACCACTTTGTTTCATGTTTTAAAGCAGACATCACTGTAATTTAGCAGTGATGCTTTTGCACGATACAGTGGCCTGTATTAATAATTTTATCTGAAAATAATTTGCTAAAAAAATAGCCAAACTGTATTAAGTTTTTTTTTTTTGGGGGGGGGGGGGAGTTCTAGACAATTCATAAATCTTCAATTCTAAGCCAACAATAAAACAATTAAAAAATACAGTTAAATCATTTTTCTTTTTATTAACTTTTTTGGATCCATGTTTTCTATGTAACTAATTACTCATGTAAGTCATTTTTATAGTTCTGAAACTGTTTTGTAATGAAGTCTTCATTTTCAAGGCAAAACTCTAATCCCTCCTCACGTAAACGTGGTTTAGTGCAGAAAATTAAATCTGGAGTAACTATGTCTGTGTCTTTTTCTTTTCGGCCACTTGTACTTCCCATTCTTTGATTTACTTAAGTATGTAATGTCGACCATTTCCTCCTGGGCGTCCAGTATGAGCAATTCAGTTGCAGTAATCTTGCCAATATAAAATTTCTTGTTATAATCAACTGCCACCCACTGGCCTACACTTAAAATACCTCCATCATAGCCCTGCAAATCGTCAAAGAGTGAGAAATTACATAATTTATATTGCAGTTATCTCTCTACCAATTCAATAAATAGATAGTGAAGAACTGTTCTCTCAGTCTAAAAATAATTTTGAACAATGAAGAAAAAGAAGCTACTTAGGTCACTACCTTGACAAGGGAGGAGGGGTTTTGAACACTTTTCGGTAAGACGCAATCTTCCTCTGCATTTGTTTCACCTGTAAAACATCAAATTTATAACCTCTATAAGTTATTACATAATAAATCATAAACTGTGCACATTTGCCTTCTTAAGAATACAAAATAGTTAACCCATTGTAAACTACCAATAAAGAGCCTGCAAGCAAGCCTGGTAGAAGACAACTGCAGCAGAAAGACAGCAAAATGAAAAGCCAAAAAAAAAATTGACAAAAACGAAAAGCCTAAAGGAGGGGGATGGTTCAACTTCCAAAAACTACCTTAAAGGAGCTGTGTCACGAAATTCAGCCAATTGAGGAAATTACAAAATGCCCGTTATATTAAGAGAAACATAAACATAACCGCTTAAAACTTTAAAGGAAGGTTAAAGTAACATAACAGAAACAACAGATGCCACATGGGCAAAACTGAAGAAGATTGAAACCGATTGAAATTAGGTTGTTTGAAAACTGTTCAGCCTAACAGTTTTTCAAAGTTGATCCCTGCTGCTTGCAACATCGGAAATAATGCTCAGGAGACATATCTGTTTGTCTCGGATCTCTGATTTTGTCATTTACCTGTAATTTCTTTGCTTACTTTAAATTCCATAACGATTGAGGGCGAGTAATTGGCAAAATTAAACAAAATGAACTGGACTGCGTGACACAGCCCCTTTAAAATTTGATTTATGCACCTGTCCGAGCCAAAGAATTGTAAAATGGGATTCTAGTCAAGGCTGTGGCCGCACTCTACCTTAACTTACTTTTGAGCAGTTCAGTAATTATGAGGTTTCTAAGGATAAAGAGATAAAGAGTGGTAGGGATGAAGATGATTTTCAAGCCTATCCTAAACAGAGATGTTGGAGTCAAAACATGTACATTCCATCCATACTGATACAGATGGTAATTGCATGGTGTAAAGTGTGTATTTATTTGATTACCTTTTGACAAGGTGACCAACGGCGTTTGACTCTAAAATAGGCAGAAAATAACAAAGAAAATGTCAAAGCATCCATATATTAAGCCTTCGGCCTCGCTAATTTAAAACTTGAAAACAACACCTTGAATGTTGAAGGGTTGCAAAAGATTTTAAGTACATGAACATGTCACTAGGCAGCTTTTCACGAGTACATAATAATAAATATTAACCTGTATAATTAAACAGGGAGCAGTTCTTTCCCCCCTACATTGTAGATTAATTCAGATTATTTCAATAGTGGGCTCATGCTTACTGGAAGCACTAGCAGCTGACAGCAGCAGCCTGACCTGGTCATCTTCATGAGTACCACGGGCAGGGTGCAAAGAAAATCATTTTTACAGCTTGCCCCAAAAGCTTTTTGAGGAGCAGAATTGATCCCACAGTTCTTCTGTTGTTCGAATTCCTCAAAAAAGATCACTTGCCTGTCGGGCAAGTTAAAAACAAAATTCACTAGCCCGATAGCAAAATCCACTAACCCCGGGCTATCGGACAGTACTTTCTTCTTAGCTTTTGATCCTCACCTTTAGCTTCTTTCTTGGTGATTCTTTCTTAGAGATTGAAGATAGCTTGATGGTTTTCCATGTGAAAACTCCATTAACCTTAAGCAAGTCAGATACAAAGATTGAGAAAGCAAGTGCAATATTATGATATTGATTTACAATTAATTTATTTGATGTGCCATTTTTATGCACCAGCCACAAGCCTATCAAAAAAGTGGAGGTTCTGACAACTGTGCATCTTTTTACAATACTACCTTAACGTGAAATATTCACTTTAATTTGTCCAAATGATTATTTAATGAATTCAATACACTGTAAATATATTACCTGAACCTCATTTAAAGTCAGATCACCATCAACTGTTTCAGCAGGTAATGGTATTTCCTCATCTTCTTTGATATATTTTGTATTCAGTTGTAACAATGAGTACATGCCTTAAAAGGAAGGGAAATTTTACAAGAATAAAACTTTTAGCACTAAGTGCTGACATAATCAAGGCATCTGTCATTTGTTAACAGTTTGCACACCTGATCTTTGTTACACAGCAGCATAAGCTACGCAAGACATTAGATCCCTTAACATTTGTTACGTCAGCACAGCCAACATGATGCTGGATCCTCAAGAGCTACCGTAACTACTATGTATTTACTTAAATTTGATCTACAGTTGAATGATAGATTGGTTTTCACTTCAGTAATTTGTATTCGCTTTGGTTTTGCATTACTACGCTTTAGATTGGTTTGAAAAACTCACACCACTTTCTCAGTCAATCCAAAGTATAACCAAAACCAATAGTGACTAGCTAGTGTACATTTTCCCGTGCTTCACATCACCTTCATGTAGTTGCTTAGCGTTTTGATTGGTTTATTGGATTGTCTGTGTTCACTGTGATCATTGGCTAGAGTAATATTATTACTTTGGTTTTGGTTTACAACACTCAATTGAAAACTGCTCTAATTTCATTGTCATCGTCAACATATTACCAGCTTTATCAGACTCATCATCTGGCCCAACAAAAATGGCTTTGGCCAATTTTAATCTCTTCTCTGCAGTCTTGTACACAAAGACTTCTTCTCTAAAAATTAATGGAAGAAAATGAATAAAAAGTGATGTTATATTTACTGAACTAATATTTATTTCATAGATTATGTGTTTTATATTTCCAGTGGTCTAGTGTATAATTAAGCTGAAAGGAAAACTTACCCATGGGAAAATGCTGATGAATGTGCATCAGGACTTTTTTTGGTACTTGTGTCAGTGCTGCTATCACAGTCAGTGCTATTTTAAAACCAAAAATAGAAAGAAACTACATTTTAAAAAAATAAAGTGTATTAGTTTTCGGGTCTTAGGGTTTTTCTCCTGAAAGTCTTAGCTGTACATAATTATAGTTTTGGCAACAAACTGACTGCACTTTTAAAACCAATTTGAGTTCCAAAGTTTTCATTACCTGTTTTGACTGCATGATGATGCAGCCTCTCTTTCTAAAGATTTAGAAATGGACTTCCTACATTGCACTTTTTCATCCGTATTTACATTCTTATTACTGAAAAAAAAAAATCAAACGTAAGATGGTAAATATACGTACATGTACACTTTTAATCATTGACATGTGTGGTGCATAAAAAGGCATGATTTATTACTAATCTACATGTAATCTGCAGGTAAAACACAGGAAATGAAAAAGCAACAAAATTTAATCACACAACCAAACAAGCAAGCATGAAGAAAATCAAACAAGAACAAAGGCCAACCTCACGTAAACAAGAGGATATCCACTACTTACCCATTCTTTATTCCCTTTCTCTTTCCCACTTTCACATCATTTCGATATTTTCTTTTATTTTGAAGGGCTTGGCCCAGACGTGTCTTTACTTCATTTTTATGGCCCTTTAATTGTGGGGCGGCTGCATTAACCTGTTTTCAAATCACGAAGGAAACAAATACAATGTTTTATTCGTTTCAAATATTTTCAACTTTTGATTATAAAAAAATCTCCTTTTCCTCAGGTCCCCCAAAAATGCATAAGTCAATTTTTTTTCTTTTGCTTTCAAGGCTTACAAGTACGCATACATTTGCTGTTTTTAAGTAACAAAATGAAGTTTAGTTGTACTCTGAAATTTCATGTTTTTTTTTTTTACAATATACAGTGTGACTACTGTTACCAGGGTCACCCAGATAAAGTTAACCATAACTAAGCAGAATGGAAACAGCAACAACAACGGATACTGACGTAGGTCTCTATTGAAAAGGGACGTGCTTAAAGACATTGAACACGTTATTTTACTTTCTTTTCTTTATTTAGAAACTGACGTTTACGCTAGAAAATCAGATTTAACAAAACAGAAATGAATTGTTTTATTAATTGAAATGTTTTCAATCGAAATCAGGTGTTTTTTAATTGAAAGGAATTGGAAATAGTGCTTTGATTAAATAGTTTTTTTAAGCGAGAGACTATTTGTAAATAGAAACTTATAGTTGCCTTTGTTATCAATAGAGTTCTAAAGTGATGACATCATAAAATTAAATGTGTGAAATTATGGATTTGTCAGGATAATCAGAGAGAATAACATCCATGAGGCCTACTTGCCAAAAATTAGTATTTCGGGGCAAATCGTCTCTGAGATATTAGCCCAGTTATGCTTTGATGACTCCATACAACTCCTTCTAAATTTGATTTGGGTCTAAACGTTTGGGTTAGGGTTAACCATATTCAAATCCAGTAATGGCATTTGGATTTTTCCCTCTATTACTTTTTTTTTATTTATTTTTATTCCTTACACACAAACAGTTACAATTAATTACATTTACAATTCCCCGGCCCTCACAATTAAGTCTAACAATTATCATTTACAAAAATTTTACCTTACATTGAAACAGGTAACTATTTTTATTTAAAGAAGGGAAAAGAAGTAAAATATAAAAATAATTAGAAAGACAAAGTCCACAAAAATACTACAAATTATATACACTAATCCTTTTATTACTATCAGTCAATCATGAATAACTGCTGTAAGGTTGGCAAACAGACTGTTCTAAATTACCCAATCAGAACATACGGTAGTATAATTTTTGTCAAAAGATTCTTTGGTCAAATCCACTCTGTACTTGGATACTATACATCTGTGAGTTATGAAAAAAATCAAGGGTAATCCAGGAATTTTTTTATCGTACGTGCATTACACTTTTTGACAACAACTACACGTTTAGCTGATCACTGAATTTTATCCTTTTTGGCCACTGACATCTATACCTTTTTCTAACAAAATATGTGTTATAATATTATTAAAGGCTGTAATAATTTCTCATTCAAACCACTCAGTCATTAAAACGTTAAATTTTCCATTAAAAGGGACAACTGTGACGGACCCTCATGGACATTATCATGATCCTGCAGTTAACGTCATCACCTTTTTAAAGTTTATACATTTACGAATACCACGTTGATTATGAAAGATGTACAGTAAAAAAGTTGTTAAAGATGTTATGTTTTATTATAAATGATATTTATTATTATTTATAACATAATCAAGTTATCATCATCATCACCATTTACACAATGGATGTAACAAAGTTACTTACCATTGGCTGGCTTGGCTGTTTGCCCTGTAACAACAAAACTAAGCTTTAGCCAGGCGCAGGTGAAATCGATTCTCATTTGACACTCTATTACTATCAATGATGAGAAACTGTTGTAGGGCTGGCAAACTGACAGTTCTAGATCAGGGTTGTCTAGAAAACTCAGACCTCTGACCCAAAAACTCAGACCCAGGTGTGGGGTTCTCAAAGGCCCAAAAATTTAAGTAAATGTATGAAGCTGTTGACTGGAATTTCCAGCGGTTTTGGGGGATGTAAGGACAAATCCCTTCCGTTGGGGAGGTATGGTCATGGATAATTTTTGGAACCACATAGTGGCATGTGGAATTGTTTTGTTGTCCAATCCTTTTATTACTATTAAAAAATTATTAATAATATTTAAAACATAACTTACTGTACGCAGTACGCGATATCTACATTCCAGTTGTTTAAGAAATGATGGAAAAGTTAAAGAAATATGGCTGAATTTTGATCCGTTGGTGACCTTATTGACAGGGTTCCACTGTATTCACCAGTTGTTTTCGTTAAAAGTGGAGATGTCACTAGGGCTTTGTCACGAACTTTCTCCTCCATTTTTATAGTACCTTATTCCTTAGCTCTTGCAACTGTGCACAATGAGCTCTGTGGGCGTTTTTCACTGCCTGAAGAGGGGTCTATATAGACAAACAAAGGTTTTAAAAAACACAATCATGTATCAAACAAGCCAAAGCTATTAATCAACAAATATTAATCAGATTATTTGTGGCTGCAGTGAATCTGCATAACAGGGGAGTGGGGGGGGGGGGGTACTGCCATATATGGGCCATATAGGCATGTGCTGCTGTGAAGGTTATGGTTTTCAATCAGTTTACTGTGGGATAAGGTATACAAACTACAGAGTTTGGGACTAGAAAAGGGATCATTTTCCAGGAAACTGCATGGTCAATATTGATGGATGATTTTAGTCTAGACTACAGGGAAACTGGGAATTGCAACTCACAGATATATATATATATATATATACATATATCTGTCTGATTTTAGAAAAAGGTACCTATCTCAGAATCCCAACCATTGGCTAGTGTAGCTTTCTAACTCACTGTCGTACCGGAACGGTCAAGCAGCAAACAGTAGTTTTCAACAACAACAACGATTTATTTATTAGCGAATGATAAAATGGTGCTATACAGTGAAACCCCTTGCCTAAGAACCTATATTTTAAGAACCTGTTTAGTCTAGAAATTGAAACAATTTCTTAGTTTCTAAAATCTCTGAAAAAATTTGCTTGTACCCTTGGGCAAAAGTTAGATCAGTCACTGTTCAGAATCCTCTTTGAAGACATACCTGCATTATCGCTCTAACTGGACTGTTTAAATGCCAATGAGGTCAATACTTTAGGTTTTCTTTATATGGTCATTTTTACATAACGTCTTATTTGGTGTGCAGATTTTATATGAGGAATAAGCTGAACCACTAAATTCTCTTGGCTATATTGTATGTTTCTTATTCAGAACATTACCTATGTAAGAACCTAAATAGCCTTAACCTGTACTAACTACCATTTATATATTAAAAAGAATAACCTGTTTAGGATAACTTTGAAAAATCCAGGTTCTTAGTCTCTTGGTACGTTTTACTGTAAGACAAAGGCAAGGCGAAGGAAACTGAGGTGCTGCGTTAAAGAGGAAGCTAATTAGGACACACGATTAATGTTCAAGTGAAAGGTATATAATGATAACCTTCAATCGTCAATCTCGCTCCCCTCTTGGATACATGGTAGGGCAGCATAAAAACGCTCGGCACGTTCACTTAAATATTTTCTAGCTAGATTTAGACACTGCTGCTTTACATGTTCACGAATTGGCCTTAGTTCCTGCCTCAGTGTGGTCAGTAGGTCTATTCGCAGTGGAGTTGCTTGCCTTTTCTTTGTGTACGAAACTAGCCTGGGTTGCTGTTTTGGGTCAATAGTGAAACGCACGAAGGCGCAGTCGGGATGATCTACAACTTTCAGATTGCCCCTGTCATCAGGCTGTTCCCCAATTCCAACATTAATCCACGCGATTTCTTTGACCTCAAATTTCTCGTGCTGTAAATCTTCGTTTCTACTGACGTATTTTAACTTTAAAAATGACTTGTAGTCCTTTATCATGTCCAGACCTACCCAATAGACCTTGACGTTTGATAAACCACTGCTGACTAGAACGTTTTCCCAGTCTTTGGGTGTTTCAATTTTCTCTTGGGCGTTAAAAACTTTTTGAATGTTTCCAAAATATCTATCGCACACACTATACGAGTGGCCCTCCAACAAAAATTTTAAGTCTGTTCGTAGGAAGTCTCCTCTTGTGACCAGGTAATCCATATAAAAAAATAGAAAGTTTTGCTTAAACTGAGCCGGAGAATTGTCACACCACACTATAAGATGGTCATACCTGTCTCGGCCTTGCTCCGTCTGAAGTTTTTTGAGAAAATAGTCCAAGATTGAGATCACTTCATTTGGGCCTACACCAGCAATAGACTCGTCGTACATAAAACAGTGTATAACCTCCTGGTTTGCGCAGTATATACCCATTAGGCTTGTTCTGAGCTTTTTTGAGTAATACCAGTCTTGAGAAGACACCTTTGGTGTAGGTAAGCTTTTGTGAAAATCCATATGCAAAGTAAGCTTTTTCGAGGCCATTTTAGTCCATGCAAAGGGGCCTGACTACGTGAGGCTTAACACATCGTGCCCTCTTTAACGCAGTACTCAGTTTACTTTGAAACTTATGTCTTCAGTTATTTACAGCTTGCGCTAGTGGCTCGATATTCAAAAAAAAAACACTACCGTTATCACTTACGTTTGCGACAGTCATTGGAAGAGAAACTTAAGAGAGCGCGCGCAGGTCTTGCACACAGTTGTCTTCACATTAGGGACCCTAAGCAAAGACGACTTTGAGCGATGCACGTCAACCGGAAGTGAGGCCTTCTCTTCTTTTATATGCCTTGACGCTAAAAAATTTGTATTTCTAAGTTTCTTTTCTCTTATAAAGACGATTTGCCCGGGATTTTGAACCCATCCACTGCCCAATGTTGCAAAAAGCCCACTTCCGGTTGACGTCCGTCGCTCAAAAACGCTGTTGCTTAAGCTCCCTTTTGGAGCCAAGAGTCACGTTTGCGGCAAACGGCAAACGTGAATTTGTACCACGTGACCAAGTGTTCCCTGTTTCTTGTTGTGAAATTCTCAACTTGAATCTGACGTTTGCTCTTTTCCGTAAAAGAGACTCTAAATATCTCTGTTCAGTCTGCCATGGCTCACGGTTTCCTGTACTTTTTTGAACTGGAATTGAAAGTGTTTAAGTGAATCTTTTTCCGTGATACGGTGTGTATTTTGTATCAGTACGGGGACTTTTTTATGTAATGAATAATTAAAAGGGATGACAATTCGAGGAGGGCGATTTTTTTAAAACAGATATATAACAAATACGCAACCCTTTTCCGGATTCAGGCCCATGTTTCGTGGTAGGAGGGAGGGCTACCCACCTATCATAAGGCATAGGAAGGTTGTACTTTCCTCAAGTTAACAAAGCCTTGATCTGAGACATGCGATTAGCTTTGGTAGGCTAAGGTAATAGGCCCTTGCAGCTAGTCATTCACGTGGTACAAAACCGCCGTGCTGGAGAGCAAAAGTCGCACTGGGACAAGACTAACAAAGAAAATTACCATTTAAAATTATGCCGGTATGTCTTTTGTTTGTCTTGTCCCAGTGCGACTTTTGCTCTCCAGCATGGCGGTTTTGTACCACATGAATGGCTAGCTGCAGAGGGCCTATTACTAGTGTCATCAAATCGCAAACTACAAAGTTACCCACCTTCTCTCAAATCAACTCGAACTCAGCAAGTACAAATTCTTTCAACACTTTATTCACCTTAACTATACTGAGTTTTACATTTTCTTGACCCTCAAGCTAAAGCAAAGAGGAAATCAGCGTCGACAATCCATCTGCTAACTTTCATCTGTACACCCATTGACCCGTTTCTTAGACAGAACAAACATGTCATACTTTAAGGCAGCATATCTCCTTTCGCCCTCAATTAAATGATTTTGACGTTCTGTTCTTATTCTTTGAAGTTCTTCTTCATTACTGGCGCCGTCCTCGGTTGCGCCGTTTGTCATTCGTCCTATCGTGTTTAAGGTCCTGTCACAAACCTGACATGTGTCTTCTCGTGGTTTTCGAAAACCCAACCTGCTGCCGAGATCTTCGTTGAACACGTTCCTGAAGGTAGTAAAACTTATAACAGGACCTTTGTTTTTCTTTCCCAAACGTGTCGAGGTGAAATTCGGGTAATGTCTAGTAAACTCTCTCCACATTCTTCGCATAGTTGTGGGGGTATCAAAAAATTGTTTTTCCGTTCGCGCCCTTCTGTAGTGCGAGTGGTTTGCCGAATGGGAACAGATAAACTCTGTTACTTGTCTCCTCGCATCTTCCGTCAATTTGCGCGGTCTGTTACTGTGCCTACCCCGTTTATCGGGGTCAATAGATAAACAGTCACAATCCATTTTCTCTAAAAGGACTTTAATTTTTTTGGGCGACACTCCGTAGCATTTCATGAAGGCGATTTTGCACACAGGGCCTAAAGCTGGGATAATGTAGGTTATTTTTCTGCGTCCGCTAGGAAATAGTTCCACTTGCATAAGTTTCGATATCACGTAATTTTGTTCATTGTAGTTTCTAGATCTATAGAAAGCTCTACCTCGTTCCTGTCGAATAACCTGCCTCGCAGTCTCTATGCCATTCTTTAAAAGACATCCACCGTTGCAGCAGACCAAATTGACCGTGTCAACGTCGCGATAGGCGGCATTTTTTCTCCTTGACGGTGTTTGCTTCCTTGAAGAGTACCTTTTATCCATTTTGAATCTAGTTTTTCTTCTTCCCCGTTCAACCGAGGAGGCTGTTGGTGGTCCATGACGGAAATGCCTCCATTGATTGTCCACGTCAAAGTCATACAAAAATCGGGATCGGTCGGGAGCTGACTCTGCTTCACTGTTGGAAGCTGCAGCATAAGCCATTTTTTTTTTAAAAAAACTATCGACAAGCAGGAGCGACAAGCTTTGTTCGAATCTTCAGTTCTACTTCAAATTGTACAAAAACGCGCATTAGTGTTACGTAAAAAGGGAGACGCCACCGTTCCACTGCTCGTGCAAATTTTAGAACTGGCACAAAAAACGACTGAAAAATCGTTTATTTATATATTTTTTTTTACACAGGGGGATTAATTAGTTAGGTTTTGCGCTTGCAGCCGTTTTAAGATTGGAGAGTATGGTAGATCACGTGACTGGTTCTTTTAGCGCGCCTCGCTTTGAGGCAGAGAGTAAGCTTTTTTTGAAGGCTTATTTCTCGGAGAGGGTGAATTTTGCAAGAGAGAAAAACTGTGCATATATAAGTATGGAACATAAACTACGCGATGGAAGGGGTTTCAGGTCAGTGAAAATCGTTGTATTTTTGCTTAAGGACAGCAAAGTCAGTAGTTCTGGCATGGCTGCGCTGAGAGAGACGAGAAGTACTGGGACGGGTGAGTATTTGTACCCAGAGACGTGGCTATTTTTAGCTGTCGTCCGCATCCACTGTTACCCAGGGAAAGTGGTCTACGCGTGAAAAAGTCAGATTGATTGTTCCACGAAAGCACACGTAATTATCGTAAGTTTTTGTCGTCGTTAGAATTGCAATCACCACAATTGAAAAAGACACCATATTTCACATCCCTGATGAGGGCTCTGCAGTTCTTGATTTATTGTTGTTGTTGTCGTTATTATTTTTATTATTGTCATTATTACTATCATCAACATCTGAGCCTTTGCATTGTGCTTTCCTTAAGAAAAGCTTCACAAAGACTGAGACTAACCCTTAGTCTTAAGGTATTGACTTCAGTTTCTAGGTCTTCGTATTCTGAGAGTTTTTCAGTGACCTTAACAGAGGTGGTCTTGTCTAAACGCTTTGTAACGTAGTTTGCACGTCATGTTTTCGTGATCTTAGATGACAATGCATATGTCTGGTCTTCAAGTAGCGAATCCTTGGTCGGTGTGTATTTGCATCTTCCTTAGAAATGTAACATCTTCATGTTCTACAACTGTCTGTTGGCTTAAATAGATCATACCATTTTCCTGGCATCTTTTAATATGATATTATAATTCTGCCATATCTTCCAATGAATGCACTTGCGGCCTGATCATGGCTATGGATAAACCCAGAGCCCGGAGCACTAGCCTGTTCCAGGTGTTCAGATAGTAGAGTACAGCGTTCAAATGGTGGGGAGTCAGTTAACACGCTCTACTGTCTGAACGCCTGGAACAGGCTAGTGGAGCACTTGTTTATTTTTTGTGAATTTCTGGAGAATGAAGGGCAGTGGGGGTGGGGGGGGGGGGGGAGAGAAAGGCACTTATTTAAAGTGGGCTTCTCTCCTTCTTATACAGCACTTGTTATAATACATAAATTTATTGGAGATCCATGTACTGTATACTGTATATTTTGTAAGGAGAGGTGTTAAGGAAAAGGGGGCTGCAATAGTAAACCCTTCTTTGATTATTATTATTTTCCAATATGGTCACTTTATTGAAAAGGCAAGTTAGTGTCAAACTTAATACTGCTATCGATCCCAGTGGATCAGTTAATCCCCACAAGACGAGAAAATAGCACAACTTTTTGTGTTATTCCTGATAAGAATTTCCTTTTTTCCTCATCATTCCAGTAAACTCTATTACGTTGACAATTACGGTACTTGCATGTAGTCTTGTCAAACTTAACTAACCCTGTGGTTCAATTAATTCAATCCTGGCTGAAAGTTATACTGTACAAAGTAATTCTTATGGATGAAAATGGCACAAAACGTCTTATTTGTTTATTTTGTTGTTCAAATGGCAGTCGCCGGTAAGAGCTTTAAAGAAGCTGTAAATGCATTGATTTATCCTATCGACCTCGTTTACTTGCATTCTAACGGAATCTACGAGCTAAGAACACCGAAAATTGACATACATCGCCAAGTTCATAAGCAGTAAGTGTTTTACAATGAATAAGTTGTATAGTTTCTTGTGAGCGAAGTGTAAAGTACCTTTCTTGAATGTGGCAGATAATCTACCAAACAAGTTCATGGCTGAGATGACATATTGCGGCGAAGACCAGCTGCTGTCACAAGTACTTAAAGAAATTGACCTCCTCCCACAACTGTTCTTCGCGTTCATCGTCAGCAATGACAGAACAGTAATTTCCTTAAATTCCCAAAGCTATTCTCGTTCAATTTCATCTAATTATTTGTCCTTCGTTAGTGATTTTTTCTCCACTTTTCTTCGTAACAGCCACCCGTTTCGTATATGTAGTGTTTGCTTAAAACCGCACGGCCAAAATGAACTTTGTCTGCCGAACAACTTCGATAGTGATTCTTTGGATTTACTTTTCGATATCTTGGAGTGGAAGGTATGCCGCTACCTATCTTTTTCAGAAAGTGACCTCGTATCTCTCGTACGATTATGCGTTTTTTTGCTTATAAGAACTGAGATACTACACGCATTTCTAGTTCAGTTGTTACCAGTCCGCGAAGTGAAGTTCTCGCAAAGTGGGCCAATGTTTGTATATGAACTCTACAGAAACGGCTTTTTGAAAATAGCCCAGCTGTATTCGCAAGGTGTTGTCCATCCAAACTTTTATAGCGTTTTACAAACCTGCCCCAGTTATCGACAAGTCAAACGCAAGCTGCATAGCTTTCAACGTTTCGACAAGTTTGCGAGAAGAGACGCTTTTCCTTCGGGTAGGTTCAGATTTCCTATTTGGGATAGTGGAAAAGAAGAGTGCCTTTTTCCCCCGTGATAGCGACATTTAATATCCGTTCTAGCTGGTATAAAGTGCTACTCAGCTAATACAAAGTTCAGCAAGGCAAAGTAAATTAAATAGCTTTATCGTTGTCTTTTCGGGCGAGGGAAAGTTTTCCGAGTATTCTGTTTTTGCCCTATAGTTTGTTTGGAAAACTTTTGGCCGCTCTTACATTTTCTCCTATTAGCAAGATGAAGTTTTCCGATTGTTACAGAGATGTTTTGGTATCCGTCCTATAGCGTTGGAAACTTCAGCTTGAAAATAATGTATGGTTAAATGAAAAAGCGCAATATATCTGCTTTTGACACTTATTTGTGTTGGTTTGTTCAGTGTTTATGATAGGTTTTCCGTTGTTCGTTTGGTCCAGAAAGGTTTTCTAAGTATTCTGTTAACTTGTTGTAGACAGATTGTTTGGACAATATTTAGCCGCCTTAGTATATTCTTTCCTACTAGCAAGGTGAATTTTCCAATTGTTACAGGGATGTTTGTTACCCGTCCTGTACGGTCGGAAACTTCAGCTTGAAATGACTCTAAAAAAGAGTTAAAAAACGATTTTTTACTTTCAAGCGTAGTATGTTCTGATTTGTTAGAATGGGAAATGGGTTAGGAGCAAACCCAGTTTCAAAATGGCTGCACATGTTCCTGTATAATATTAATTCGACAGTGTAAAAGTCAGCAATGATTGTAAAGGTAGTTAAATCTCTAGCTGCCAATAACCGTCTTATTAAAGTGATAGCGCCATTTGTTAACGCTCCGTGAAGCGGAAATTTACTGCTCATACCATTGGGAATTGCATCAATTCCGGTTCCGATTCCATTCATTCAGCTCAAAAACTTCCTCGCGAGAGGCGACAGACGGATTAACACACAAAAGAAGGCTTGATTCAAATCTGTGAATGAGTCTACATTTAGTTCCAGGAGCATGATTTCAATAATTGAAAGAGTAGAAATTACCAGGAAGCAAAAAAGATACCTTTTTGGCGCTTTAAAGTTTTGTTTGGTAAAGTGAAAAATGGATGAAAAGTAGACAATATTGACGTTAAAATGTTTTCACCCGAAAGCTTAAAATACCCGCCTTTTTTTCTAAAAAAGTATCTTTTTTTAACTTCTCACCTAATCGACTAGCATTAACAAAAAAGGTAACAATTTTGCATGTTGTTCTATGAAAAATGTATGCAGAAAGTTAATTTTTCTGCTCTTTTCAAGTAGCAGAGTTAATCTTTTTGTAAAAAAGCAGAATTGCCGGAACCTTTCACTGATTGGTGGGGAACCCGCAGAATGTAAACACCGCGGAAAATACCCTTTTTAAATTTTTCAAGCAATGAAGACATTCTTGGTAGTCTCAACACTTCTAGACTGCTTTTACATCGAGTTACACGAGGGGCTCCCAACGACAATTTTCGGAAAAATATCTGTTCGGAAGACGATTTGAGGTCTAGAATTTTCGGAACATTTGTTGTAAAATTTCTTGCTTGCCTGCCTCTTAGGATTTTCGAACATCTGAAAAATGGTAAAATTGCCCATTTTCAACGGATTTTTACCCTAAAAAGGTCACCTAGAATTTTCGGGAGGCTTTTTTCTGGCTGAAATTTTTAAACAGGTAAGTTTTGATCCCTAAAATTTTCGGATCACTAGACTTTCAGCTAGGAAATCCGAACAGATGGAAAATTTATAGGGGATAAAAATATGCCTATATCCACCGTTTAAATACTAAAACACGTTTAACAATGCTATGTTTAAGTGGTTTTGAACTATATTCTCGTTGGGTGCCCCTGTTACACAGAAATTTTTCACTTTCTACGAGTTTACCGTTACAATAAACGGTACCTTTTTCATGATCACCAACAACAATGTATTTTATTTAAGATCCATAAGCTTACAATATTTTATGCCCTGCAAGTAGCCATAGTGCTAATCTAGGCAGAACAAACATTATAAATAAAGGCGTTATTAAATTACATATTAAGAAAAAAGGAAAAGCAAAAAAGAAAAACCCCTCACACAAACTCAAGCATAGGGGTTTTGTTATTAGAAAAAATAGACTAAAATTACAATGGTTCATTTTCTAGGTTGTAGAGAAATAGAGAAACACTCCTTGGCAGATAATCGCGTTTTAAAGTGATGTTTTGTGCTGAGTTTCACAAACTTATTGAGGGGACTTTTGGAGCTGTCTTAGCGTGGACGTCATACAAGAAATAGCTTGGTTGTTGAAAGAAAAAAGACTGTAAAGGAAGACTGTGAGGAATTTTCCGATTTCCCTTTGTAACTCATTTTATGTCAGTTTCTTTGCGTAAATCACGCTCGAGATTCGACTTTTTAGTTTGAAATGCAATAATTCCGCTAATACGAGACATATGCAAATTTCCTCACACCCTTTTTTAGGTCTTTTATCTGTCAATCAGATACAATAAAAAGGAAGTGAATATTTAACAACGCGAAAGGGCTGGAGCTTCAGCAGTAAACTCGATACCTCTGAGTTCGAGAGCAAAAAACTTAAGCGCCTTTTGAAATTGGATGAAATAAAATCTTTTCATAAGGTAATTTAGTCTTTTAGCTTTAATTTGATATATAACTTGCCTTTGTAGCCTTTGGCACCTCGTTTTCCTTTACCGAGACCTTAAATAAGGACTAACAAGTGCATGATATAAATTCAGAAGAAGCCGTGGAATGCCTTCAAACCATGGTAATAATTAAATTTTTCAACTGTCCAAAACAAATTCCACGCAACCTTATTCCAATGATTCTACAAACAAAAGTTTCCGTAGCAGACATAACTGAAAAATGTCGCAGACATTACATTTTGGGAAACACATTTGTTATCATTCACTTTTCTTATCAGTGTTGCTGACTGTGGCTATGTCAATTTTTCCTGTAGTTACTTGTCTAAACATGAAGCTGTGAAATGATCATTTACTTTATTTATGTTCTATTAGAATATTATATAATCTCCTGCTGACCTAGTGTGAAGCAATACCAGTCAGATTTTTTTTCTGCTATAATGAATCCTTAAAATAATTTCCAAATTAATTTCGTCACATCTCAAGTAAATGTTGTGAGGAAAAAAACCCTTTCAGTAGTGAGGAGATTATATTTTTTTCCCAAAACTGATTTAGCTACTAAAATTATCATTTTTTGTCATTCAGTCTGACTTAAAGACAGATAAAATGTAAATTTGCACTAAAATTTCACATAGTTCACGACATATTACATCACAAATTGTGCTTAAAAAATAATACTCATTGTTGTTTTGGTGGTTGTCAAATTCGCCCTTTATCCCTGATCCATGCTTGATCGATGCACTTGACAGCTAGAGCACAACTCACAACAACAGCAGCGGCAGTCGCATCTAACCCTGTGGCAACTGAAGAAAAGAGAGAATTTTGCTTATTTGTTGACACAGATTTAAACTATGAAAGTTGCTAAGACCTGAATCTGAAGCTACACACTGAATTCCTACACTTTTCGAGCATATAACAACTAATCCAATTGATTATAAATTTCCTGAAATGTTGCGTACACACGGCTCCAAATGACCAATTAATGTCAAGGGTTGATTTGATAATTATTCACGGAGTTAAAATTTTCTAATGGCCGTCATTTCTTTACCGCAGGTCAAGAGCGAACGGCGGACTGTTGTGTTGGTAGCCCCATGAACCTAGGACCCCTGCGCGCGTAATGTACTGTCATGAACATGGTTGTATACTCACTCACCTATGTAACTTCCAACATCAAGAACAGCAATGACTATAGCAATCTGATCAACTTCATTTGAACCAGGCTAAAGTGGATGTGAGCTGTGAGAGGATCAACAAAAGTAATTATTAAGTTAACATAAGGTAACTTGACCACAAAGTCACCCTCTTGAGCGTGATACCTTACAAAGATCCTCACAAGATATTCTACGTTGTCAAGGAAAAACACATTCATGAAGGAAATGCCTAGTTCTAAGACTAACACAAATTGTGGTCAATAAATTGCTACAGAATTAGAGAGGTCCTAACATTTCTTGAGAGCACCAGCCCAAATCCTCATGTGGCTGTGACTGGTTCAATTTTGTCCTTGGTATAAATTTAATTTTCCTTTGTTCTAAGCTCATTATCAGAGATGTACCCAAATACCACCAAAACAACAACAATTTCTTATGTTGAGCCTACTGATATGAAAACAATGTTTATTTAAGGGTCAACTTCCTATATTTCTTCTTGCAAATCATAATTTTAGTCTTCTTTGGATTCAGCGATGAAAGCCAATGTGCACAATACTCTGAAAGGATGGAGAGAGCATTTTCTAGTCCTTGATCTGACTGGGACATCAAAACTAAATCATCTGCATATAGTAGACAGCTTAGATGGGATCTATTATTTGGTAGAACTATGTGATCTGTGTCCCCTTGGTCAAGTAGAAAGGAAAATACAAAGGAGTACCAAAATAAAAACCAAGGATAAAATGGAACCACAACAGCAGATAAGCATGCGATCCACTGCAGTAAGTTAAGGCTGGTGCTCCAAAAGGTGATGGAGGCTCAATTTCACATGATATACAAGAAATGTGCAAGAAGGAAATAAGATAGTACAGCAATAATTAAATCAATGCACCCTCTCATACGTACCATGGTGAAGAAAACTGTACAGCTCTGTGTACGGTTGCTTTGAGCAAACACCTCGACACAAGTCAGATTAGTTGACAGCACCCTTAAATGAAATGGCAACGCGATATATTTACTTTTTTGCCGCATGAAACACTTTAGTCGTAAAGGATATACAGGTGAAATTTGGTTTTAAGCCCTATGATTTCAAATCTCATGGATAACAATTTTTTGGGTTGCGTGAAAATTCATGGGAAACCACTTTTATTTCTTTTAATGAACAGAAGGGCAATTCCATGCAAGACAATGACATTTTGAATTTTTTCAAATAAAATTTTGCACAATGAAACTTAACCAACAGAAAGCTGAAACAATGGGCTGTTTGAAATTACTGAGATCTTGTTCATCTTGTCCATGTGCCTAATGTGAGAAGGCATGAAATACAGAGAATTTGAATCTTGGAATTTTTGGAAGGAAATTTTAAAGTTTTAACATCTAAGAAAACATACAGTTAACATAAAAGTATGTGTGTATTATAATCTGTGCCTTACACTATCATTAGGCTATAAAATATTATCCGGCTACTGGCACTTTCCTAAGAAAATTGACATTGAATTTTTGTTGCGGACATTACGTAAGGTCAATTCAAGTGTCAAAAACTCCAGACTCCTCTTCCACCCATTTAAAGAAGTAAACTCAGTTGAAATGTTGGCTATATGTATTGTTTTTTCATCAAGAGACGCGGGCCTCATCGTCATCTACAAGACCACCTCCGAAATGTTTTTTAAACTATAATTGGAGTGATTTATTAAATATTATTTATTTATCATTATCATTATCATTATTGAGATTTTCAACAACACAAAATTTCTGCTGACAATGTCAATAGGCAGTCGAGAGAAGAGGTAGTGAGAAGTAATGGAATGATCTTTTTGAGGAAAGTTGAACAAATGCTCTCAAGTTGTACCACGAGAGACAAATGGGAAGTTGCAACTTTGACGGGCTGTCGTTCGTAGACCACTGGCCGGTTGGAGACGGCAAACTGTTGAGGTCGAGGCCGCAGGTTCCTTAAGTCCTTTCGCGC
>NC_133208.1:8514198-8586698 GCF_958299795.1 Porites lutea | reverse complement strand
GTTCTTTCATATCATAGCCTTTGTTTTGATTTCAGATTTGTAACGAATAATGTAGGTAATACCATGCACTCACGTGGGAATACTGAAATAAAGCTGTTGTTGTTGTCGTTGTTTCTGATGAGTTGAATTCACTTGTCAATGTCCGAAGAAGGAGAAGAAATTATCCACCACACCTTGGATTACTGACGAGATCTTAGCTAAAATCAACTACGCACCCACCAAGACAAACTCAAGACCCAAAGGTGCTTATTTTGACCCAGAATTTCTTCCCCCCCCCGCCGCCAAATCAAGGAAAACGAGACACGAATCGTGCAGCTAAAATGGCGGCGGCTATCCTCACACGCGGGCCAATTCGATCAGCCACCCGCTAACTCAGTTATCATGGTAACTTACCCCGCCGTAGAGGACATGTTTCTCCTAAGCTTTTCTTTTGTCAAATTCGTATGGAGGCGACTGATGATATTTCCAATTCAAGCGAAGTTGGATTCCGCAGTTTTGTCTCTTACTGCGTCGACTCTGGTGGAGCCCAGGCCCTCTCTATTGAAGGGCGCGCAAAATAATTGTCCGTCTTTTTCTAAATAGCGTAAAACGGCGTAATCCGAGATTTGTTACCTTGTCATTAGGAAATTACCACATATTATTCACTGTAACTGGATAAGTAATGATTTGTGTACCGCTTGAATACTTACTGCAGCAGATAGCTGGCCAGTGGAGAAAGTCATTTGGGAAATTACCACATATTAATTTTCTGTCTGATTTTAGGAAAGGGCACCTTTCTCAGAGTCCCAACTATTGGCTAGAGTAGCTATCTAACGTGCCGTTATACAGTAGTGGTCATGCACGCAAGCATTGAAGTCATTGCACGCTGTTAGTTTATTGTTTTTCTGCTCCGGCCCATATAAGCTGTTAGGACAAGGGCCTCGGATGCAGGGGTGAGGGGAATAGGGGGAGAAGGGGTGTGGCTCATTAGCCAATTTCTACCATACTTGAAAGAAGCTTGGCCACTCTAAGGCCTTTTTGGTAATTTAGAAGTTAAGTCAATATTGAAACCACAGAAAAGACACACATTTGTTACAGACCCTCTTCTGTTGTAGGGTACCTTTTTCCAAAATCAGACAGATAATTAATAATTATAATTAATAATTAATTCTGTCTGATTTTAGAAAAAGGTACCTATCTCAGAATCCCAACCATTGGCTAGTGTAGCTTTCTAACTCACTGTCGTACCGGAACGGTCAAGCAGCAAACAGTAGTTTTCAACAACAACAACGATTTATTTATTAGCGAATGATAAAATGGTGCTATACAGTGAAACCCCTTGCCTAAGAACCTATATTTTACGAACCTGTTTAGTCTAGAAATTGAAACAATTTCTTAGTTTCTAAAATCTCTGAAAAAATTTGCTTGTACCCTTGGGCAAAAGTTAGATCAGTCACTGTTCAGAATCCTCTTTGAAGACATACCTGCATTATCGCTCTAACTGGACTGTTTAAATGCCAATGAGGTCAATACTTTAGGTTTTCTTTATATGGTCATTTTTACATAACGTCTTATTTGGTGTGCAGATTTTATATGAGGAATAAGCTGAACCACTAAATTCTCTTGGCTATATTGTATGTTTCTTATTCAGAACATTACCTATGTAAGAACCTAAATAGCCTTAACCTGTACTAACTACCATTTATATATTAAAAAGAATAACCTGTTTAGGATAACTTTGAAAAATCCAGGTTCTTAGTCTCTTGGTACGTTTTACTGTAAGACAAAGGCAAGGCGAAGGAAACTGAGGTGCTGCGTTAAAGAGGAAGCTAATTAGGACACACGATTAATGTTCAAGTGAAAGGTATATAATGATAACCTTCAATCGTCAATCTCGCTCCCCTCTTGGATACATGGTAGGGCAGCATAAAAACGCTCGGCACGTTCACTTAAATATTTTCTAGCTAGATTTAGACACTGCTGCTTTACATGTTCACGAATTGGCCTTAGTTCCTGCCTCAGTGTGGTCAGTAGGTCTATTCGCAGTGGAGTTGCTTGCCTTTTCTTTGTGTACGAAACTAGCCTGGGTTGCTGTTTTGGGTCAATAGTGAAACGCACGAAGGCGCAGTCGGGATGATCTACAACTTTCAGATTGCCCCTGTCATCAGGCTGTTCCCCAATTCCAACATTAATCCACGCGATTTCTTTGACCTCAAATTTCTCGTGCTGTAAATCTTCGTTTCTACTGACGTATTTTAACTTTAAAAATGACTTGTAGTCCTTTATCATGTCCAGACCTACCCAATAGACCTTGACGTTTGATAAACCACTGCTGACTAGAACGTTTTCCCAGTCTTTGGGTGTTTCAATTTTCTCTTGGGCGTTAAAAACTTTTTGAATGTTTCCAAAATATCTATCGCACACACTATACGAGTGGCCCTCCAACAAAAATTTTAAGTCTGTTCGTAGGAAGTCTCCTCTTATGACCAGGTAATCCATATAAAAAAATAGAAAGTTTTGCTTAAACTGAGCCGGAGAATTGTCACACCACACTATAAGATGGTCATACCTGTCTCGGCCTTGCTCCGTCTGAAGTTTTTTGAGAAAATAGTCCAAGATTGAGATCACTTCATTTGGGCCTGCACCAGCAATAGACTCGTCGTACATAAAACAGTCTATGACCTCCTGGTTTGCGCAGTATATACCCATTAGGCTTGTTCTGAGCTTTTTTGAGTAATACCAGTCTTGAGAAGACACCTTTGGTGTAGGTAAGCTTTTGTGAAAATCCATATGCAAAGTAAGCGTTTTCGAGGCCATTTTAGTCCATGCAAACGGGCCTGACTACGTGAAGCTTAACACATCGTGCCCTCTTTAACGCAGCACTCAGTTTACTTTGAAACTTATGTCTTCAGTTATTTACAGCTTGCGCTAGTGGCTCGATATTCAAAAAAAAAAAACTACCGTAATCACTTACGTTTGCGACAGTCATTGGAAGAGAAACTTAAGAGAGCGCGCACAGGTCCGTTGACCTTGCACACAGTTGTCTTCACATTAGGGACCCTAAGCAAAGACGACTTTGAGCGATGCACGTCAACCGGAAGTGAGGCCTTCTCTTCTTTTATATGCCTTGACGCTAAAAAATTTGTATTGCTAAGTTTCTTTTCTCTTATAAAGACGATTTGCCCGGGATTTTGAACCCATCCACTGCCCAATGTTGCAAAAAGCCCACTTCCGGTTGACGTCCGTCGCTCAAAAACGCTGTTGCTTAAGCTCCCTATTGGAGCCAAGAGTCACGTTTGCGGCAAACGGCAAACGTGAACTTCTACCACCTGACCAAGTGTTCCCTGTTTCTTGTTGTGAAATTCTCAACTTGAATCTGACGTTTGTTCTTTTCCGTAAAGGAGACTCTAAATATCTCTGTTCAGTCTGCCATGGCTCACGGTTTCCTGTACTTCTTTGAACTGAAATTGTATGTGTTTTAGTGAATCTTTTTTCGTAATGCGGTGTGTATTTTGTATCAGTACGGGGACTTTTTTATGTAATGAATAATTGAAAGGGATGACAATTCGAGGAGGGCGATTTTTTTAAAACAGATATATAACAAATACGCAACCCTTTTCCGGATTCAGGCCCATGTTTCATGGTAGGAGGGAGGGCTACCCACCTATCATAAGGCATAGGAAGGTTGTACTTTCCTCACGTTAACAAAGCCTTGATCTGAGAGATGCGATTAGCTTTGGTAAGCTAAGGTAATAGGCCCTTTGCAGCTAGTCATTCACGTGGTACAAAACCGCCGTGCTGGAGAGGGAAAGTCGCACTGGGACAAGACTAACAAAGAAAATTACCATTTAAAATTATGCCGGTATGTCTTTTGTTTGTCTTGTCCCAGTGCGACTTTTGCTCTCCAGCATGGCGGTTTTGTACCACATGAATGGCTAGCTGCAGAGGGCCTATTACTAGTGCCATCAAATCGCAAACTACAAAGTTACCCACCTTCTCTCAAATCAACTCGAACTCAGCAAGTACAAATTCTTTCAACACTTTATTCACCTTAACTATACTGAGTTTTAAACTCTTCCGACATTTTCTTGACCTTCAAGCTAAAGCAAAGAGGAAATCAGCGTCGACAATCCATCTGCTAACTTTCATCTGTACACCCATTGACCCGTTTCTTAGACAGAACAAACATGTCATACTTTAAGGCAGCATATCTCCTTTCGCCCTCAATTAAATGATTTTGACGTTCTGTTCTTATTCTTTGAAGTTCTTCTTCATTACTGGCGCCGTCCTCGGTTGCGCCGTTTGTCATTCGTCCTATCGTGTTTAAGGTCCTGTCACAAACCTGACATGTGTCTTCTCGTGGTTTTCCAAAACCCAACCTGTTGCCGAGATCTTCGTTGAACACGTTCCTGAAGGTAGTAAAACTTATAACAGGACCTTTGTTTTTCTTTCCCAAACGTGTCGAGGTGAAATTCGGGTGTTGTCTAGTAAACTGTCCCCACATTCGACGCATAGTTGTCGGCGTATCAAAAAATTGTTTTTCCGTTCGCGCCCTTCTGTAGTGCGAGTGGTTTGCCGAATGGGAACAGATAAACAGAGACGTGGCTATTTTTAGCTGTCGTCCGCATCCACTGCTACCCAGGGAAAGTAATGTACACGTGAAAAAGTCAGATTGATTGTTCCACGAAAGCACACGTAATTATCGTAAGTTTTTGTCGTCGTTAGAATTGCAATCGCCACAATTGAAAAAGACACCATATTTCACATCCCTGATGAGGGCTCTGCAGTTCTTGATTTATTGTTGTTGTTGTCGTTATTATTTTTATTATTGTCATTATTACTATCATCAACATCTGAGCCTTTGCATCGTGCTTTCCTTAAGAAAAGCTTCACAAAGACTGAGACTAACCCTTAGTCCTAAGGTATTGACTTCAGTTTCTAGGTCTTCGTATTCTGAGAGTTTTTCAGTGACCTTAACAGAGGTGGTCTTGTCTAAACGCTTTGTAACGTAGTTTGCACGTCATGTTTTCGTGATCTTAGATGACAATGTCTGGTCTCTAAGTAGCGAATCCTTGGTCGGTGTGTATTTGCATCTTCCTTAGAAATGTAACATCTTCATGTTCTACAACTGTCTATTGGCTTAAATAGATCATACCATTTTCCTGGCATCTTTTAATATGATATTAAAATTCTGCCATATCTTCCAATGAATGCACTTGCGGCCTGATCATGGCTATGGATAAACCCAGAGCCCGGAGCACTAGCCTGTTCCAGGTGTTCAGATAGTAGAGTACAGTGTTCAAATGGTGGGGGAGTCAGTTAATTTAACACGCTCTACTGTCTGAACGCTTGGAACAGGGTAGTGGAGCACTTATTTATTTTTTGTGAATTTCTGGAGAATGAAGGGCGGTGGGAGGTGAGAGAAAGGCACTTATTTAAACCGGGCTTCTCTCCTTCTTATACAGCACTTGTTATAATACATAAATTTATTGGAGATCCACGTACTGTATACTGTATATTTTGTAAGGAGAGGTGTTAAGGAAAAGGGGGCTGCAATAGTAAACCCTTCTTTGATTATTATTATTTTCCAATATGGTCACTTTATTGAAAAGGCAAGTTAGTGTCAAACTTAATACCGCTATCGATCCCAGTGGATCAAATAAACCCCACAAGACGAGAAAATAGCACAATTTTTTGTGTTATTCCTGATAAGAATTTCTTTTTTTCCTCATCGTTCCAGCAAACTCTATTACGTTGACAATTACGGTACTTGCATGTGGCATTGTCAAACTTAACTAACCCTGTGGTTCAATTAATTCAATCTTGGCTGAAAGTTATACTGTACAAAGTAATTCTTATGGATGACAATGGCACAAAACTTCCCATTTGTTTATTTTATTGTTCAAATGGCAGTCTTGACTGAATTTGACCGTAAATAGTTTAGTGGCAACTTGATCCCATCTGATCTGGAACCAGGGCAGGCTGAAAGACAAAATGTGAAAAAAATTAAAAGAAATTTCGTTTTGAGCTACAACACCCCCTGCCACGCCCCCAAACCACCAACACAGCCAATTTTATGCTAATAAATAGCCTGTATACAGACCCCCTCCCTCCCTGCAGGAAAAAATCGGAGAAGGGAGGGAGGGGGGGGTACTGCACACAGGCTAGCTGATAAAGAGAGAGACTGGAACTCTCAAAATTGAAGCACAATTCTCCAACCGCACGTTTATGGTATATCTATGTGTTACTGTTGCTTTTCTACCCATTGACTGTCTAACCCAACTCCAGTCAGAAGAAGCCACCCCCAACATTCTTGTGCTGTAGGAAGTGATACGTGTACATCTCCATCCAAGAGGATTAAGGAGTGAATTTGGCTAGCCACGTATATTTAGGGGCTATCTACTGTGTTTGACTCCTCAACTAGTACAGCAAAACACTGGCCCATTTCCAACCTGTCTTAAGCTTGTCATGGCTAACTGGAGGGTGGCACTGGTTTCTTCTGCAAAGTCTCTAGCAGTGTACACAGTTGCTGTGTGGATAAAATGAATACAATAAAAATTCTTTTATACTGCACTTTAAAAGCTGGAGCTGGCTATTTGTGCAAGCAAAACTTGAATCCAACTTCCTTCTTGAAGGAATGGTTTCAATTACCAAAAATAACGCTAATACAGTGAATGTACTAGTAGGATGTCTAGTCCTCTAGGCTTTTGACTAAACATGAATGGAATCATTACACTGAGAAAAGATTGATTTCCGGCATGAAATGGTTTAATCTTAAGTCTCTGCCTTAGCCATTAGAATGTATCATCTGGGCTGGTAATTAGCAGTGTGTGCAGATTAGGCAGCCAGAAAAAACTAGACATTGCGATTTTCTCCCCATTTGTGTGAAAAAAAATCCAGGACATAAAATCAATACTGATCTGGTACAACCGACCAGTCTCGGTGAGATTAAGAACTTACAAAAACACCAGCCGAAGAATTTTCTACCTTTTCTCGCCATTACCAACCTTTTACAGAGCAAAAATCATGCAGGGACTACATTCTGTGATTTGATACCTTTCATTCCTTTATTGACCCTGTTTATTGTAACCGAGGCGGTGTCTGGCATGGGCTTTTTGACCAGTCCCCATAATTCTCTTAAGGGTCAGTGAGATCTTGAGGTGGTTTTCACCTTTGAGATCCAGCTGCAATGCTAAAAGGTCCTTTGGCTCTTCTTTTAAGATTAGGGATGGGTTTCAATTCAGGCATATAATTATGTGAATAGCTTATACTTCAGCACACCCCATACCAAGTACACAAAATAATAGACTACTGTAAGCATTTACATACCACAAGTAAAAATAATGTTTCCACTTCCTTTCCCCAGAAGATACTGCGGGTGATTGTTTATGTGGTCTGTCAGAATGTGGCATAAGTAGTGGTCCCCCTGGATTCAAGAAGGAAAATCAACACTGAAACCTGAACCTGAATGAGGCAATCTTGAGGTTGTCTATATGTTCAAAAAGACTATCTGCTTGACAATCGGAGGAAAAGACCCCTGATGAATCTTAAAACCTTGTTGTGTATGTCCAACAGTTTAATTCTCTGATCAACTAGGAGAATAATAAAGTTTACATCTCCAACAACATTAGTACCATGCTGTGGAGATTGAAGGATTAATCGCTTGCTTATAATACGGAATCCTTTATTTCAATATGTGGAATAGACAGAAAAGACCAACATAAACTGCAGCAATTAACAATCTTTGGGCTATACAAACAAGTATGGAGGGTCAATGGTTTTTTGTTCCAGTGTACTCCTGTGATTATCTTTGCTTTGCAATGCAACAGTATCTCGATGACTCACACTTTGTTTCTGATAGATGCCGACATTTATTATTCCATTTCACATTTCATTACTCCCCCCAAACGTGAGTTTAAAACAGTGTTTTTAATCTGTGTTGCTTTGAACAAGCGTGAGCAGCACAAGATGAACAATTATTCTGATGCATTCAGCTGAATTGTTATGTTGCTAAGGGAATGTCATGCTTGATTCCGTGTGGGTTATGTAAACACAAGACCAATTGCCATGTCTACGAAACGAATATAGGAGGAAACTTGTACAACCTCATGAAAAGCCTTTATTGCAACTCGACATGTTCCATCAAAATCGGTGAAAACAAAACACAGCCTTTTTCATATTCCAGAGGTGTACGCCAAGGCTGTATTTTAAGCCCTCTTTTATTTAACCTCTATTTAAACAAACTACCACATTTATTTGAAAACACCTTACCTGACCCAGTGTAGCGTGCTTGTTTCGACTCATGTTTTTAAGAACGAGTTATGTCATATGTGTGGCGTGCTTGTTTTGACTCATGGCACGATTAGACTTCTGGAGAATGAATTTTGTTCTTCCAAATGGGGAAAAGATAAATTCACTTTTGTACGCAGATGATTTAGTTATTCTATCTAGATCGAAAACTGGATTACAGAACTGTTTAAGTTTAAATGCGCTTTCCTTGTATTGTGACAAATGGAAGCTAAAAATTAATCCGAAGAAAACAAAAATTATGATATTCCAGAAAGGCGCAAAAAAATCTATTGACATCAAATTCAACATAGGCAGTGAGTCAATTGAAATTGTCCAAGAATACACTTATTTAGGTACACGTTTAACTCCAACGGGAAACTTTACACTTGCACTCGAACGCTTAAAAGAAAAGGCCCTTCACGCGTTTTCTAGTATTCGGAAGCGGACAATTCTTAACAAACTTAATCCTAATACCGCATCCCATATTTTTGACATCATGGTATTCCCAATCTTAAGTTACAACAGTGAGGTATGGGGAGTGTACACCAAGCAAGATTTTAAAAAATAGGATAGCTCCCCAATAGAAAAAATCCACCTCAAATTCTGTAAACGTTACTTAGAGGTTAACAATAAGGCCTCTAACATAGCTTGCAGAGCTGAACTTGATAGATTGCCGCTGCTTATCCCGATAAATCAGAAAATTATGAAATATTTTGTTTACCTCAACAACAAAGATAATGACTCTATGGTCAAACAGTCTTTCCTTATGTCAAAGAATCTACATTCAGGATATTTTTCCAATTTCATAAACATGTTTGAACAATACAATCTAACCAGTTTAGATGCTCAGTCTCTAGGTAATGATAAAATTAGACGATATACCACAGAAATGAGAGAGAAATATCTATCTTTTTGGCGGCAAAGCCTTGAAAATTCAAAAAAACTAGAATTTTATAAAACTTTTAAAGATGAATATTCTACATCTGATTATCTCTACCAGCTAAGACATTATGACGAACGACAGAATTTTGTTAAATTTAAAATAAGTAATCACAAACTTATGATTGCACATGGTCGATATCAAATCGATCATTTGCCAAGAGAAAATAGATTACGTCCCTTATGTAACTCAAATCAGGTAGAAGATGAGATTCTTTGCCTCTTTCAATGTGACAAATACTCAGTACAGAGACAGGCATTTATTAATCAAATCAATCGAATAATACCTGACTTTGACAAGAAATCATCTCCAGAAAGCATAAAACTGATAATGAATTCGAAGGAACATCATGTTAGTTATGACGTTTGTTTCCTCCAGTATAAAAATACGTGATTCACTGTTAGTAATGTAACTGAATTTTTCTAGATTTTTATTAGTGCTGTTTGTTTTATATTTTGATTGTCATATGCATGCTTTTGCAATACTGTAAAATGATGCGGTCATGCAAATAAAGCAATTTATTACCATTACGAAACGAAAGCGGTCTGTTCTCTTAACAAAGGACATGCAAACGATTATTTCACCTTTAGAGAAAGGCGAGAAAGGAACAACAAATTTAGCACTCGCGTTTAAAATCGGCAAGCAGCAGATCTCAGGTATACGCAAAAACAATGCGAAGGTCCTGAAATTCACCGACAGCATCGAGATGAGCGAAGGATAATTGAAAAGAAATGCTAGAGAAATATTGACAACATCGACCCTATCCAAATAATGCAGCTTCGAAAAAATGATGGACTTTGCTATGCGACCACGTTGTTCGTTAAAACAAACTAGTATGCTTGAACATTTTAGAGTGCTGTAAATGCACGAACATGTGAAACAGGACCTTTTTTTTTATTTGAAAATACATAACATACAGACTGTACAAAAATGCAAGTAGGACCTCACTGGTAACGAAATTTTGTTTTCTCTACTCCCTGTTTTTACATTATTGCCTCGTTGATATTCATACGTTCGATTATCCGGACTATTTACTATTTAAGTCGAGGTTCGACCGTAAGAGAATTCTGTGTGTATGCTTTGGCTATATTCCTCGATGATCTTCAAAATAATTTTAAAATACATATGTTTTTTTTTGTTGTTGTTGTTTGTTTTTACTACATTCTGCAAATTATATTCAGACAGGTGTTGTGGTCCGGTTTTAGCACGCAGGTTCGATACTACCGTATTTTATTCATATAATCTTGAGTTTCATTAGTGTTATAAGAATAAACAACACAAGCTTGTAAGCACAGCTCCCATGAGAGACGAGAACGGATTTCGCAATACAATTTGTACTGCAGTGTCCAATGAATGTAACACTGTAACTGTTTGCTTACCGATTATAACGATGTACAAAGAAACCCTGAATCTTGGAATATTCCTTGCTCGATCCCTCTGCGGCTGAGATCCTGGAGATCGCCATATTTGATTTTAGACACAACTGAATTATGGGTGCAGCACAGGTCACCCAGATAGTTAGGGCCTGTTGATAGATGCTAATCTTTGCGGACAGAGGTTAACAGTGGGGTTGGCGAAAAACTGTGCGTTTTATATTATAGAGAGTGAAGTTCGCGCTGGGAGGGTTTTCTTGTTTGTGAGAAAGTGTATTCTTACGTAATGGAGTAGGCCATTTGCACGTGGTGTCATTTTACCATTATCAGGGTATTGCTTTCTTGTGCAAGTTAAGGCTTTTGTTATTAAAACCTTACTGGGACCACCAAATTTAAATAGAAAAGAAAAAACGAAATGAATTCTGGTCTTAGTAGTAAAAATAAAGGGATACGTCATCGTACAAATGGCCCACAGAGCTGTCGCCCGGGCGAAGCCTGGGTTTTTGCCCCGTTTGGGGCAATTACACAGTCCTCCGCGGCCATGCGCAACTTCGCTGCAGGAGATGACGGTGAGTGAAACTGCATTAGTTTTTTTGTTTTTTGTTTTACTCTCACAAGTAGAAGTCTTGACGTTTTTGTCAGTCTTTAAATGCCGGTAACTCTGGGAGACACTCGAGCAAAAGCTCTTGGTTCTTGCCGCAAAAGTTACCGGCAGGTAATTGGGGTTAAAACGAGAACGGTAAATAGGACATCTTGCATGGAAACCGCAAGAGGTGCTCCGAATATTTCTCTCTCAAAGCTACTATTAACTTGAACCAGTTAACAAACTTTAGTAATGCTAGTATTTTATGCTGCAATACTTCTTTCTCTGAATTGCCGTTGCTTATTATTTATTATTATTATTATTATTATTATTATTATTATTATTATTATTATTATCTTTTTTCACCAGAGAGGGAGTAAAGCAGTGGTCACTGCACTAAAGGAGCCTAAAGAACTTTGACCCTCTCGAAAAAAAACAGACCCAACGGACAATACAAGGACCACGAAAATAGCATACTAGATTGTTTACAAACCCTGTGTGCTTTAAGAAACCTTTTCTGACCAAATGAGAAAGATCACCATGGCAGATTATCCACTACAAGAGATAGCTAACACTTGTGTTATTTCTGTCTGATTTCACCTAAAAAGGTACCTATCTAGGAATTCCAGCCGTTGGCTAGTGTAGCTATCTAACTTACCGCCATACAGTAGTGGTGACGCACGCAAGCATTGAAATCAGTGCATACTTTTTGTTTGTTATACTCCTCCCATATTAGTTGTTGGGACAAGGGCCTCAGAAGCAGGTGGGGGGGGGGGGGGGGGGGGGGTGGGGGGTTTCAGGGGAAAGGGGCATGATTCGCTGGCCAACCTCTACCACACTTGAACGAACCTTAGCCACTCTAAGGCCTTTTTGGTAATTCAGAAGTTAAGTCAATTTGGAGACCACAGAGAAGACATCCATTTTTTACAGAGCCTCTTCAGTTGTAGGGTACCTTTTTCCAAAATCAGACAGATTATTAACCCCAACAGATAAGCAATGATGTGTATACTGCTTCAATATTCACTGCAGCAGATAGGTGGCCATTAGAGAAGGTGGATGAGTATTCATTGGTGCAGTTAGCTGGTCATTTGGGAAATCACCACGTATTAATTCACCCTAACAGATAAGCAATGATTTGTGTACTGCTTCAATATTCACTGCAGCAGATAGCTGGCTATTAGAGAAAGCTGTTGAGTACATTCATATTGGTGCAGTTACCTTGTCATTAGGAAATTACCACATATTATTCACTGTAACTGGATAAGTAATGATTTGTGTACCGCTTGAATACTTACTGCAGCAGATAGCTGGCCAGTGGAGAAAGTGGTTGAGTGTTCATTGAGGCGGTTACCTAGTCATTTGGGAAATTACCACATATTAATTTTCTGTCTGATTTTAGAAAAGGGCACCTTTCTCAGAGTCCCAACTATTGGCTAGAGTAGCGTTATACAGTAGTGGTCATGCACGCAAGCATTGAAGTCATTGCATGCTGTTAGTTTATTGTTTTTCTGCTCCAGCCCATATAAGCTGTTAGGACAAGGGCCTCGGATGCAGGGGTGAGGGGAATAGGGGGAGAAGGGGTGTGGCTCATTAGCCAGTTTCTACCATACTTGAAAGAAGCTTGGCCACTCTAAGGCCTTTTTGGTAATTTAGAAGTTAAGTCGATATTGGAACCACAGAAAAGACATACATTTGTTACAGACCCCCTTCTGTTGTAGGGTACCTTTTTCCAAAATCAGACAGATATATAAATATATATATATATATAATCAAATCAACAAGTTTAAACTTATGCAACTCAGGCTTTAAGCTACTCTTGGATAGGGGAGATTTGGGAAGTTTAGTCTAGTAAAGAGTCGTGTTCGTCTTAGCCCGGTTAAGTCATGGACAATTTCAAGATGAGAACTCAAGTTGGACACACCAGGTTTGCCACAGAGCGGACAAATTCGAGGAAACGTTCGAGGCATGACTGCTTATGAAAAATGACTCACAGTTAACAGAATCATTTAATATATAGTTATTTTACAATGGTGGGGAGTACTTAAGAGAATTCAGGGGTACAGGCAGGGTACAGGAAGGGTACAGTAGGGGTACAGGAAGGGTACAGGAGGGGTACAGGAAGGGTACAGGAGGGTTACAGGAAGGGTACAGGAGGGGTACAGGAGGGGTACAGGAAGGGTACAGTAGGGGTACAGGAAGGGTACAGGAGGGGTACAGGAGGGGTACAGTAGGGGTACAGGAGGGGTACAGTAGGGGTACAGGAAGGGTACAGGAGGGGTACAATGAAAGTTCGTAGAGTTCCGTTGTGCTTTGCAGCCGTGCCTCCATCGATAGCTATAAAAGAAGTAAGCCGCTGTTTCTGATTCAGTCAGTTCTTAAACCTCGTGCAGTTCGGATCACAATGTTCAGCAATTATAATCATTTCGTTCACAAAGGATATGGAAATTTTGAAGATGATGAGGACGATATTGAAAGCTCACAAGAAAGCGAACAATCATCTCAAAGTTCTCAATCTAGCGAAGAAATGGACTCTTCCGGAGAGGAGGAGGAGGAGCATGTAGATCCTTGGTCACGCATTCAAAATGAAGTTTGTAATCGCCACGAAGCCCAGCTCGAAGCTCTGATCAACGAGTATGAACAAAACGGAGACTCGCCTGAAGTGGCCCGCATTAAAGCTGAAAATGCTTTGCTTCCAGTATATAGAAAAGAATTGAGAAAAGTGTTCTTAGAGTTTTTACAGTAGATGCATGCAATGAAGAAAGATCCGACATTCCGAAAAGTGATGGAAACCCGCCAAGATCTCAAAGACACAGAAGGATATGACTGGCTGGAATCGACAGAACTTGCCATCGATAAGCGGAAATTCTTACTCAATCGATTGTTTGTCAAACAAACTGTTCCCGAAGACTAAGCCGGAACTCTGTCTATTCATCTATTGTTGTAACACTTTGATGGTTTTGTTATCAATAAATGTATTTTTTAACCGAAACAAAGGTGTAGTCTGGTTGTAGCACGCGCGTATTAATCCCACCATTGTTTATATATAATTGAGTTGATTCCCGTGGATAATTTATGCGACAAACGTTCATGTTGGCTCAGTGTATATTAAATTAGTTTGCGATGAATAATAAAATACAGTTCGCTTGCGTTCGTTTTGTTTCGTATGATACAGGTCTAAAAGGAAAAAGGCCAACCTGTTAATGGCTAACGCTCGATACCACAGTCTAGAAACGTTTGAAGGTTGCATTATATTGACAAAACAGAATCAATGGTTTTGTAGAATAAAAATATTTATCTTTGGTCACAGTGAATAGTTTTAAGTCGAGTACTGTTTTCGGACCGTTGACTAGTATGTTTGGAAGCTATCCGCTCAAAAATATTATTTACTGGAGTTTGTGACAATAATAAAATGCTGAACGGAGAGCGCGCTTTTATGTTGAATACATAACAGATTGTTTACTATCCAATCAGGGTTAAAAGAGACCGGGCAAGTCTAGGCAAGCCTATTGTTCCTATTGTTCCTATTGTAGTAGAGTGACGCTCATTAGTAAACCTATCCACTTCATTATATATGGAGGAAGGCACTTAATTAGTATGGAGGAAGGCACTTTTTCCCAGGTTATAACAATAGGTGATGTCATTGACTAGACCATATGCATTTTAATAAAGGGAAGGCATACGGAAGGCAAGGGAAGGCACCAAAGGGGGTTAAATTTCAACATAGTAGACTACTCCCATCCCTTCATGGAAAAATACAGGCTACTCTGAAATTCGAGTATAAATAAAGTTCATGTTATGTTATGTTATGTTACATTCTGTATCATACCATAAAAGTGCTAAAAGCCTTGCAACAAACAAAGAATTGCCAATGTTTACAAAAAAATGCAGTGTAGGAGAAAGATGGCAGCGTTTTCAATATTTCATTTTGAGGGTCTAATATAACATGATCCAAAGTATGTCAAAATGGAAAGAAGTGCAACTCACTGTACTTTGGAGGAAAGCAATCATCAGATCATGATAAAGAAATTAACACAGTAAATGAAAAACCTGCTTGGCCAAACAAAAAAATGCAAGTTCCAGGAGGCATGAGAGGATAAATACAAACAAGGTTTGATGGAAACAAAAAAAAAGCAAAAATAACGTTCTGTGAGTTTTGTAGAGGATTTTCACGTAAGGAAAAAAGGAATTTTACTCCCTGAGGATAGGAACGAAAAAATATAAAAATGATGAGAGTGATCAGTAGTTTTGCTGATGGACCAGTAAATTTTAATCCTACTGGTCCTGCAAAGACCAGACCCAACAGTTAATAATTCAAGCACTGATAACTCGAGGTTACATTTTCACCGGGGCTCTTATCAAAAGCACTCTTAATTTTTCTATTCTTTTTAGTGTATCCAATCACTGAAAAGTCGTAGGCAAGGAGAAATAAACTGAATTTTATTTTTTAGCTCAAGAATGTAAGTTCAAATTTCAAACTAACCCTGAGTTATCTTCACCCATGCTTTCGAACAACCTGGCCCAGGAGAGTATACTGCCTTAACATATAACCATACTTCCACATTTCACATAACACACCTTAAGAGCGACTTTCTGTAAATACCACGGATAGGTGTGCAAGATGGAAAAATCGAAATCTCCCAAACTTTGTCACATTAAAGCCCTTATGAAACTGTTTAACAAAATACAAGATTCAGTTTCTTGTGATTGGTATTTTCCAAAATAATAATTTTTTTGAATTTTCACATCCGAGAGGCCCTCAAACCACCGAAAAATGCGCTTCGCATCCTTGCTTTGTGAATAGAAACAGAAAGAAATACCATGACTATTGCGATATAAGATGATTTTATGACCCTTCCTTTGTATGAAAACGTTGCTATAATTTCAAACGATCTCAGTCTGAATTTTTAATTATTTTTCAAAATCACCCTCTAAAACAGTTTTATCGCGACTATCAATTTTGCCATTTTTCAACGGCAAAAAACCCTTCCTGGTACATGGCTTTCGTTCTGCAAATGCTATTCCAGAGAAAGAGCAATCCTTCTTCTTTCAATTTATGAAATAAAATTTTGGGGCAATTCAAACGGCAAGTTTTGAGAACTGAAAACATTGACGGTACTTGCGTGAAATTTACAACTTTTGAACTTACGGTTGTAATGACGAATACAAGAGTAAAGTTGGACTGCAGTTGCAATTTTACTAATAATGCGGCCTTTTTCCTTAGCTATTAAAAGAAGACTGGTTACTTTTTATTGTTTACTGTCTTTCCTTCAGTTTACGCCGAAAAGGAGCTTCCTTCTTTTTAGAAATATATTCCAAACGCGTCGAGACATTTTTGTTTACTTTCTTTTACTTTATCATCGAGGAATGTAAATACCCGATCTCTGTTCTAATTCGTATTCAATCTACAAACTTATGACCGCTTCATAATTAACACAAACTAATACAGCCAATAAAACCAATAAGAAAGAATTTCTTCGTGTTTGAAAGATATATGTTTGACTGAAGTAGTATTAAAATTGCCAACGTACCTTGGCACGTGCATTACGTCAGGAAGCGATGGCGCGCCATCGTGGCTCAGTGTACGACAATTTCATTTTCAACCGCGAACGTGAGAACATTATACAATGAAGTCTTAACGGGCTTCGCTTGTTGTTTCGCTTGATGTTTTATATTTCCATTCGTGTAAGTGAATAGTTAAAGTGGATAGTTAATGGCTACCTGTAGTTATTCAAAACTCGTTGGGGGAGCGTGTGGTCCAAGTGTTTCCAATCCGGCAAATGTTCAGTGCGCTGTAATTGGAGAATGTGGTAAGGATATTCAAGGCCATCTGAAGCTCACAAATGTAAAGGACTCTACCTTGGATGAAGCAAGGTTACTCTTGGCCAGAGCAGGTCAGTGTTTTCTTCTGCTGTAATTCTGTGTCAGATTTGTGGCGCCAAAATATCGCGTAAAGTCGAAAACTGCTGGGGGGGGGGGGGGGGGGGAGGGGGAGGGGGGTACTCATCAAAGTGTTGTACGAGGAGGCCCGACGTCTAATCCTTACCTTTTGATACGCCAATTTTGATAAAAATGTACCTCTGCGCTGCACCTCTCAAGGAAATACTAAATAAAACTAAATTAAACTTAATGACAGATTTCCTTAGCCGTTCACTACTTTCATCTTGAGCTTGTGAGACCCCTACCCGCTAAAGCGTTTTAAAAGGGTACCCCTTTCGGGTGGAGCCTCCCCGCATAGAAAGCACAATAGAATACTGGGTGCTTTCGAACAATTGTTCATCGCAACAATTCCCTGTAACTAGAGATGACGTGATGAGCGTAAAGTCCTTTACGTATAAGTACTGGCACACTCTTTCCCGTGGAAAAGAACCGAAAGCATCTCACTTTTACACCGGCGTTATACAATAACGTTTTGATTGTACAAAAAACTGCAAAACTAGTTTAGAGGTCAACCTAACAGCCCTGGGGACGAGGTTGGTTGAGATGTCGCTTACGAAGAGCCTAGGTTGGACAAATTTCCCGCCTCCCCTAGGGTCTCCCAGGGGTTTGGACCGGTGGCGGACAACCGAACATAGTGTCATGGGCTCCTGACATCACCAAGGTGACCAATTTGCACTGGGGAGCAAAATAATAATGTGCTCGTATGATGTCAGAAACACACGCCAAAGCATCCAACAGTACAATTGTACTCCGCATCATTGCCCGATATGCTGTTGCGACAAATCCTAGGGATCTAGGACTAACTCTACGCCTAACTAAACTTTACCTGGCCCTAGCCAAGCGGTTAAGTAAACATATGAACATCTTTTGCAAGGTTGCTTTGAAATGGATGAGGTGCATTTGAACACAACGATATGTCCTCGCCACCGGGACCTTTGGGGAATAAGATGGCGTAACAACAAGAAGAACTGTTCTTGTCCAGACAAGTGGAAACAGCATGAAAAGAACCAGAAAGGAGATCGAGGGATAAACATGGCTCAGTCCAGAAACCTGTATATCCAGACGCAAATTCTATTGCCCGTGGGTTCTCGTAAGTACTACTGCTATGATCCACGCGACGTTTAGGCTGTAATAACCTGTCCAACAATTTTAAAGAAGAATCACCTTTTCATCGTGTTCTAATAAATGTTTTAAGACTGCTGATGCATGCCGCTAGTGCAATTGAATGATTTCTTTTATTTCTTTTCTCACAAAATTCTTTCTTGATTTTTTTAAAATTAATTATCGAGGAGAAATTTGGAGTAGGTAATTCTAGACTTAGGTTATCCGTACTGGTTACGGCTAAATAATGACAGACAGTTAATCTGTTTATTCCGATGTTAGCCATATGCAAACAATGTCGAACAAGACTAAGCATTCAAAGGGAAGACGATGAGGTAACATTAACAGCGCCTAAATCCCAAGATGAAACACGTGGAGACAAGGATTGCGAAGAGCCAGAATCCACTTCCTCAAGTCCAGGAGAGCCGAGACTTGACGTTGTAAGTTAAATTATACCAGGGTCAAGTTGTCCGGTTAAAAGAACGATATATCTAGGCTAACAGTCGGTATATTATAGTTGCTTTTCAAATCTCGGGTGTGGAACTGAAGGGACCGGGAAGCTCAGAAAAAAAGTAAAAACAAAACAAAACAACAAAAAAGCAAAAAAACATTTGCAGCCTCAAACTAGCGGCACGAAAAACAACTTTTAAATTTAGCAAAAGTTTTATCAATGTGCGGACTTCTCTCCGGAAGAACGTGTTAGAGGACTCACTAGAAACTTACGAGATTTCAGGTAAGGAGGAGTCGAGTAATATGTATGACGTTACAATTGGCCAAATTTATAAACGATCGGAAGACTGGGTACGAATGTGATTCAACAATTGTCAACTGATGGAGCATTTAAACATTAGTGTATTGATTAAATTTCATTGTTTTTGGAATAGAACGCTTCTAAATATATGTAATTATAGAGACCTTTAACTGGATTAGGGACTTTTACTTTCCCTTTTGTCATTGGCTAAGTAATAAGGTGTCTTTTCATTAGGAGGCCGACCAGCTGTCTCAATCAATGGGCCAACTCTTTATTGAGGAGGAAACAAGTCTTTATCTTCCAGAAGATACAGGCAACAGTAGTGAGTCTTCCGGTGCCGAGGACCAACGTACAGTAGGAGCACAGAGAACAAAGTTAAATGAATTTTTAAGTGCCTGCAACGTTGGAAGTACTGTCGGCGTGTACAAGAAAAAATGGCAAGACACTAGTTTGCGCACTAGAAGAAGTCGCGTACCAAAAGCTAAAGAATCAATTGTAGCAGCTCTGAATGAGATTGCACCTGGTGATGCTGGTCCGTTATGGGAGGCGCTAAAGGAATCTAAGTCGGTGGAGAAAGCTTTAGGGATAGCAGAGGAGTCTCAGTCAGATAGGAAATATTTGGAGGCCTTGGCTGAAACGTACAACAACGCATCAAGCTGGGCGACGCGCCGTCAAATATTATCAGTCATGGCGGACCTTACTTCCTTAGAGAAAATCCAGGCCTACATACCCAGCATCACTGAATTCAAATTTGCCATAGCCAGGAAGCACAAAATAGAGTACGGCCGAGGTGTTCCACTACCCCTGCAAAAAAGTCCAAGAATGCGAGTGGACACCAATCAACTGGACCATTTCATATCATTCATTACAAGCCCCCACATCATTCAAGACCTCCCTTTTGGCCAGCGGTACTTACATCTTTCGACTGGTAAAGTTTTGGAGACACCCAATGTGATACGTAATATGATACCACAGCGTATTGTTAAGCAATACATGCAGTACTGCTATGAAACAAATTTCAAGCCATTTAGTCCATCGACCATGCTTCGCATTTTGTCTTGTTGTAGCGCAACGGTTAGGAAATCCTTGCAAGGACTCGATTACATTGCGGCAGAGGGAGCGAAAGGATTTGATGATTTGCACCGAATTTTGGACCGTTTAGGAGAGTACGGTCTTAGAAGGGACCTGGTGAGCCATTATCAGAAATCTCTTAAGGAAGCAAAGCATTACTTGAAGGGTGAATACAAGGTATATCAGTTGTAATCAAAGTATGTGATTTGAAAAGGCTTGCCATATTGTGAAAGTGCTAGAGCATGGGCGACAGTCAGCAGTTTTTTGAAGTGGCTGTTCACAAGACCAAACAAGAGCCTGATATTAATGCACTCGTTTCTGCTTTTACGCTTTCTAATGACAATCTTTTTCGAATCAATTACTTATTATCAAGTTATAGTGCATTGTCTCAAAATATTTTTGCCATTTTTTCAGGCTCATGTTGCTGAATCTGCAACCATTGCGGATCACTGCAGTACGTATGCTTTGAGTGATAGTAAGGAGAGTCCATTTAAAAGCACGTGCAATCATTCACATGACAAACGCTGTATGCAATGTGAGACCCTGAAGGACGTTCTAGAAAAAGTCAAAAATTGTTTTGTGGAATGCGAAGTGAGTCCAGAGGAATTGGACGATTTGACGTATTCTTGCCGACAAGCGGTAGACAGCATCAGAGGGTGGAAAGCACATCAGCTTCGAAGTTGCAGACAGGACGAGGCAAGAACATCCATTCTGAATACCCTTGATGAAAGGTCTGTTCACGTAACTCAGGATTGGGCCATGAAATTCCTCCCACAAAAATACCGAGAGTCGCAATCTGATTGGTTTGGTAAGCGGGGAATTTCGTGGCACATAAGTGTGGTTGCGCGCAAGATCAAGCAATGTTTTCAACACCAGGCATTTGTGCATGTTTTGGAGAACTGCAAGCAGGACAGCTACACTGTTGCGCGAATAATTGAACATACTTTACGCACCCTGAAACATGAGCATCCCGAATTGACAACTGCTTTTCTACGGCAAGACAACGCCGGTTGCTACCATTCTGCTGAAATGATGGCAAGCTGTGCTCAAATGGAATCTAAAACTGGTATCGCAGTACGAAGGGTTGACTTCAGCGATCCCCAGGGAGGGAAAGGTCCTTGCGACAGAAAAGCGGCTACTGTTAAAGCCCATGTAAGGAGATACATCAACGAAGGTCATGATGTGTTGAATGCTAATGACTTCTTGAATGCCATGCTTTCAAATGGTGGAATACCAAATGTTAGACCGGTTATTGCTGATGCCTATAGTACCGGAAGGGGTGCTCAACTCTCACTGAAGTGGTCTGGCGTTAA
Organism: Porites lutea; assembly: GCF_958299795.1. NCBI lineage: Eukaryota > Metazoa > Cnidaria > Anthozoa > Scleractinia > Poritidae > Porites > Porites lutea. Next base: position 8,565,361 of record NC_133208.1, on the reverse strand, counting down.
CTCTTTAAACAACTTTTTGTATTCTGAGAAAGCTATCACTGTTTGGAAAGCGTACAATGTTGGCGAGGGAAAGAAGGTACCAGGTATGCAAAACAAATGGGGAAAAGTTTTTTCATTTATTCGACATATTTAACCTTAAATGTGGAGTACAAGGTTCTATGCTGCCGTCACGCTCGGCATGAAATTTTTTATAAGAAGAAGAATAAAAAACAGTGACAAGAAAAAACACACTGGGATAAAAAAACTCTTTTTCTTATTGAAGTTATACTCGTGCTCCACACTCTACTTTACCACCTATTACTTATCCTTTGCGCGAAATACCCCAAAACAACAACAACAACAACAACAACAATAAAAAAAAAAAAACACTGTCCATTTGCGGAGCTGAAACTTGTGTAATTGTATTACATTTTCATTTTGATTTTTTAGTTCCAGATTACTCACAGCCGCCCAGCTTTGAGTGCCAGTTTTCCTCAGGGGACTCCTCAGAAGTATCTCAGGCGGTCGATAAGCCAAAACCCAGTTTTCAAGAGACTGGTGAACAACATCCAGATGAGAAGGAAGAAGACCGAGACCTGAGCGCTATGTTTTCTTGTCCGCACGAGGGTTGCGTTAAGATGTATCAGCGTCACTATGCTTTGGAAAATCACTTGCTGTATGGGCAATGTGAGTTTCTACCGGTAAGAGAAAGTCTTATGGACAAGGCCAAAGTATTATACCATGATAAACTACTCTGTGAGGTGAGCAACCAGCCATCCGTGAAAGCTGAGTCAAGTCAATGCCCGGTAACAACTGAGGTTCTGCCACAAGGGTGGGCTTTAAGATCCGCTAGAAAGGCAACACGGTTTAGTGTTTCCCAGCGACAGTACTTAGACGGGAAATTTAACGTCGGGCAAGCAACAGGAGTGAAACTTGATCCTGTGGATGTTGCCCGTGACATGCGTTAGCAAGGGGAAAAGCTGTTCACTGTGAGTGAATTTTTGACCGAACAGCAAATTCAGTCATACTTTTCAAGACGAGCCTCTAAACTCCGGCATTCTCATTCAGAAGATCCAGAATCTGATCAAGACGAGGATGTTATGGCCGCTGAAGAGGAAATAGCGCACGAAAATGTTCGCGCAGTTGTGTTAGAGGAGGTGGGAATAAGGCACCCAATTGTTTTCGACACTTTCAACTTATGTGACATGCACAAGGCAGGTAAACTGCGACACCTAGGTGTTTCCATGCTGCGTTCCATTTGCGAACATTTTGACATCGAGGTGATGAACATCAACGGACGACGCAAAGCTCCTTACTTGTCTCTACTTGGGGAACTTCTCGTGGCATGCAGTTGTCATAACAGTTAGGGTCTGTACCGACTAATCAAATTAACATTCCAGCCTCAACTTTCTTTGATTTTATGTTTGAAAGAAAAAACTGATAAGTGGCGGGAAATCAGGCCTACGACTTTTATCAACTTTGTATATTCCTCCTGCAGTATCGAACATTATGCCTGATGCCCCAGTTATAGTATGATGCTCAAAATTGTGCCTGCCAGGATCCCGTGCCGGAAAATTCCTTCAGATCCTTATTCCATCACTTCTTTCTTCCCAGGCGTTCATTCATTTGTACAGGGTTAGCCTCGATCAAAGGTAAATATATTCACAAATTTCAGTCAGAAGAAGACTTGTATACAACTGTGTCTATTGTTTTATACTGAAATTCCGGCACCTTCTAGCTGGTATTTGTGAATATTTTACTTTAGGCCGAGGCTAACCCTTTAGAAATGAGTCTTCAGTGCTTCTATTCAGCGGCCGCGATAAATTCGAAACTAGTTACTTATTGCCTGGCACAAAATAGTCCACTGGGTGGGGGAGGGGTTGGGATTTGGGGATTTTTTTTAAATTCCCAACAAGAGATCGGCTCCTGCTCCCAAGTTTATTGTTATTATTATTATTATTATTATTATTATTGGAAAGCCTACACAGCTTTTTCTTAGCGATTATGGTTCAGAATGCATTGTCAATCAGAAGTACTGGGGAAAGTTTTGTCTGCCTTGGACCCTACCCCAACCCCCACCCCTTCTTACTTGTTCTAGTCAAAGAGAATATCACGCAATCTAATTTAGCTGCGGGACTTTGGTCTTTTTTCAAAAATATATATATTCGAGGTGAGTAAATGTTTGTCTTATTCTTCCATCATTGCTTTTACGATTTCTTTCTGACGAAATGCGAACATTTTGATTCATACTTGTTATTTATAGAATATTGCGATAATGACTGGCACAAGTCGTCAGGCTTCAAAGTAAACAAATACGCACGTACGGGAAGTGTTGTCAAGAGGTTCACAGCTCAATTTCGCACATTAATTTGCTGTTCCTTTCGGATAATTGCCACTATGAAGTCAATAATCGTTTGTTTAGTTTTTGAACTGGTGGAACAGGATCAAATTCGCGAAAAATTTAAACTGCTGTCCAACTTTACTCTTGTATTCGTCATTACAACCGCAAGTTCAAAAGTTGTAAATTTCACGCAAGTACCGTTAATGTTTTCAGTTCTCAAAACTTGCCGTTTGAATTGCCCCAAAATTTTATTTCATAAATTGAAAGAAGAAGGATTGCTCTTTCTCTGGAATAGCATTTGCAGAACGAAAGCCATGTACCGGGAAGGGTTTTTTGCCGTTGAAAAATGGCAAAATTGATAGTCGCGATAAAACTGTTTTAGAGGGTGATTTTGAAAAATAATAAAAATTCAGACTGGAATCTTTTGAAATTACAACAACGTTTTCATACAAAGGAAGGGTCATAAAATCATCTTATATCGCAATAGTCATGGTATTAGTTTCCGTTTCTATTCATCATGCGAGGATGCGAAGCGCATTTTTCGGTGGTTTGAGGGCCTCTCGGAGGTGAAAATTCAAAAAAATTATTATTTTGGAAAATATCAATCACAAGAAACTGAATCTTGTATTTTCTTAAACAGTTTCATAAGGGCTTTAATGTGACAAAGTTTGGGAGATTTCGATTTTTCCATCTTGCACACCTATCCGTGGTATTTACAGAAAGTCGCTCTTAATATTTAATTTGCCCCCCAAAATTGTTTTTTATTTCTCCTAAGTATTGCAGCCATCCCAAGAGAAATTGAAAACAATGCTTCTGCAAAATTTTGGGGGGCAAATAAGGGGCATAAAATATGGGAAATGTAGAAGTGGCATAAAGGTACATGTATGTGCCACTCCAAATGGTATGGTTTTGGTTCCGTTTTGGTCTGAAAACGGTTTAGATTTTGCCAATTTTACTCTGGAATTATATACAGGTCTACTGCGGAACTATGTTGGACCTAGTGTATGAATGTGTTCATTGTTACAATTATAAATTAATAAGACAGAACACTTTTTGGTGGTGTTGTTACTCCTGTATCTCAGCAATGATGACCACCCAAATAAACATAAAACCAGGTGGCACGTGCCCACCAAGAATTTCTAGGAGTATCCCCTCTCCCAGGAATTAAATATGAGAGGATGTCTATTAGATCAGTCACAGTAATATGTCAATTGAACAAATTATATTATATTAAAATTAATATTTACCTGTTAATCACAGAAATTGATTTTCAAATTATCACTTCAAGTATCTTATATAAGGAAAATGTACCATTTATTCATACCTTTTGCAGAGAAGCATTTTCTTCTTGCAGAAATTTTACAAGACGTTGATTTGCAGCAAAGTTCTAAAAACAATGAACAATCTCATAGTTTATACATCAAACAAATTTGAAGCTTTCAATTGCCAGTTCAGTATTGACAAATTTACAACAGATACCAAAATATAAAATACTGGAAATAAACAGTTGGTTCTCACCTTTGATAGATTTATGACACACTTTTTGCTGATAAAACAGCAGAAACTTAACATGATTGAAGTGATGTACCAACATAATTTTTGGTAAATTGAGACCACTGTACAAAATTTCAGTAACTAATTATGTACAAAAAATTATTTATGATTACAAAAAATGACATTCATGGTGTGGTAAAGCTGCATTAGGTTTCCAGGCAGCATGATTTGCACTCAGGTTAGAGCAGTTTATTTTATCATCTATGAAACGGTGTTTAGTGGTTGGTGATTTACAACCTTTTCCTTATGCAAATAACAGCAGCCTAGGTTGTCTTCATCGACAGAATACTTATGGTGGGTCATCACCCATCCAAAATCCTAACCTCTTAGCCTCTGACACGGCTTAACTTCACTAGATAAACATAGACCTTCACGAGGGATAATGCTATGTAATATTTTGTCTATGAAATACTATTAAAAACTGCCATTAATATTACCCTTTTTAGCAAATCCATTTCCTTTGTTAGTACCTCGACCTTGTTTTATTACTTTTCCAGTTCCTAAAAGTAATGCATGGGGTTTAATAAACTATGATGAGCAAAAAGAAAATAATGTATTAGGCAGACACTATTATGAGCATTAATGGTTGACCGGGTAGGGGTAGTGATCTAGAAAGGCAAAATCTTGCAGGTTAGCAACCTCTGACACCTCTGATCACCAGATATTCCACACAGCCCTGGTTGTCTTATGTTGAGAGTTCTTTGCTAGGTACATATTTAGCTTAAACCGCTTTAAATGACTTTGACTTTTAGAGCTTTTGTTTTTGTGAAAAAAAATTGACACCAGTTTTTTTATCGTCTGCCCTCTTGTTGATAGTATTGAAAATAACATCATAACATTGTCAAAGTGTGTTGTGGATCCACAACACTTTGAAATGTTATGAAATCATTTAATCATCAATATGAGGACAGACGAAAAAAACTGTCATCAATTTGTTAATTTTCATAAGGCTGAACTTTCTTGTAATTAGCTTTTTTCAACGAAGTTTTCTCAGGTAACATTATTGTCATTCCTTTCAAATGTATGACAGTCTCAAAACAAAGACAGAGTTTTTAAAGTTCCTTGTTGCCTTCTAATGGTAAAATATTAAAATTATGTGAAGCATAGGTTATAGTTAATATTGTAAAACCCTGTTCCTTTTCTCCTTTCATTTTTGAAGTTGCTATCGTTGGATGTTTATAATAAGTTCTCCTCTCAGTTTTTTGTGAGACCCAGACCCCTCAAGGTTAGCATGGACTACCTTGGGCAATACAAAAATTTCACGCATGTGCGTTCACCTTTCAAATCTAAAGCTTCATCCTTGAATTCTAGCTGTAGAAAAGATGTCATTTGGAGATACCTTTTCAACCAAAGTTAGTTCCTTTCTTTGTTTATTTGCATTGGCAAGTTCCTGAAACAAAACCCTATAGATTAGCAAATCTACAAGTACTTCTAGATTTTGTGAATATTGTTGGCATATTCATGACTATTGACCAAAAGATGGAAAAATTCAACAATTTTACAATAAGACATACCTGTAGATTGAGCTCTATATTTAACACTGAACTAGGATGAGTCAATCTTTACTGTCTTTAATGTCAAAAGTACTACTTTTGAAAACAAGCTTCCGTGAAATTGCCCTTCCAAATATAAACCCACGAGAGCTTGTACTTGGGAATTTCCCTCAAATACAAAACAAAAACATAGGCACGTTTAACGTGCATGAGCTATTTTGAATGCTTCAGTGTAACCATAGCCTCCCACGCAGACGCTCATCTTTCATCCCTCCCCCCACAAACGCCTGCTCAACTGACAACAACATTTCTTTCCTAAGCTTAGCCAATCACATTGTACTTTCCAAATTCTGCAAAGTTGATCCTGACCACAGGGTAATCTGATAATTGCTCAATCTGCATGAAATATTGGAAAAGCTTTATGACCTCTAATAAATGTTAGATTCAGAGCGGCAAAAATAAGATTTAATAGTTAACTTTTAGAACACTCCATGCACTGCATAAACTTAGCGAAGGAAAGAAAAGAAAACGGTAACACTAGGGCCACGTTTTTACACTACCAGAAGCTTATGGGTCCTGTTTAGCCCATCAATACTTTATTTCAAAACTGTTTATTGGTCACTTGCAATGCGAATAAAACAGAATTATGGGAAAGGAATGTTGTTTTCGGTTGAGCAGGTGTTTGTGGGAAGGGATGAAAGAGGAGCTCCCCTAAAAACATCTGCGTGGGAGGCTACTGTAACCAAGACTGGTGAATCTACCTTTACCATCCAAAATATAGACTTTTTTGGGGGGGTGGGAGCGGGGTGGGGTTAAATTGGGTATTGCTGTACATGAATGAGAACGCCAAATGATCAGCTGAGTTGTTTCGCATTCTAAATATAATTCTAGATCTCAAAATCGTCTTCCAAACAGATATTTTCCGAAATGTGACGTTGCATGCCCCTGACAAGGCAAGAGCCTTTACTTATGGCAATTTTGGTTACAAAATGAAACAGGTCTTCATACGTTCAAGTTACAATAATTATTATTACCTGTACAAAGAGAGTCTGCCAGAGAATGACCAGCCCAAGTTTAAAACTCTTCTAGGGACTTACTTTTTGCAATTGTTGGATTTTCAGACTTAATTCATGACGTCTTATGTTAGAAGGTTTGTCCTGATTATGCAAAGAAAACATTATCATCAATTTTATCACTTCTATATCATATAATTGCAAAACATTCATGACAAACAGGGTCCCTACCACAACCAAGTTAAATTTTAGGACTAACATTAACCCATTTGCCCCTGAACCGCCCGTAACCGCCCATGCGGATCCACATCCTTTCTACTCTTTGTGACGTCATCAGTTTTAACGGTCAAGGACAATTTTGCCCGCTAACTTGTGCAGAGTGAAGAGATCTTTCAAACCATACCAGAATGAGCACAATTCAGTCAAGGATACCGGAGAAAGAGGCAAAAAACCATGTAACATTGACCTGAAAATCTCCATGAAAATCTTGTTCCATTGCCCACCTACCTTTCCATGTGAAATACCTCCATGGAATTCCATGGATTTCCATGGAAAATTCTCCATGGAATTCCATGGAGGATTAGGACATCAATTTCCATGGAATTCCATGGAAATTTCTCCATAGATTTCCATGGAGGATTAGGACATTTCCCATGGAATTCCATGGAAAACATTAGGGCACCAATTTCCATGGGATTCCATGGAAATTTGTGCATCGACATTTTCCATGGAGGATTAGGACATTTTCTATGGAATTCCATGGAAAAGTTCCATGCAATTCCATAGAAACTACTCCACCAATTATTCCATGGATCTCCAGGGAGTTTCATGGAATTCACAGGAATTAGACATGAAAAATATCCAGTGAATCAAATGGAATACATAACAGATTTTGGTCCACTGCAATTTATTTAATCAATTTAAAGACATCAATCAAAACTTAACATGCTTTTGGAGAAAAATTTGACATACTGTAGCTTAACAAATTAATGTTTCCTTGTGACTATATACATTGCAGTTTAGAATGCAGCAATCATATTGAAGTAACTTAAACGAAAAATTTAGATTTAATATAAAGCAAGGAATCTTGGCCTGGTGTTTAAGAAAAGTAACAGGCGAACAGATGCATAATTGAGAGAAAAAAATAAGCTAATACTTGAATGCATAAACCGTCAGTATGTAAGACTTAAACATGGCTTTATTTAATGCCACGAAAAAGGGAAGTGCTACTTATTTCCTCGATCAGAACCATGGTACTTAGTTATAGCAAAGTCCTACCTAATCCTTGGGAAAAAACGGCGACAACCACAATTATAATTTATCAGTCTCTTGCATAGTTTTTACGTAGCAGGCATGAAAATTCTAAATATGATATTTCTTCTTATGCATCGAAGCAGTCCATCGAAGTACAGTCTTCGATTTCTAATTCTGCCACAAGGATTCCAAAGGCAATTTGCAGGAAAGACCACATTCATATCTGTATAAACAAAAGATGGAAACTTCATATTAAAACCGATAAACAGCACCCGAAAACTCACCCTTCTAAATCTAGCAGAGACATAAATCGAGCGGACGAATTCAGTTGAGCAACCAAACACGAGTTGTGTACATAGTAAGCTTACCTTCCTCTTTAATGTGCGATCCTGCTGAGTCATTGTTTAATCGAAGTCGATTTGAAAGAAGCCAAATGTAAGCAACCTCACAAATGATATTTCGCGTTGAAAATGACATCTTTTTCGGATGCATTCATCGCAAAGACAATCCGTTTACACAACACTGTCGTACTGCACAGAAGTCCGCCTAAAGATTCGAACCAAGAAACTGATCTTCTACGCATTTCTATTGGTTCAAAAGCTCCACGTGATCGAGTAAGTCACTAAGCGGGGAGGTTTGGACGCCAGTTCAAGCACCAAATATGGCGTCAAATCACGGCTCGATCGTGGAGATGTCTGTCTTTAAGGGCTTTAAATTGTGGTCCCTTTCAGAGTTAATTGTACTATTCCGACGCTGTAGAAGAGTAAAGCAGTGAGAGGAAAATATTGCATTGTTTTCCCAGGTGAGGGAACCTTTTAAAAAGGCAGCAGGCCTATTCATAGTCTCAGGGGCGGATCCAGGATTTTTTTTAGGAGGGGGTGCACTCGTCTCTTGCTCTACTTCAACACCAATAAACCACATAGTTTTTTTTAATGCAGAATACAAGTTGTATTAGAAAACCGTAAGTCATCTCGTGGGGGGGGGGGTGCGCACCCCCTGCACCCTCCCCCTAGATCCGCCCCTGAGTCTGATCTTAGTGTCGTCACGCAACGCTCCTCCCCACTAAAAACGGCTGTGTAGCAGACTAGCCTATCCACGGATGCGGCAAAAAACTCTAATATTGCTTGTGTAGGTTCGCCGAAATACTCCATACAAAGCAATCTCATCAATCAGGTTCGAGTAATAGGGAAAATCTTAGCTCTCAACCAAAACACACTTCGATACCGAGAAGAGTTATGTGCCTAAGTGGGATCATTTCCAGTACTGGCTATTTAAGTACGGGACCCGTACATCGTCTTGTGTTTGCTATTTATACGGGATTCCGACTAAACTGATTAGATCTATTTAAGCAATGGCTCGAAACGGTTAGCCTCTTATTAGGGTAACGGTTGTTGTTATATGAATAAAATCAAACTCCAACTAGCAGACAGTTACTACTCCGTGTTAGAGTGGTTAGGCTACGAATTATGGATTCTACGCCCCTGGATCGGTTCTCAATCTTGCCACATCGAATTTTTCTTCTTTTCAAAATTTAACACTGAAATTTTTTCCTTAAAAATGGAACAGTGGTTGAAGAGACTTACACTTTCATGGAAATTTGTTGATCAGAAATTTCAAGAGACTTAGAAATTTCATATAAATTTCAAGTAGAGACTTGATCCCGTATGTCATAGCAAATACACGTCGGTGTACGGGTCCTGTACGAATAGCGGCACTGTACCATTATGAAGCAACTGCATGTTGTTAATAACAGTGATCTTCTCATATTTTAAATGCAACTCTGATTTTAAAAGATAAATGGCAGACAGCCCTACTAAAAAATAATTTTCTATATTTATTTTTTTTTCAACAGGATCATTTTTTTATTAAGCACACAAAACATTCCTCTTTATAGTTAGCAATAAAATCTCTTACACTGGGACTTTCAGCGTCGGTGAACAATACTTTTGCATTGTCTGTGTAATTTAAACTAAATGCACTATTTTGCTTTTAGAAAGCTTCCAAATGTTTCCTATTTTTCTATTCAATAAAAAGTACAGACTTGAACATGTGGTTAACAAGTTGATGAGTTGCTTGATTACTGAATTTCTATGGATTTTCTCATCCAAACTGCATGGTATTCTATCGAACTCCATGGACACGCTATGGCATTCCATGGAACTGCATCGGTACTTCAGGGAACCCCATGGCATTCTATTGAACTCCACGATATTCCATGGAATTTCATGGCATTCCATGGAACTCCATCACTACTTCATGGAACTCCGTGGAACCCCATGGCATTCCATGGAACTCCATGGATACTCCATGGAACTCCATGGCATTCCGTGGAACTCCATGGATACTCCATGGAACTCCATTGCATTCCATGGAACTCCATGGATACTCCATGGGAGTTTCGTGGAATTCCATGGATTTCCATCGATTTCCATGGAATTCCATGGATTTCCATAGATTTCCATGGATTTTCATGGATTTCCATGGATTTCCATGGAATTCCATGGAGGTATTTCACACGGACCTAATCCTAAGATCCTAAAAGCTTTCCTAAAAACTATTCCCACCAAAATGAAGCCTACTAAATGCCCAGCAAGAGAAAAAAAAAATGAGGCAAGAAAAGCGAAAAAAGAGGGGAGGAGAGAAAGCGAAAAGTAAAAGTCAAGACTGCTGTGTCACTTTTAAACCCAAAAACTGTCGAAATTTTGCTTTCTGCGCATACCCGAACTTCGCAAGCTGATATTTTGCATCTGGATCAGAAGGCCATGAAGTGTACGACCCGTAAACCGGTTTGTGGTAAGTTTTAGCTCTTTATAGCACGACAGTGACCAGAAAACCACCCCACTAGCTTCAAAACGCGTTTTTCGGCAAAAACTCCAGGAGCGAATGGGTTAAGTGTATGTAAAAGCATTAATCCCAGTTTAACAAAAGATGTGCAAGTCCATCATGCCATGAATGTACATAAAAAAATAATTTCATTCACTGTTTGGATGGTTGTTACTGCAAGTGTTAAAGGTAAGCAGCAGACCTCTTTCACGCAGGTATCAGTGGTTTAATTCCATCAGACAGTAGCTAGAGGGGAAATGTTGCCATGTCCTTTTTATGCAGTACTAGTTCACTCAGCATAGCTACATTTGTAGCTAACAAATGCATACTAGCTCATTTTACAACATGCTTCAATCGATTTGCTTCCAACTTTGTTCAGTTGTCTATTTCAATGAAGTAAATACATGTTTACTCTCTTTAAATCTTTACTTTGTCATTGTACCGGAGTTGCCAGGGTTTTTGTGAAGCTTTGAGGCATTTACAAATGCCACAGGTTTTAAATCAAATAATGTATAATGCTCTCGTAAACCATATGGCATGGGAACATTAAATGCACTTTTAATTCAAATCAAACCAGGCCACTAGATACTAAAATTCTTACAGAACATAGCAAACAGTGAACATTTATGGTGATATATGGATGAGCCTATACCTGGAGTAGAGTTAAATTAGCTGAAATAAAATTTTATTACCTTCTTGCCCCCCTGTGAAGTTGAAGCCTGTGGAAATTCAAACACAATAATGATCATTAAAACAAACAATAAATCCTGTCTGCCAATCACTTATCAGCAACCAATTTAATGACTGTTAATGAAAATTTAGATATTAAAAGTAAAAAAATTACAAGAGGCAAAATGATACTTATATAAATGACATTGTTGTCCATCTGCCTTTTCAACTAACATAAAATAATAGTAACTTCATTTTGTTAGCATGTAATTAAATCTTTTTTATTATTTTATTTCAATAACAAAGAATCAATTTTGAGCTTTCAAATTTCAACTTTCAACTTATTACCCACAGCCATTTCTCTGTAATCATGAATTTTTCACAGGCAGATTAAGATTCAATAAAAAATAATTAAACTTAATTAAACTTAATCAACTTAATCAACTTTTTGTGTGATTACATGCATCCAGCAGTCTGGATTCACTGTAATTGTAAAAGTCAAAAATAGTACATTAGAAAAATAGCAAGTCTCTTACCTGCCCTTCAGGCCGAATCTTTGTCTCCAGCCACTTCCTCAGTAGATCTTTAATAACCCCTTCATCCTCTTCTTTTAAAGGGTTTAAGCCCTTTAAAAAGTTAAAGGAGGATGATGTTAGCTCCTCCCTCTGTCTCTGGTGGCTAGAGGCTGGTGGTACCAACTGGTTATTGTTGTCTTTTAAAATGACCTCTTTGGCAAGACTAAAGGTTTCATCTCGCAGTACTGCCAGTTTAAAAAGGTTTGTCAGCTTGGCATTACTTCCATCCTGAGAAACAAACATGTTGCTTATAAGTTTTTTAATGTATTCTTCTCACCTTTTTTTCTGACCAGTTGTAAAATTTAAGAAAATAAATAATATAATACAGTTAGAGAAAAAAATGGACATGTACCACCTACTACAAAACACTGGTCACCACAGCAGTCACCTCTATTCTGGATAACTGTTAAACTTATATTCAAGACGTAGTAATAACATTTAAACTTTTTCTGATAGTTTAGAATTCTTACATAAGCTGGATCATGTGTAATTTGCGCACCCCTCGACCAATTTTTCGGCCCACATATTGACCAACACTTGACTGATCTGTTAAATCGAGAAAGAATTGAGTCCCCAACAGCTTTTTAATGAACTTAGCATCATTCTTTATTGATCAATGTACCATAAAGATGTCTCCAAAAAGAGTACTTAAAAAGTTAGCTGGGTTTAGCTATATAACCAGCCCCAAAAATTGAAATAGTTATATACCAGTTTCCTAGCTGTCACAGCCATCACAGTCACAGAGACAAAAGTGCAAACATGTGTAAATTTGACCTACAATAATTAAATCCGATAATTTTAAAATCCTTATTCCTTATTCCTTGTGCCTCCCCATGGTAGGGACGAAATGCTAGCTCTTTTAGAAACGTCTACATGGAAGCAAGGCTAGTGAGTGACAGCAGACCTTTATTTCTGAATGCCAGTATTCAAGATGGTGTCAAGAGCGAATCCACACCTGAGCTATAAAGCCCTGTTAATGGTCCTCACTCCTGGATACTTGCGTCTAAATGTAGTCGATAGCATACCGTAGCAAAAGGGACAGCCTTAACAGCTGAAATTTCGAGGTAAGAACCCGCGTACTTTAGGTATACCCCATATTTTGTCCTTACCCAGTTGTTAACCTTATAATCTTTTATCACTGAGCTGAAAACGTTCGACGATTTTTATGCCTTTTTTTATAATATAATCACCGCCTTGAGGCGGTCAGCAAATGTAAATTTACCATGTGAAGTAGGCTTCCTCAATTACAGTGCAATTAAGTTTCAAATACTAAACTAACATTACCTCAAAACATTTTATAAATTTTAGATACCTTTGGATGCTACAATTAAGATGTAAATCAGAATCCTGTACTTACCACAGACTCGGGAGTGTGGATTGAGTGAGATTAAAACTTACCTCCATCACGTCCGATGTAACTTACCTATTTACAGTTTGTAAGCTTAGTAATTTACTAACTTTACCTATCCTTAATTTCAAACTAAACACCGAGCTAAAAGAGAGTCTTGTTCTTAGAAAAGCTGTTAATTCTCGAATACTGAGATGCACACCTCAATGAACTTTCATGAAAAGCTCGGCTAGGCTACTCAGGATGCGGTGTGCGACAAACGCAAACTGCAGACTTACAGACCGCAGACCTGCAGACTTGCAGACCTGCAGACTTGCAGACTTGCAGACACGTTCGGAACTCACAGCGGGGGGGGGGGGGGGGGGGGAATTGCCCCCGCAGGGATCTCGTCCAGAGGGCGAAATCCCGAGGAGGCACTCTAGTAACTCTCGCGTATATTAAGGAAAGTACTTACAGTTGAAATATACAGTCAGTATGCCAGAAAAAATCTTGATTTGCTTGAACAGGGGCCGCGAGGAATCGGTAGGTAATGATGACGTGATGAAGACAGAAAATTCCGAAGGGACCGCTTAGGTAGATTTTGTGAAATTTATTGACCAGTCATACCTCGATACTCTTTTGCGTTACGTGTTATCAGTGACATTCTGTGGAGCAGTTGTTTCAGTAAAAGTTATGGACCAAAAGACACTCGTTTAGCGCAGATGAAGTTATAAGGTGCGTACAACCGTGTGTACATAAACACTTGGAGAGTTTGCCAGACACGAGTTCACTAGACTACGAGTAGAGCGAGCGAAACTCGAGCTCCCGTGAAAATTACCCCACGCGAGAAAAGGCGACACGCGGCGGGGAGAGAGAAAAATGAGGGACTACAGACAAAGCCCAAGCTTTTGAACTAATGCGTTGCTCGCACAACGCAAAACTCTGATTGGCTCTTCCATGGAACTCTGCCAACATCTGTCAAAAACGCGCCAGCCGCCATTAGCACTCGACATAATCACAATTTACAGAACAGATAACTAGAGCAGAACAAATAACAGCACAGAACAAATAACTAGCGTTGCTCTTGTAGAAGCAACTAAGCAGAAAGCCAACCCGGCAACTGATGAGGTTCGCGTGGAGAACGGAAACCATAGTCTCGCCTGATCGCAAAGTGGGAATAATAGAACAGTCGCAAGGCTGTTAAGCTAATTCAAAAGTTATCACCAAGGGAGGAATTGCGTGCTCCAGTCCAAATACTCACATTATCTCCAGAAAACAAGCGGCAGTTAAAATTCGTGAGCAGTCATGACTGAGTCACATCGCAGTTCTCCATAGTTGATGTAGTTTTAGTCTAAGCTGCAATCCATTCTTCGAGATTTGGATATCACTATTCGTCCTGCTAAAAACGCTAACGAGCTGGGCCCAGCGTGACAAAACATTGCAGGCAACCGTCACATTCACGGCCAAAAAGGAAATCGCTTAAAATTGTTCAGATCCAGGAGGCAATCGCCGGAGAAATTAAACAACCCAAAACCCTTATTTAGCTCCATTGAAGAGCTTTACTTTTCAAAAGAGGTCAAAGAAAATGCTCTTGCATCAGAGGGCAAATCATGCCGACCATAAACAATAACCGCAGAAAATTAATATGCGTGTCACGACCTCTCAGTATGAAATAAGCGGCAAAAATCACATTTGCTCAGTCAAGACGTTTCCTCCAGAGCATAATCTACCCGTCAGAGAAAAAAAAATCATTGGAACAAGCAGCATTTTGCCATGAGTAAAAGTCGTGTGTTGCCTACACTATCAAGTTCTTTACGCGGAATAGCCGTGAAGAAAATTAGTATCTGGGTTTTCTTTTGCTTGCAATAAATATCCCCCGCAGTTTACCGATGACAAGAGCAATGACAGCTCAATAAGGGAAGGAATCCCATTGGATGCACTTAATTGATTTGGAAGGGGATACGAATTTTACACTCCAAAATCAGTCGGCCGTGAAGGGTCAAAAGCTTGGGCTTTGTCTGTAGTCCCTCATTTTTCTCTCTCCCCGCCGCGTGTCGCCTTTTCTCGCGTGGGGTGATTTTCACGCGCGCTCGCGTTTCGCTCGCTCTACTGTCCCTGAGGAAAAATGGGGGACTACTCGTAGTCTACGAGTTCACAAATCTTTGATTGGAAACCTTGCCAGACACTCTTTCTCTCTCTTTGACCGGAATAAGACTCGGCCCCAAACAAGCAAGACGAGTGAACAACGGCTAGCTTATCACTAGCAAACGATGGATGATTACAGAAATTCGCCGACAATCAAATTCTGTGCTGACTTATTCCTTGCTTACATCGCCCCATGTAAGGTAATCCAAGAGAGTCTTGGATTCCGGATTCCACGCTGTGGATTCCGGATTCCATGCCTGTGGATTCCGGGTTCCACATCCGTGGATTCCGGATTCCATAAGTGGCTGGATTCCAGATTTCAAAATTCTATTTTCTGGTTTTCAACGTTTCCTTTGTACTTTGTTTTCACCAAAAAAGCTTGTTCTTTTTTTACCCGAAGTGTATATTGTCTTGTATAAAATATAAGTATAAAATATAATTCTTGGCCTTACCCGAGAGGATTATGAATATAAAAGCGGTTTCTGAAGTCCACTGAGTCCACATCGTTGAAGAAATACTAACGAGGAAGGGCTATTCTTATTTTAATAATAACAACGGCGTCAACAATAACAAAAGAGGTACACATTGCCAAAATCAGTGCTTTTCAGGTTCAAACATAATTCGTCTCCGAATTGTTTAATTGCCACACGGAAATGTAAAACTTCAGTTACAGCTTACCAACAAATAGCGTGAAGATAGTCCAATTACTATACTACAAGCTACGCAGGCAACGGAAACGTTTATCTCAGAATAAACCGTGTCGTTCTCCGTCCTGATAAACTAACTCCCGGCAGTCTTATCGGGAGGGATACTTCTCCCTCATCCTCTGTAGTTGGTGGTGCAGTTTCATTCTCATTGTCATCATCGTCACCGTAGTCCCCATTAGCAATTCGACAGAGCCTGTTATCCTCCTCTGTTGTTAAAATGATGTCTGATCCATCGGAAGAAAAGTCGAGTACTCGGGTTAGAATGCACTTGGGGGAATTCCCATTACAGACATCACCGGAGGTGTATGTTAGTGAATCACTTGTTTGGTTTAGCCACTTTAGGGATACTCTTTGCTGCACAAAATTTCCACCATTCACTTCTATTTGTACATCCTCCAGAAGAACTGCTAACCAGAAGGGTGAGATCTCTCTTCTACGGTTGTGTCTTAGTGCCAATATGTCGTCTTTCTGGTAAATGGTTTGCACCCGTACAGCCGTACTCCGTAATGCCACATTAGCATCCACAACTTGGCAGGCTGTTGTTACGTCTTCGCTTTCCTCTAATGAGGCTGTGATGATAGTGGGACACATACTAAGGGCATAAGGAAGGGTGCCAGTTAGCTCTTTCGTTTTTGAGCGGACATTTTCCTGTGTTACGCCTCTTCCATACTCCTTAGCAAATTCTCGCATCACAGTTTCTCGCCTTGTGTCTTCTTCTTTGCTACCTGTTCCTTCAGTGATTGCTGACAGCTTGTTTGATCGCGTCTTGATGTTTGGGGGTTCACCTTTGATAATTTTCTCCGGATAATAAGAATTGGGCCCAGTGAAATATGAGAAATCCTTCTGGTAAATGAGCAGCATATCGTCTTCCACGCAGCCCGCTCTTCTGTAAGCGTAGTTAGCCACTGTAGGCATGTCGTGGTCTGCTCGCATTCCTTTGAAATAGCATTCCACGCCCAAAGTTGTCATACTTTCGAAACAGGTCCTGTCCAGAAGGTGACTATGCCCAATCTCCGTTAGCGTGTTGGTAAGGCTGGTCAGCGATTCTAGCACTATGAGGAAGGACTGTCGGGTGCATCGAGGTATGGTCATGTCGGGACCGTTGGTCCCTTTGCTGACGTCAACATTCTTATTGCTACGTTACCGGTATCGCATACGAAAACAGTGTTTCGATATACGCATAAAGCAGTAGGCTTGTTCCATCGACTTTGGACACCATCACGATGGCCTGCAGTTTCTCCACACACTTTTGTTAGTGTTCCTTTACCCCCAAGCATCTCTTCTTCCTTCAAACTGAACAGTGCGTGTTCTTTGCTGGAGGACAAGAACACGGTTCCACCATCTGTCACTGCAATACCCATGAGGCCTGGAATATTCGAAATTGTTCTCAGTTTCAATCGTCCTCTCACTTGACAAAGATGAATACATGAATCATTCCCGTCTCCAACTAACAAGTATTGCTCGTCACGTGTTAAGGCTAATGAAGTTAATAAACTAGATCGATCAAAACAAAACAATTCATTTAACTGGCCGACGCAGTTAGTT
Source organism: Porites lutea (assembly GCF_958299795.1). NCBI lineage: Eukaryota > Metazoa > Cnidaria > Anthozoa > Scleractinia > Poritidae > Porites > Porites lutea. The sequence goes on along the minus strand of NC_133208.1, from coordinate 8,547,936 downwards.
TCCTCATCGTCTACAACACCAGAAATTGAAAAAATCTTGCCAAGACCAACGTCTGACACAAACAGTTCAACGCTACCCTGTGCAGACGCACATATGGCAAATGGGGACACCAGATCCGGTACATTACCTTCAGAAATAAGGGAAAGATCGTGTACATGGACTTTACGGATACGTCTACCGGCGCAATCTTCTTCCTCACTTTGGCTTTCTTTGGCGCTCCCTTGTACAATCTGGGAAGCGTGACAGAAAAGCGTTCGCAAATTGACTACTCTAACTCTTCCGTTTCCTTGGTCACAAACGTACAGCTTCCCGCTCTCTTTCACCGCAATACCAGCTGTGTTTCTAAATCTGGCCTTGTTGCCATATCCATTAGTGTGCCCGGGCTCACCGCCACTAACAGCGATTAATGTGACATTTGCTGGACAGTGCATGTCAACCATGAAGACTGCATGGAGACGTCTATCGGTAATAAACAGCCTGCTATGCTTTGGGGAGAATGCCAATCCTACCGGGTAGCTTAAAAGAGAGGCCCCGTTCTTTTTCCAGTGCTTGAATTCCAGTTCTGGAACTAATGTTGTGCTCACTCTTTCATCTGGAATGGAATCTTGAATCGCTTTCCGGTGAATCTCCACTGCTGTTTCTACATCCATCCGATCTTTGTTTTGAACTGCTTTCAATGAAACTGATTTCTTGATGTCTTCGTATTCTCTACGTAGCACCAAAAGCAGCCTTACATTCACTAGGTATCCATCAATGTCAATCCAATGCCAAAACTCTGCAGAACGTACTGACTTGATGTTGTGTGGGTAGTCAGGAATAGGGACTTGGTAGGGGTACTTCGCCCTGTCTGCTAGCATGGAATTCATAAAGCTCTTTTGCTTAGGATCGCAGTCAGTGGCCCAAACCAATAGGAACAGTCTTGTGCATACTTTATCTTCTCTCATGCACAAACTACAAGGGCGAAGAAGACCTTTTCAAGCAATTTCCGGAGCTCTACGGTGAAGTAAATTCGATAATTTACTTTGGATTCACTTTGGTATGTTCGTTTCATTGATCAAATGCTCTATTTAATTAGCATGTCTGTAAATGGTATGGAAACGCTGTCACCTTCGAATATAATTTTGATCACAGAAACGCTTCAGTAAGTGTTCGCACAACCACCGCTTTTGAGCAGAAAACACGAATAGAACAAACAACGACAACTCCACAGACCTTGAACTAATCTTTTCTTTTTCCGCTTTTCTCTCTTTCTTTCTTGGACTCCTGTACATAAATTTGCATGATAGTTAGCTCATAATTCTGAACATGATAGAAACAGACAGATATAGCTGCTCGAAGTTTAAGATTACTGTTTCACACATTCTGATCTATTCAAAACCACGCCGCCAAAACATTTCCATCACAAAGTCACAAACACCGAATTTATAGACGTACGTACCTTTCCGACTCATGCTTTTTCTTGTGCTTCCCCATGCTGACAAAGATTGATAACGATCGATTGAGAAAAAAATTCAAAGTGATCTCTCGAGATGTCTGATTTCGACTGATTGAATCTGGACTGAATGAAAGACACCACGTCGACACCACGTGCAGCATGTCATTCTTTGAGTGACACTGATGACATGTGCCTGAAAGAAGCCAGTAACTGCAACCACCGCGACTACTGATACTACGGCCAAGAATAAGGATACTTTATATTATTATTCTTTTGATGTTACCTGAAATCCAAAAATTAGTTCCAATTGCGCCCAAACAGGAAAAGAATCTAAACCTCCGACTCCAAAAGCGCAACGGGGAAAAAGGTCGAAAGGGTGTCTTATAAAGAGCGATAATATACAGTAATATGAATCACTCCCTGGAATTCTGTCACGTCATTATAATGTGGCCATTGTTTCAAATTGATACCCGATATGTCACAATGACAAGGGATGTTCCTGCGAGTGAAACACGCGTGAACATGCCTGTTGCGCGTCCTCGCGACATGAGATTTTCACGCAACAGTCGCTAAAGGAAAAGAAGAGGCCCTGGAACCATCACAACAGAGTGGATTCCAGCAACCTGGATTCTGGATTACAATGCTTGGATTCCGGATTCCATTACCTGGATTCCGGATTCCAAAGCCGTGGATTCCGGATTCCACAGACCAAAATTACCTGGATTCCGGATTCCGGATTACCTTACATGGGGCGACTCACAGATGTCCGTCCGCTATAAAGCCGCTCGATGATCCCACCTGTCTTCTTCTTCGCTGCTCTCGATGAAGTTTAGGTCACCGTTCTTCCGATGTTAAGTCTTCCACGGCAAGGATTTCCAGTCACCTGTCGAATCGGGCACTGTTGTGCTTGCAGCCCGCTAGCGCTGTTGTTTGCCTCAGACATACTTTGCCATTCGCTAACATTAAACAGAGCAAAGCCCTGTCACAAAAAATGTAGGTCTGCAAATCTTCGAGTCTGCAAGTAAAGCATTTCAGGATCGCTTGACTTTTCTAAATCGACGTATGATAGTTTACATTAGCTGGAATCTTTCGATTTTGTGAAATTTACTAAGAATATAGAACTGCCGGCCATTTAGTGTTTGAAAACCTTGACCGGCAGTCGAGCTGAAAAATTTTTAAGTGTCACAAACTGATTTCCTCCTCTGAGCCCAGCGCAAACCAAACACTAGACTTGAGATCTGTAAAGCATTTCAGGATCGCTTGACTTTTCTAAATCGACATATGATAGTTTACATTAGCTGGAATCTTTCGATTTTGTGAAATTTACTAAGAATATAGAACTGCCGGCCATTTAGTATTTTGAAAACCTTGACCGGTTACCGGCCATATAGCCACAGCGAAACTTTTAAAACAACCAACAACAAACAAAACTCGACGATTTTTAACCACATGGAAAATCTCTAGCACTTTTTCAGAGCAAAACAGAAATAGTTTCGAATCAGTCAAACTGCATCAATCGGACAAGTAAGCAAGGTTTTAGCTCAGGCTCCCCTTCTGACCACGGAAAAAAGATGATTGATGGTGGTATCAGCGAACATGAACCTTAAAACACTTAAAACACTTCGTGCGAGACTTAACTTGTCTTAATGGAAAAAATTAACGGAATAATATCTGCGAGAACGCCCGAAGAGAATGGCTAAGATTTTCCTTAGGTAAAAACTTTATGGCCAAATCCGCTAATAAGAAACGATAAAACTGTTGTCTTCCGCCAGATAGCGAGATATATAGCTAGGGACGATGACGAAATAAAACGAAGACGAAACAAGCAGAATTCCTGTCCAGATCTAATCGAACAATGCGAGCAAAACAAATTTGTGAGAAGAGCGCGTAAATTTTCGGCATTTTTTATTGTCGATTAATGATAAATGTATTAACATGCAAAATTTTCATGATAAAGTAAGCCACTTCACTGGCTTCAACTCAGCGGCTCAATACACGCGCTTATTACACTTAAACCGACATAAAAGTGTGACCTGCTTATTGAAGATTAAGGATCATCTCTGCGGTTAAACTAAATATTGCAGTTATAAACGCTTTTTTGGTGGTTTACCATCAAGAGCTAAGTACAAATCGTTTGGCTAGGTAAGACGATGGCGAGGGTGGATTCTAATAAAACAGGAAACTAATATTTTGTCACTGATCTGTATAGTCTGATTGTTGTTATTTAACTTACCGTTGTGCATACTTGATATTTTTGGTAGAAGTACGACCGCATAGCTGACGCATGATCTTCACTAGGCTGAGCACCATTGCAAAAACGAAGAAAAAGCTCTCTCGCCTCTTTTAACGCCTGACCAAAACGTGGAACTTCATAACCAAATGCGAATTTTCCACGCCTTTTCTCCTCTTCAATTTTTTTTCGCCATTTGTTGACCAGATAGATCAACCACGCGCCGCCTTTTTTTCGCACTTTTTTTAACTTTTGTGTGGACCCTTTCCTGGAACTCGCCTTCTTCGCGATTTTCCTCTTCTTCGGTACTTTCTTGTTCCTCCATCTCTGGTGGAGTATCACTGTCGCTTTCTGGCTTGCGCTGGAACGTATGTACATCAAAATCTTCCTCCATTAGGTTAAAAGGATTACTGACTTCAAAATGTTCAAAAGTAGGAAGGCCATCCATGGATGTCCATGAAAAGAAGAACTAAACTTTTACTCCTCATGCGAAAATCAAACGAGTAACCGTGACGACAGAACCAGGTCAAGCTGTCAATCATCTTGCGCAAACCCTATTGGCTGAAATAACAAATAAAAATCTGTTGGGCGGTTTTTCAGCTGCTTAGACTCCTCATGTTGGCAGTGGATTTTGACTGAAATGGAGGACGACTTGAGTGATAGTGCTGAATACTCGGATTCGGACGATAACTCAGAGGTAATCTCATAAATAGGACATCCGCCACGAGTCTCTCATGGTGAAAGATGCTTTTATAGTTTCGCCTATTTTGCAGTTAACAATAATGTAATTCCATTTTATGAAAACAGCTAAAGGAGACCCCAGGAGCTATCAAAGCAGCAGAGGAGAAACTAGAACTCTTGGAAGAGAATTCTGACGAGGTTCGTACGCCTTGATCCATGATAAAATTCTGCGCAGTAACGTAATGTTATACTGCACATTCACTTTTTATAGTTATTTTTATCTGATAGACTTGATATATGCTTTATTATTAACGCTTTGTCATTTGTTAGATCAAAGGACAACCTGCCGGTTTCTTCTCTTTCGAAGAGGAAGATCACGAGTATTTCTGGAGAAAGGGAAAAAGAGGAAATGAAAAGCAGGTTTGTGAGGAGCACTCAAATTCTATTTATATTATCAAGAAAAGAGAAAATTTACTACCCCAGACTAATAACTATGTTTGATGCACGTTTTCGATGCCACTTCCCCCCGCGCGCGCGCGTGGTAAGCTTGTCTTGAAAATTTGCACGGAAATGTTGCTACCATATACAACATCTAACACCGATCATTGATTACTTATCAACATCTGATTACACTGAACGTGCACTTTGCCTGAACTTGAAATCTTATGCTTCGTTTAGGTAACAGTCAACGACGAAACGACATCAAAAGCAAGTAAGTTATATACTTATTAAAATAAGCCTGAAATATTAGGGGAATTATATTCTAATCACACTGAAACGATTATAAAATATTTTGTAACTAATCTAAATAATCACAAAACACAGAATAGGAGCGGGCATCTCGTTTATTGATGCCCGCGTTCGAAAATAAAGAAAGAGAAATGGCAAACTAAATATGTAAACTTTTAGACACTGAGAGAAGAGAATCTAGTTTGTCCTTAATATAACCGTCTTTAGCTTGATCCGTTTTCCACCTTCCATGACGCTTAAAAAGCCGATCGCTAACGCCTGCGTTAGCGGCCGCGGAAGCACCTCCCGCCCTTAAACTATGTAAACCAAATAAATTCTTCGGATAACCTAATTCAACAAACGCTTGTAAAACTATTTCTCTCGTTCTAGAGTAACTCATACCCGTACTACGCAAACTATAAGTAGAGGTTGCCTTATGAAAATACAAAGAGCGAAAAAAGGGGTAACGAAGACGACAAATCTAAATTAGCAGCCGAAACATATCTGCGAAGCAGATTGAAGGGGCAAGAAACGTACCCTGTTTTTGCCAACAAGACGTAGGCACCATCCCTATAAACATCCGTTTTACTTTTGTAAACGTAAATCTTGACAAAAGAATCGCAAAAACTAACATCGCAACAGCGTAGGCTAGCTAACTCATTATAGCGGAGAAAAGCGGTATACGCGGTTACGCAAATGGTTGCTAAACGAAGATCAGAAAGATTAGCATTAGGACCGGCAAACCTATTACAAATATCTAAAATCATAGCGGGGGTAACGGGTTCTTTTTTAGAAACAGGTTTCGCAAGACCTCTTTTAGCTGCCTCGAGCACGTTCTTAACCAATTTGGAATCGCAAGGACTTTGAAAACCATACAAATTATGCGCCCAATTAATACCATAGCAAGCAGACTCAAGGGAAGAATAAGGGGAACCACCCTGAATCAGGGACTCTAAGTAAAGAGCAACTGATATCTCGTCCGATGGCAGGCAAACGACCTCGTTATAAGGTGAAGACCATTCCCTGAATTTCTGAAAAGCTCTTGAGTAACGGTCCGTCGTCGAAGGAGCCTTCGCTTCAATGGTACGCAAGGGAAGATCGGCTGCTAACTTACGAAGCTCTGGATCCTTTAGATGAGCAATCTTCAAAGCAAACGCACGTCCACCTTGTAGAAACATAAACATAATAAGAAAGAAAAATAATTATGAGCAAACGATTGAGCAAGCTAAGTGAAAACAAGAAGCCTCAAAGAGAAAAAAGTCAACCAGCCAAAATGGGTCACACACAGACAGCCAGTGGCGTAAAAACGGACAATCTTCATGTACTGGCAAAAACTAGTGCGTTCGTCGTAAACTGGCCCAGTGGCCTAGTGGTCCAGCGGCCCAGCGGCCTAGCGGCCAAGCGGCATACAACTCCACAGCAATCTATACAGATTCCGGTACCGCCCCGTCGAGCAACAGAAAAAGCACTGGGGTACTAAAATTCTCTGATCCAAAAAGGGAACTCTTGTTCCCCCCATGGAGAAAAACATCCTTACCATTCTCAACGTAGAGACAATCTGCAACAAATGACTTGAAAACACCCCCGCGTTCCACCAAAAGGGGCCAGTAATGGGCTGACGGCCAATAAGGAACTACCAAAATTCCCCGACAATGACACAAACAGACATGAAGGACGACCTTCTTAACTAGCGAAATAGGTGGCACAAGCCAACATGTTTCGCCGACCCAACTAAAGGCGAGCGAATCGACACCCAAGGAATCTGGATTAAAGTATTTGGAATAGAACCTGGGAACCTTGCGATTTTTGTAGCTAGCAAAACAGTCTACTGAGCAGGGGCCCAAAACAGAGGTAACAGCATGAAAATAGCAATCTTTGACTGTCCAGTCATCATAATCAACAATCTTACTCAAATAATCTGCTCTCTCATTCTGAGTACGAGGTATCCACTCAACCTCAATGTCAACCTTATTATCTTTGGCGGTCTGAAATATGTCGAGCGCCAAGATATGCAAATGCTCCTTCATACTACCAGAATGAACAATCGAAGGAACTGCTTGGTTGTCAGTAAACCACTTAACATCGCAGCCTGAGAGAAGGTGTGCAAAACTTTTCAGAGCAAAACTGACGCAGTGAAGTTCTCTCCAGGTAGAGCTCTGGCTCATCTGTAATGAATCCCAGTTAATATGCGAGACAGGCGTATCATCAATTGCAATAAAGGCAGCACAGCCAGTAGCACTGGCATCTGAATAGACAATGCGAGATGGCTTACGAACAGTATTGAGAAACGACCTAGAATTCAGGTTAGAAACGTTATTCTTCCAAAACTCTAACTCTTTGCGAGCGCATGGGTCTAATTCAACACAGGAATCCCACCCATGCCTGCGATCGAGAGCCCTGTGTAGGCTTTTGGTCATCAGCTTGCACACATTGCCAAAAACAAGCATATTAGAAATAATACTTCCGGTGACAGAGGCCAATTGCCTGGCTGGTAATCTACTTTGAAGGAACTCAATGTCAATACTCGCTAGTAGCCTGTTGATTTTTTCCACGGGAATAGATAACAAATTAAGCTTTAAATCCCATTGATAGCCCAACCATCTGAGAGACTGAACTGGAACCCATATGCTTTTAACACTATTAGCTACAAAGCCCGCTTGGGACAAATCTGATTTCACGGCCATAGACTGGGAATAACAGTCAGGAAATGTAGGACATACGCCTAGGCCATCATCCAAATAAACAACAATTCTAATTGCCTGGAGACGCCAATAACGTATTAAGGGCCTCAGAACTTTTGTGAAAATATACGGCCCGGTAGAAATACCGAATGGCAAAACAGTAAATTTATAAAATCGAATAACCCCATCCTTAGACCAGGAAAAGCCTAAAAACTCTTGGTCTGGGGGAAAAATGTCAATATGATGATAACCAGATTTGATATCAAAGGAAAATAGCCAATTCTGAGAACAATCGATAAAGGAATAAATCATGGTTTTCGCGTCCTCGAATTTAATCTTGGATTTCTTAACAAATTGATTCGGATAACGTAAGTCTAATATGAGCCTTTTCTTACCATTAGCCTGAATGGAAACGGATAGGGGGTTAACCACAGTAGGAGCACACCCACGTTCAACCACTGAGCCTGCTATAAGAAGATCAGAAATAGCTTGTTCCACAAATTCACTATGCTGAATGGCAGATCGATTATTGCCAAAGCTAGCTGCGGGTGGAGTGTAAATAAAGGGGATCTTATACCCATATACAATGGTATCGCGAATGAAACGAGAAGCACCTATATGCTCCCAAAAAGCTATATTGCGCTTAAGACTACCATTAACTTTAACGATAGGAACTCCCTCCTGATATTCGGGACTTATTACATCACTAGATAAATCAGACGCATCAACAGAGTTCTCGACAAGTTCCACTGGGTCAAAGTCATTTAAACATGTAACCAAATTCAGTAAATTATACTCATCTTTCCCTAATCTCTGTAATGCAACATTGCGTTTGTCGTCAGTTTGCGGCCTTGCTACTTGAAGGGACTGCAACGGTTCCTCTAAGGCGGCTGGGGCAGGAAGTTGAATTTGCCCAATGACCTCTCTGTCCGCAACTGAAGCACTTGTCCGAAGGTTGAGGTCGATGCTCGCGAAAGGACTGCCCACGAAAAAGCTGCTGATTAACAGGAAGAGTATTGGAAGAACGAACAGAAGAAGCTTCACTCGATGGCTGACGGGTACTTGTATAGCTAGGTCGGACAGACGAATTCCTACGCTTCTTCTCGCGGATCTTGGCCAATGCCCGTCTTTCCGCTGAACGAAGCCTCTTTTCATCCTCAGAATCCTCCGCCAACTCATCTGATTCGTACTCTTCAACGGCTGTCCAGCCCGCAGGACTCTTATCCGCAAAGCGAATAAGCTTGTTTCGTTTTGTAATAAGTGTCTTTACCGACTCAAGTTCGGAAATCGCTGCTGAAAGGTTCCCTTTTGAGACGTTCTTAATGGCACCGTCCACTAAGTCGTGCAAAGAGATGTTAAGTTCGTACTGTACTTTGTTGCCCTTGAAAGTAAAGGAATTTGACGCTTTCGATTCGGTTTTCAGCTTCTTAAGCTGCGATTGTGTGGCAGCTTCTTTGTCCTCGAGATCGCGCTTAAAGGCAGCGAACTTTTGATCAAATTTGACGTCCAAAAGCTGGGAAAATAACTGCAAAGTTTCAGCGTTTGATAAGGACGTATCCGAGGAGAGAGCACTCGGTTGAGCAGAGTCTCCGGTGTTGTTAGTTTCCAAAGACGCTTGAGGAACGCTCGCTGTTTCAGGACCCGACATGGCATAAAAAACTAGGGTAGAAAAAGACGCCTCGAATGGCTCTTGCATAACTTAACAAATCTTAAATAGTGTACTAGCCCCTTGAGACTCCTTACAAACACGCCTTAAATACTTCAGCAGTATTATGCAACCTAATATACATATTCTTGTGAAACTAACAAAACGTTACAAAATATATGATCCATCAATACCATGTTAATTTTCTTTTTAAAAAACTATTGTTTTTCTTGTTTTCATAGAACGTTCATACTGTATTTTTTTTTACTTAATAATGACGTCGAACGTCGAAACATCGTATATCTTTTAACTTTAAAAAAAAATTCTCAAATGTTTTAATGAAAATTTTTAACGCAATTTTTCGATCTAAATCTTTTAAAACGTCGCTTCTTTTTTGAAGATCCAGAAATTTGAGAAATTTGACCAGGACACATATCAGTGATATATTATACAGTGTTATAAGTCAACAGAAATTTTTTGAACAAATTTGACAGAAACAGGAGGGGGAGGGGTCTCCGCGGCCCGAGGACTGCCGTCTCATTTATTACATCCTCTTATTACATCACTGTATAAAGTGATACACTTTTCTGGTAATTATGCGGTTAGAACGCTTTCAGTAATAGTTGTTGTTGTTTTATCATACTGCTAGGAGCGTAATATAACATCGTAGTAAATTTTCCTATTCTTTCTGATCTTGTTTTCCGATTGAAAGATGGCCCATCCAAACCGCAAAGCTCAAAGCTCCAAACTAAGCTTGACGGAGGCAAAATAGTCAGAGAAATAATGGGGGGGATGTTGTAAAAAGAAGTGCATACAAGACATCCCGATACGTGAAATCAAGGATGCAAGGGAGCACTATTGGACAAAAAATGTCCAGGAGAGGAAAGCAATGATGACGGGGGCCGTTAAAAACGGATTAGTTTTCAAAGGAGGTTTTGTTTGTTCCAAAGCCTGGTGTACGATATACGGGATTGCACAAACAAGGTATTTCAGTTTCAAACTACTTAATAAACTAGTAATCTTCAAATGCAACACACTGCGGCACTGGTTGGATATTTGCATTCTTTCCCACAGTATCGATATATAGGTGGTAAATAAAGAATGGGAAGTATACAAAATATACAAGGTATTAAACTAAGATTTGATGGGAAGGGTATTAGATGCCGACTGTTCATTCGCACGGTAAGAAATGTCTACGGTGAAACCCCACCATACGGTTACCTCGGTAATACGGTCACTTTGTTGTTATGGCCACTTTTTCAGGTCGCCTAGCAAAACGGCCATACATTTTCTTAAGAAAAAAAAAGAAGAAGACAGACCCCCCCCCCCCCTCCTCCTCCCCCTCCCTCCTCTTAATACGGCCAAAATGTTTGGCCCATTGGTGAACGTATTAACTGGATTCCACTGTATTTTTTGTAGTTATTTTCAGTGTCTTCAAGCCGTGAGAGAAAACAGAAACCAAGCCGAAACGAAGCGGAAGCCAAAAAGGAAGAGTTTGGCATATTATTTAGCCATTTTTTTTTAAAAACTTCTCAAAAAACGCGGATCATATGCCAAATTCTTCCTCAAGGCCACTACCAGCATGCCTTTCCAAAAAGGCAGTGTACATTATGTACAAAAAAGAAATGGGTGAGAAGCCGGTCCTGGGTCGCTCTCAATTCATATACAAGATGTGGAAAAAGAATTTTCCACAAGTGTACATTCCAAAGGTATGAACATGGTAACTGGGCTGGTACACTCTTTTTTATAAGAATGTTGTTTTCCCGACCCAGGCTGAATATTCTTAGTCTCCCGCTGATTTTAGGCTGAAAGTATTCTAGTATTATTCTTAAATTGTAGCTTGTAACATTTCCATGTTAGAATATATGGCTTTGTTAGCTAGTTTTGCCATTTAAAAAAAGGAATAATTAAGTTGAAAACATATAATTGTATTGTACTATTTTCGCCTCTCAAAATCATATCCTTTTCCAAATCTCAGCCTGGGTTTTATTCTTAGAGTATTCTTCATTTCGCAAATTTCAGCCTCGATATTCTTGTAAAATACATTCTTATAGAAAAAAAGAGTGTAATGAGCAAAGCAACCTTTGCAAACCAAGCAAGTTTAGAGCTATTCTAAGCATAAAACACATGATCTGTCATTTTATTGATTGCCGTTATGTGACAGAGCACTATCTAACTATAGATGTTTCTGGTATGTTTTTATTCTAAATGATGAATAATTGATGAAATCGTTCGTTAAACTGACGCTGACAACATCTCCGTTTCAGCAAAGCCGATTTACCAAATGTGCTATATGCGTACATTTGAGGGAGCAATTAAGGACCCCGGGACTAACGGAAGAACAAAGAAAAGAACTAGAACTTATGGACCTTATGCGTAAAATTCATCTTACCCAACAAATGTGAGTAAAAAGTGTCTGTTATTTACTATCTAACCACGTCTCACAACTGGAATAAGATTAACATATTAGGTAGTTAAAATTCATTAGTTTTGAAACACTGATTCTCTTGTTTGTTTGTTTTTTTAAAATTACCTGAAGGCTATGTTCCTTTCTTAGGGCTGAGAGGGAGAAATATTACAAACACGGATTGAAGGCGGAGAAAGAGCCGTCAAAATATATTTCTATAACCATTGATGAGGGGGGCGTAAGGGTTTGCGGTATTGCGGTATTGGGTCATTTTTGGTGCGGTGTTGCGGTAATTTTTATTTCAAAGTGCGGTATTGCGGTTTTGAGAGTCCAAGCGGTTTGCGGTAAGTTTAAATTTTACGCCGCGGTAGTCGGTGAAAAAATCGTTGTGTCGCGGTGATCTGCTTCTTTTTCACGACAAGAGGATACAAATCCTAAAAGGTCTCCCTGGCTAGCCTGCGTGACCTGTGTGCACAGTCGGAGATTGTATTGCGCAAACAGTGCAGACAAATCGTATGGCTTCTAATTTCAGTTAATACTTGATATGATTAACGACATTAACTTTTTCCTCCAATGATACGCAAACATGTCGCATTATTTATGACTTCATGGACCTTGTGGGAATAGTCAGCTTGGTTAACCTCCTTTATACCAATCTTACCACCACTTTCGTGCCAGTCGCCCAACAATATAGAGCTATCCAGAGGGTCAACTAAGTGATCAGTCCGATATTCCAGCAAATAGTGAGGTCAGTGAGATAATTATAATTTGCGTAGTGTCGAAAGATAATCTATAAAGTTGGTGTGGTCTAAAAATTACTACTTGTCCTTCTCGTTGTGCATGCAGGAATATAGAATGTACTAGTATTCGTGTGTGCTTACCCTACGTAGTATAGCAGCCCGGGGGTGGTGGTGGGGGGGTACTTCCTGATAAGAGGCTAATGAGGATGTGCCGCAGGATGGGGTCGCATTTTCACGACTGGATTGACTATAATGGGGTCGCATTTTCAGAGAGTTTTTTAGAATGGGTTCGCACATTTTCTGCTTTTTTGGGGTAAGACAGTTCGTCATATTTACGGTTAGCAAAGGTACCAGAATGTTTGTATAGTAGATGAAAAGTAAAGTGTTCTTCATTCAATCTAAAACATAGTCTGCTACACAGCCGTTTTTAGTGTCGTCACGCAACGCTAAAAACGACACTAAAAACGGCTGTGTAGCAGACTATCTAAAACAAGGTCAATTCATAAAAATAGAAAGTGACGAAGTTGGGATCGCGAAAAGTAAATATTTGTTCAAAATGACTAAGATGGGGCCTATAATTGGCCACAGAATAGACTGAAATGGGGTAGGGGCTCTGAGAGGCCAGCGACACATACCAACCAAATATTAACCTAAGTACCCCCCCCCCCCCCACCCCGAGCATGGCAGTTTTAGATGGTTTTGTCGGCAACACCACTGTGAGCGGCGAATCAGCTCCTGCCCCAATCTCCTCGTCCGCGCCCGCTGTCACAGCGTTTTGGGCATCCCCATTCCCAAATCCCTAGCGCTGATCGCTTCGACTTTGCCTAAATTATTTCAGACTGGGGAAAAGTCGGGATTGTCAATCACGAATTTACGGCTGAATAGTGTAGATGCATGTTAGAATTATATCGTCTGACACTTTTCGCCGGGTTTATTGCGCAGAAAAAAACCCATAGGCAGTAAACGTTGGCTCAAAACGGGACGAAATTGCAATTTACAACCGCATAACATCCCTTCGCTGTACAACGCTTCATTTTTTGCAACGCTTCAATTTTATTTAATAGAACTGTTTACCAGCGAGAAATGCCGCAATCGCCGGCAGCTGCGATCGTCTGATTCCATACAGCCAAAAACAAGAATACTAAACAAAACAATCAAAAGACAAACATGAATAAAACTGCGTTTTGCGGTGTTGAATTCATAGTATGCATGACATTTGAGGCCTGTACAACTTAACCCCGCAGCGCTGCTTGACACACAAAAGGCTGTCACACAATTTATACCGAGGCCTCTTGCACCTACCGGACAGAAGAAATTAATCTGTTGCCGTTTTGAGATGTAGTAGGGGCTTCTATTAAATCAATTCCGACCGAGTAGCACACCTTGGGAACAACCTTCACAGGGTGCAAAAGTATTATCGCGGTCGGCGTGTCCAGAAAAAGGAGCAGAGTGGCACTCTTCGAAGACCCTCGCTTTCTCTTCCTCGGTGAACAATTCTTCGTAGCGCTGTGCCATCCTTCTCCTTGGCCACCTAGAACAAGGACTCTAATTTTGAGTCATACTCCAACTTTTTGGCAAATTTCGCAGAGTCGTTTTTTTGCTTTGTAAAGCCTTCCGGATAAGCCTTCTTTTTAAGATACTGGAAAAGATTTCTATATTTAGCGGAAGCCATCTCTAAAACGTTTTCGATTTTCCCGCGAAATCCAGCATTTTTTTGGAGGGGATGACCAAAACACTAGCGATTTGGGCATCCCGGGAGGGTACCGGGGGACGCCCAAAACGCTGCAGTAATATGAGAAGGGGATGCCCAAAACTCTAGGGATTTGGGAATGGGGATGCCCAAAACGCGGGGATGCCCAAAACGCTGTGAGACCGCCTTATTTCGACTTATTATTTAGCGCGCCTAACCAAAACCGCCATGCTACGCAGGCTAGTGTGTGCTGTGTGCCCTTCGAATCCAAAAGGCAGGCCGGGTCGTCGTTTTGAAACCCTCAACACAGAACCGAGTTAATTGTGAATCTGAAACAACCTCATAAGAGTCAACTGTTTTCCGTCCGTTTATGATCCAGGTCAGTAATATATAAAGTGATACTAGAAAACTCCTGTTGTATCATTTATGTAAACGTATACATGTAATAAACAAAGCTAAACGAGTGCGATGATCTTATGTTTATCGTACGCTTGACATCGACGCACCTTGATTTGGAAACACTGACATAAAAGTATTATTTCTATTTGAAAGGAGGATTTGTAGTATTGACAACGTCAACTTTTTCCCATTTGTTACTGCGGTTTCGGTATTTGGCTAAATTTTGATACGGTATTGCGGTATTCTCGCGCTACCACGTGCGGTATTGCGGTATTCGTACCCCCCTTACGCCCCCCTCCATTGATGGCATGGACCAGAACAAGCATAACCTGCCTCATTTTAACACCTCAACGAAGGCAATCAATCATGACAGTTAAAACTCATTTAATATTTTGACATTCCTTTACAACTTACGTTAAGAGTTTCGCAAGATATAATTTCAAATATTTAGTAATTGGTTTCTAGTTTACAAGCTAAGCAGAACAACATGATCATATAAATTTATGTGGGACTTACAGCGGTGCAGTATATACCTCGAATCTATAGCTCACATATGGCATCTTTCAGATTATATATCATGATTAACATAACCTATTTTTTTACTTTTGTAAAACAACAACGGCACGTTTTATTAGTGTAATAACCCAAATTATTCCTGAAAATTTCCTTTAAAACAGATCGATGGAAGTGCCTGACGTCTTAAAACGCATATCTCTAGCTGGTGTGCTCGTTAATCATGATCGAATAAGTTGAAAACTAAATTTCCACTTTCCATGCTATATATATATATATGGCGCATTCAATATGAAGCCACAGAAATAATATAAGGGCAACCGACATCAAAAGAAAAATATATATATATTTAAGTGCGTAGATTTATATATTTATTTCTTTATTCATGTATTTCAGATCAAACTGTCTTTCCTCGTCGTCGGGGATACGCACGAAGACATTGATCAAATGTTTTAGTGCTATGCCCGAAGACTTTCAAAGCATGATGCCAAAACTCTGCCAGAGTTAATGGAAGAAATTCAAGCAAGTTTTTCACCTTCAGTTAAAGTCAAACTACTTCAATCCTTGTTCGATGTAAAGGAGTGGATGTCAGGTCACGTCGGTGATCTGACTGGACATACCCCCCAGCATCAGTTTAAAATCGTAAGAAACAAAGATGGAAAGGCAGAGGTAAGTTAGCTGACATTCTCCACTCATCTCTTACCCTTACAAGTACAGTTGTACAGTACCTAAAATGATTGCGGTAGTCTAGGATCTTTTGCGGTCCATTTTGGGGATCATTACGGTACAATGCTTTCTAAATATTCTGGCGTTTCCCACTATACAATTCTTAATAAAAACTACTGTTCTTTTCAAGGTGGCATAATAAGGCTTTGGAATCCACATTGACATTAATGAGCAAAAGCATCTTTTTAAGAAAACAAGTTTTCAAAGAATACATTCTTCTACTTCTTTCTACTCTTTTTCGTCGCAGATGTTTTACAGAAAATGGCCTTCGACAAAGAACTGGTCTCCAGAGGGGAAGGGAATCACCGTGCATACGGGTGTCCCCTCTGGAGACCCATCTCTATCTTCGCCTGTCATTGCCAATCTAAATTTAGAGAGGATCAAACAGGACCTTCCCAAATTTAGACTGCAATTTACCAACGCCGAACAGAAATGGTAGGAAGACTTCATCCGAGATCACAGTCAGACAGAGATGGAAAACTCCGGGGAAAACGCCCGCGAGTAAAATGGATTCTTCCAACCCTCAGGGAAGATGAAATTGACGAAAGACCGGATGATGAGGCAGTTGAGAGGTATGCTGCGCTGCAGCAGCTTCTTTCAAAGGAGCAGAAGGAAGTGAAGGTAAACAAACACTGTATACTTCCTTCTCACACCTTGCGTTCACCAAATTCCCTCCTTTATTTATTGATCCGATTGAGCTTATTGATCGTTTTTTTCTCACGTGGCCAATATGGATATTGATGGCGAGCGTTCAGTATAAAAACTGTGCATGGTTGAACTCCATGTAGACCATCAGTCCGTTCCAATGAGGTCAACGTGACGTTATGAGAAAACAATTAATGAGTAAAACTGTCATTTTAGGTTTCAGTGCGTGGGAAAAAAAGGAAAGAAAAGGGCCCAGCCAAGAAGTCATCGCAAAAAAAGCAAGAAAATAGGTAAAAAAAAAAAAAAAAGGTTCATCCCCGTCTTTCATTACCTTAAATTGTCACTGTTGCCTATACAAGCGACGGTTGTAGTTCTATTTATTAATTATTTATTATTATTATTCATTCAAAGTATTTCCCCAATTCGGATTGGCTAAAAGAACGCGAATAATGCACCATAACCAGTTACTGATGACCAAATTTGGAAGAATTTTGTGTTTAATGAATGAATTAAGAGTCGTGAATGAGAGGACAACAGACGTGCCCTCTTACAATACATTTTTAACATGTGAACAGTAAGCTCGGACGTTGAAACGACGTCAAAAATGCAGCCCGCTACAGGTTAAGGCACCGTTACCGAGAAGACCTAGGGACGAGGTTGAGTTGTTTTGGTCGTGAAAACAAAAATGGCGGACCTTTCACTCGGTTCAAGAGTTACAACTACTGCTGGAACTAGGCGAAATAATAGCTAGGAACATGGCAAAAACAGTAAGAAGACAACTTGGAGGGCGACATCTGCTATTTGAAGAATATTTGCAGAGCTGGACAAACCTAAACGTACCCTATCGAAGATGAACTTAACATTGGTGCAGGTAAGAATGTTTTAGCTATGTTTTTGAATGAATAATAAAGCAATTAATGAATTCGGCTTTCGTAGGATACTACTCTCGACGGCTCAAATCAATCTCTCCGAGGATTTACCACTGTTCAGAGCCCTTGGCTCCTCGGTCAAAAGAAAAAGTGCGAAGCCAAGCGATTAGCTAATATATTAGCATTGCCATCACATCACCAACGTTGAACTTTAAAAAAGGCACAAGGAAAAAAAAGGTGCCGCAAAGTTAGAAAGAAGAGGACGGGATATGAATAAAAATTGAGAGTCTTCAGCGCGAATCCCCACCCAACTAAGCCCCACCAGGCCCTCACCCAGCACCACCCTCTCAGCGGCGCCTGGAACTGACGCCGCTAATTAATTTGTATCTTACTGATTTATTTTCTGTTTCTTAGAACTCCAGCATGAATATTGTCTTTTTTCCTTTATCTCCACAGTCTGGAACTGAGGTCTCATGGCCAAGGAAGGCGACCTCGATTTTACAAACAGTACAATTTTACGAGGACATTGCAATGATTAAAGTTTATTTTTGAAACTGTTGTTCCAGAGTTGTTGTAGCGTTAATTCAGGGGAAGAGACGGCTGTCATTGTAGATAAATAGTTCGTGGTTTTTGCGATAAACGTATTTCTATTGGTATTTAATTATAATTAATATGAACAGTGGATACTAAAAATCAGGACCTCGGCACAGAACTGAGGATGAAAACGGTTCTTTCATACTTGTCTCCCTTTATTTTGTCCCTCGCAACCTTTGAAGCAATAACAATATTACTGCGTAAAGGGCAGGTCTAAAAACGGGTGTGGAAAATGACACCTTTTGGTCTGAAATTGGGTTAGGATTTGAAGAACCGAGCGGTACATCTCGGGAATTGTTGGTGGGTCCCACCAAGAATTCCCGAGAGTACACCCCCCCTCCCACCCGTGATATGTCCGTCTGCATCATACATCCTTTATAAGCATCCCCTTGAGTGACTCGTATCGTTGTGAGTGGTTAGGTATAGAATAGTTAGAACTCTAGATCTTTCAAAGTTCTCACGATGCAGACTGCTGTAAAGTGTACAAAGAGCCTTGAGCGAAATTTGATACGATCGTTAATAGAATATCTTTGATTATTTGACGTTGCTCTGGAATTGGGCCAACTTGACCAAAACCAGGTGATTTCCGACAGACGGTAGAAACTCTGACAGGCTATAAATGAATAGGGCGGTCAGCAAAAACTTTATAACAGTGAACAAAACAAAGTCAATCTATTAGGTCTTCAATTGGGCCCCAGTTAATTGAACAGTATCGAATTTATAGCCTTTTATCAGCGTGCGTTCACTGGGCCAGGTGAGCATCAGTTTCCCCTCAGTCGTAAGAAGATAAAATCCGATAACCATTCCTTTCCTGGGTGCTCAAACAGAATTTACTGTTTTAAGAGACTTTTTTTTTTGTAAAATTTGTTCAGCTTCAGAGACGTAGTTATTATTTATTCGACAAACTGAAAACTTGTTCCTATTTAAGCTTCTACGTGTGTCATTTACGATAAACAATTATGACTGCCAACCCCATCAAGATTATACGTACAGAGCCTGCGAGACAAATGAAATACGATTAATAATCGTATTCTAGTTCACGTGCCTTTGCGTGAGTGGGCTTGAGTCACTTTGACTTGCAGTAGCCGATTGACAGCCAGCCCTGTGATTGGACACATTTTGACAGCTCCTCAACTTTGTTTTGACCTCGGTCTTCAGTGAAAGAAGGAAACGGACGTCAGGAAAAGTGTTGAAGCATTTGTGGCGCGATCAACGAAAATTTTCCAACAGCGCGCGAGGGAGAGCCACGTTAAAGTCAGTCGAAGCATCAACAATTGTTTGCAAAAGCTTGCCTACCGCGGATAAATGCACTTTTTCTTCAGCGAGTTTCTTACTCTATGTGGTTTGAAATAACTGTATTATCAAGTTTTTTTACTGGAGTGGACTGGCGTAGGCTTTTTGTGCAGCACGTTTATTGTTTCTCCTCATGAAGACAATCCGATAATCATCCTCTCGTTGGACGTTCGAACAGAATTACTTGTGTCAAGGCTTTTGGTGAAACTCAAACTCTTTATTTAAGCCTCAGTCTTAAAATTATTAACAGCCGGATTTATTGCAAGAACTGAAGAAAAACCTGGAGTATGTATAAACCTTAAATCAGGGAGCAAGATCTATACTACTTGACACTGAATTATGATTCAAGAAATCAAAGAGACAGTCGCCTTTTAATTAGAGTTTAAAGACCATGACTTTTCACAAACGTTTTATAATTCTGCAGTTACTGAACGCGGGGGAACATCGATTTAGGTGAGTTAGTTTTCTTCTGACTTTTAGCACCTTATCTTGACTTTTTAGTCAAAGAGGTGATTCTAGATGGTTAATCTTCTTTTGACGTTAATTAAACAGCTGGCAATTTAAACACTTTTGTTTGTGTTATTTACTCTGCTTGACTGATTCCCGCGAAAACACCGATTCGGCGCTAAAACTTTGATGATTTGGTTCTCAAATCTGTCTGCAATCTGCGTGTGTTTTTCAACTCGCTGCCTCGGTAAAAGTTTTCAACAAGAAAGAGAAAGCACTGTAGTCTTTCTCATTAGTTATTATTCCGTACAACTAAACCTGATAAGAGTTCTTTTGCCTTTTCTTTAAATCATACCACATGTGAAATGAGGGAGAGAAATCTCACGCGTAGCGTGACAACAGGCATAGTTGATTTCAGCTTGCACAAGCTTTGTAGACCGTATTCCAAGTACTCTTCGATCTTTTTTAAAAAAAGTACAGCGTATGGCAAAGTGTTGTTAGGATAAATTACATCCTAAAAGGGTTTCTTATTTTGATTATCAAATTGAAGATTATTTTTGCGGTCTAACGGCAGTGAAAAAATTCATCTTTCATGCCCTACGGCCGGGGATAATATTTTCCTGGAAGTGAAAGTTGTTCTCAAAACACACAAGTACTGTTTTCTAAAAGCATCTCTGAACGGTTTAGTGAGTCAAACATTAAACAATAACATAACAGATTTTACTTAAAATTATGTGAATTTTTGTCCCGCAGACGATATTAAAGTGTTTTTCCCAGATCAGACTGTATGCTATCAAATTTCAAACTGGGGTAAACTTTTCAACGCTCAGTACAGTGCGTATAAAAGCTGTCTTGTAAGAAATCCGTATTATTCTAGCTTTGTCTGGCCGTGAATATGAATCTGTTTTTCGAAAATATATATTTTTTTATTCTAGTCTTCGTTTTGGAAAATGCTGAAGGTAATTTTCTCCATGATTCTGCGAGTCGTGTTCTCAGGTTTCAGTTGCGTGAATGAGCGCTTCTCACCATCTCATCATGGCGCTTTGATAATTCGGTTTGACTAGGTTGGTTTGTCGTCATGCAGTCTGGTTACACATATTTTTCTAGTTTGTAGAAAATGTTCTCTTTCCAATCGAATTGGAAGCTTTCAGCTACTATTTTACCATGAGATGAAAGACATAAAATTACCGCTTCCGCTCGTGTGATTACAGACAAAAAAAGGCAGGCTCGTGAGTCTCCAAAATACAAATCTGATCGATATTTATTTTCAGATTTTGAGGCTAGAGAGGTATCTCACCCGTTTGTTTAAAAAAAGAACACGTTCGGTTTTCTCTTTTCTGGCTGAAAGTCAGCATCTAATTTGTTGATACTGCAATCGCCGTGAACACGGACTGTTTCTTCAGGTTTCTTGAACCCTGCCAAAATATATGGACCGCTTTCGGTGAGGAAGGAAAAATTCCAGAAACAAAGCTGTTCCTCTGGCATTAAAAAAACAGTAGTGAAAGCTTTTGAGTTGAACTAAAATTGAAAACCATTATTTTGTCCAGGAATGTGGTTAACAATAATAAAATTTCTCACAGCAAGTGTAATTCACGCCAGTGTTTACCACCAACGCGTTGAAATTGTCAAAGATTTAAGCAAGAAAAAAACTGCGATAGCGAGTTATTCTGCAGTAATTCATTGTCGTTGCATTTGGGAAGAATTAAGATGTCTCTCTCCAAGTTAAAATTCAAAGGAAGAGTAATTTGAACTGAAAAATATGCATTAACATTTCACTTTTTTGATATCGGTTATCATAATTTCATGCACAGCAAACTCACCGAGGCCGCCCGCTCGCGATGTTAGCTTATTGCAAAAATAGAGCGAAAGAAACTAGCTTTCTTTGACAAAAAATCGATAAAAAAAGAAGCTGAATGGAAACTTTGACCTCTCGAAAAGTTTTTTGCGATGTATTTTTGTGAAAACAGCGACCTTGCAAAAAAGACTTTGAGTTTGTTTTCTTTTTTGTAATGGCGGCCGTTAGCTTTTGAGTTAGCTTTACTGCAGAAATTGACAACCTTACGATTAATAACTACAAAGCGTGCCAAAGATAGTCGTCAATTTCACGATTATTAACCACGAAGCCTGTCAAACGTAGTTATTAATCGTGATTTTCACGATAATCATAACTATAACAAAATTCTCAAATCTGATTGGTTTTCAACTGCCCTGATTTCAGCCTTAATAGGACAGTTTAATAGGACAGTACGCGTCATGCCTAAGTAATTGGACAGTACGCGCCATCACGCGCGCGCTTAAATGGCTTTTTTTTCATAGCTAGCGAAAAAATCTTGGAATTTCTTGTGTTTTGATTTAAAAAGAGCCCTATATATCACAAATTTTGTTAAAGTTATGATTAATTGGTAACAGAACTTTGTGTCGTCCAATTCGGTCTGTAATCATACTCGTGATTAAACAAATCGGACTCCCGCTACGCGGTCGTCCGATTTTGTTAATCACTCGTATGATTACAGACCGAATTGGACTCCACTCAGTCCTGTTACCATTACTTATTAACTATGTTTGACATAATTATTAGTCGTAAATGACGTCCTTTACGATCAATAATTACAAAGTACCGCTCTTTACGGTTAATAAGTACAAAGCCCGCCTTTTGTAGTTATTAACCTGGCAGATTTCACTACAAAGAAAATAAAAACACTACAAAAAAATAGCGACACCTGTTACTGGGAGAATCAAGGAAAAACATAGCAAAACATGGGAAAACAGGGGAAAACGTAGAAAAACACGGGAAATCAGGGCGAATCAGAGGAAACCATAGAAAAACAGGGAGAACGAAGGAAAAACATAGGAAAACACGGGAAAACAGGGGAAAACGTAGAAAAACACGGGGAAACAGGGGTAAACATAGAAAAACACCGAAAAACAGAGGGAATCAGAGGAAACCATAGAAAAACATGGGAAAACGGGGGAAAACGTAGAAAAACACGGGAAAACAGGGAGAATCAGAGGAAACCATAGCAAAACATAGGAAAACAGGGGAAAACGTAGGAAAACACGGAAAACAGTGAGAATCAAGGAAAAACATAGAAAAACACGGGAAACAGGGGCAAACGTAGAAAAACAAGGGAAAACAGGGAGAATCAAGGAAAAACATAGAAAAACATGGGAAACCAGGGGAAAACGTAGAAAAACACGGAAAAACAGAGTAAATCAAGGAAAAACATAGAAAAACACGGCAAAACAGGGGCAAACGTAGAAAAACAAGGGAAAACAGGGAGAATCAGGGGATAACATAGAAAAACGGGAAGAATCAAGGAAAAACATAGAAAAACACAGGAAAACAGGGGAAAACGTAGAAACACACGGGAAAACAGGGAGAATCAGAGGAAACCATAGCAAAACATAGGAAAACAGGGGAAAACATAGAAAAACACGGAAAAACAGAGAAAATCAAGGAAAAACATAGAAAAACACGGCAAAACAGGGGCAAACGTAGAAAAACAAGGGAAAACAGGCAGAATCAGGGGATAACATAGAAAAACGGGGAGAATCAAGGAAAAACATAGAAAAACACAGGAAAACAGGGGAAAACGTAGAAACACACGGGAAATCAGGGAGAATCAGAGGAAACCATAGCAAAACATAGGAAAACAGGGGAAAATGTAGAAAAACACGGGAAAACAGTAAGAATCAGGGAAAAAACATAGGAAAACATGGGAAAACATAGGAAAACAAGGGAAAATAGGGGGAAACGTAGAAAAACACGTGGCAACAGGGAGAATCAAGGAAAAACATAGAAAAACACGGGAAACCAGGGGAAAACGCAGAAAAACACAAGAAAACGGAGAGAATCAAGAAAAAACATAGAAAAACAGGGGGAAACGTAGAAAAACAAGGGGAAACAGGGAGAATGAAGGAAAAACATAGAAAAACATGGGAAACCAGGGGAAAAAGCAGAAAAACACGAGAAAACGGAGAGAATCAAGAAAAAACATAGAAAAACAGGGGCAAACGTAGAAAAACAAGGGGAAACAGGGAGAATGAAGGAAAAACATAGAAAAACATGGGGAAATAGGGGAAAACGTCGAAAAACACGGGAAAACAGTTAGAATCACGGAAAAACATAGAAAAACCCGGGATAACGGGGAGAATCAAGAAAAAACATAGAAAAACATGGGAAAACAGGGGGAAACGTAGAAAAACAAGGGACAACAGACAGAATCGGGGAAAAACATGGAAAAACATCAGGAAACAAGGGAAACATAGGAAAAACAAGAGAATACATAGAAACACATGGAAATTTCTATACATATTGGGGACATAATATTGATCGAGTAATCAACAGCCATCTTTTTCAACTTCAAGGCGAGTTTTTGGGAAATTTACAGTGCTGTAATAGTTTTACAGGGAAAAAGATCGTTAGCTACATCAAAGCGGAAGATGGACCAGTCTTTACAGTGTACAGTAAGGTACGATATGTAGCGAAGCATTGTCACAGATTTATTCATACACTGTACGTGTAATATTTTCGTACAGCAATATTCAGATCATATTTTACGCATTTAAGCTTACGTGTAAGCCTAAGTCTTATGTTTAGATTCCCTTCACATCAACTGTTTGTGTGAAATAGTATGAAAATGGCTCCTGCAAGCATAATGTATGAGTGGGGTCGTACCCCGGCCGTACGGAAATCCTAATAATTAGGATTTAGGATTTGATAATTTATCAAACTGGACCCTTCAGCGGCAAAGCTAAAAACAATTCTCCACAAGGTACGGTTTTAGTTTTCTTGTGATCCAAGAAACCTGAAGAAACGTAAGCTTACGTTTTATTCTTGTGTTTATTCTTGTGCTTCTGTTAAGGCCATCCTCACCAACGTTCATATTTAAATCTCTTATGCTTATGCTTGCATCGCCAAAACTGCACTTGCATGTCCATTTTACACACTGTATACAATGTAATTCCTATGATTTCAGGGCAGTAGCTAAGAAAAAGATAACACGGCTTTTTTATTAGTCAAGCTGGCTGTTTTATTCAACTGCATCTTCAAAATTACCCCTTGACTGTTTTGTGCAGCGATAACCACAATATGCATTTTCTTGATTATTATTTTTATTATTATATATCAACAAGCAACGAGTTTATGTAGTCACAATTTATACAAAAGCTCTGGCTCATATATGCAACTGTCCATGTGTTGACCTTTTCCCTTTTCTTTTTTTTTCTTTTGTTTTGCAAAAGTTAGGATTAACAATTTTTTATTACTAATCATTAGTCTAACAGGCCTTCATGTCCTCCAATTCAGTCAGTAATCATGCAGTGTTGTACAGCTGTACTCGTGATTAAACAAATTGGACTCCTGCTACACAGTTGTCTGATTTTGTTAAACACTTGTACATGTATGATTGCAGAGTAAATTGGACTCCACTCAGTCTTACTGAAATAGTGAACCTACGTCTTATTTGCAGAACCTCTAATTTAGAGCGAATTTTCAGTTGCTAATTGTGATATTAATCATTCTTTGACAGGTTCAGTTTTCAAACAGAAGGGAGATTTAATTACTACCAAGGTTCAAGCAGTGCTATGGGAGGCAATAAATGCAGCTAAGAATTTACACATTTTAGCCTGTAAACTGGATTTACTTAAACCTTCAACACTGCATTGTATATATATATTATATATATATATTTTTTTCATAAATGTCTTGCTAGCCTCCTAAGTGTATGTTTACAACAAGTACATGACTATTTCTACATGTTAAAATGGATTGAAAATTCAGGGTACTACCATAAACTATTAACAATGTTCAAAATGTACAGTACTCACTGTTGTCGCTAAATTTCGTTTACCTTTTTTCATTAAAATAGCATTGTTGGCCTTTGAAGATGCCTCTTTATTGAAACATTATTTGTAACTGTACTTCTGTACTTTAGAAATGTAGCATGCACTTTTCAACCCAGGCCAGCTCTTGCCTCTTGACTTGATAGCTTTAACATTACCATGAAAGCCAAGAAAAATCTTGTTTACATTTTGTGCTGTGTGTAATACATAAAACGGCCTGAACACTGTATTTTTAATCAGGCCAGCTCTTGCCTCTTGACTCGATAACTTTAACATTATCATGAAAGCCAGGAAATATCTTGTTTACATTTTGTACTGTGTGTAATACATAGGAGACTTGCTGTCCTGGTTGGTCTCATTGTCAAGCTTAGTCCCTGAGCTAACTCGCTATGGGTTGGAAAGGGGCCTCCATGTCAATCCCTAGGGGGGGAGGGTGCTGCAAAAGCGTTGTACCTTCCGTTAGTCCTGCTGTGGGAGAGTCAGTGCACTGGTCATGTCTGCCTTTAGTTTGTCAT
Organism: Porites lutea; assembly: GCF_958299795.1. Classification (NCBI taxonomy): domain Eukaryota; kingdom Metazoa; phylum Cnidaria; class Anthozoa; order Scleractinia; family Poritidae; genus Porites; species Porites lutea. Next base: position 8,521,853 of record NC_133208.1, on the reverse strand, counting down.
GTCAAATTCTTGTAACGTTTGAGGCCCATTGGCCAATGAAAGCATTCCCCTCAAGCGCCTGCTAGGCTGGGGGGGGGGGTGGAGGAAGTCAGGGGGGTGATTTAACCTTGAATTCTCTGCTTAGAACTTGGTTAAGTCTCAAGCATCCTCCTTCATTTAGGGCCTTTAAGCAGCTAGAGTGTATGGACAAGTCCAGAGTGTCTTTTTGATGGCCTTGAATGTTTCTTTTGCTAATCAGGAACCAAGAAGAGAGTCACCTTAAGAGAACCATGGGTAACAGCTGAGTTTCTTGGCGATTTTTACTTTAGTTGAGTCAGTTTAAGGTGTGTGGGCTCCTAGAGTCCGATGGTACAGTTTACAAGAATTTGACATGACAAACTAAAGGCAGACATGACCAGTGCATTAAAAGTCACTAGCTGAAGCTAAACAGTGATAGCATTATTGCTGGAAATAGATGGTAAAGTTCTCTCGCAAAAGTAACAAGATTTTGCGATGAAATAAACAACATTTGAAACGTCGAGAAATTGTAATCTTTTAGTCAGCCAAACCGTGAGGCCCACAGCTCAGTGTCGGCCGAAAACAGATTAAGAATCCACAATCTCTGAGCACAGAATAGGTTTTCTAAGACTAAATCACCTAAACTAAACACTCACGAAGCGTTTTTATGCTTGACGCGAAGTATTCTAGTAACACGAACTCAACCGCACATACCTGAGATTTGTCTGTCAACACTTTCGGTAAATCACACAATAAATGACTTTCGCAGCAATCACAACAGTTCCCAAAACCACTCATAATATTTCCACACTTAACACGGGCGAAACATTGTCAAATTACTCCGTAAAACTCTCGCTTTCTCCACATAAATCGTCACATGGAACTTTTCTCGACTCACTGACAGTCGATTTATTCAAGATCCCGGATGTAAACCAGTGGTTGAAAAGGAGACATACAGCCCCCGCCTTCCACACAGTAGTAGTAACAAGTCTTTGGCCTGGTCAGAAATCAGCTTGAATTTCCATCTTGCCTAATAGATTTCAACCCTAGAACCTACTTGTGAGGCCAAAGACTTGTTACTGCCAACAACAAAGCTCGCAATATCCAATCTTTCCGTCTCAAGCCCGGGATCAGTCTTTCACCCGTGTAGCCCGAAATGAGACGAAATACCAGAAGACATTGGACGCAGCAGACTTTGCCAGACGTGAGAATTGTTCCTTCATAAGGCTTAACGATGCCTTCCGGAAAACTTTGCTCAAGGCAGCCAAAAAAACTCTAAGACAAAACACAATGAAAGCCGAGTTTGGTCTAATACGCGCGCTGATTTCAAATTGACATACAGAGAGAATTATGGGAAGTTATGAAAAAAAAATTTTTTTTGAAGGAGGGGGTGGGGTGGGTTATAGGTTAATAGCCAGCAAGAAACTCATCAAAGTCTATCTACTGTGGCCTATCCAGTACCGATTAAATCAATAAAAAGTAAGTATGAAAAGACAAAAAAACATGTTCCACTACGAGGCTGAGTCATAGCTATATAACAGAGATTTCGGTAGCCATATTTTTGCAAATCCAGACAGATATATATATATATATATATATATATATTTCTTAAACTTGAATAGAATAAATTTTGGACAGCGCTCAACTCTGAGAGGAGCAGTGACTATAATGATCAATGGTAGTAAGATTTCAATTCATCGTTTTATTGCGACAACGCTGTTTCGTGTGGTCAAAGAATGGCCACACTCATCAGGCAATATTCACTAATGACCGTTAAATTACAAGAACTGGCAATAAAAGCTAACTTGGGGTTGCTATGGTATTTACAAACAGTTACTATAGGCTATACGCTTGTTTAGACTGCACAAATTCTTCTTACAGATGATTACATATTTTTCAAATAGGCATAAAATGCAAAACGAAATGCAATTTATGCCTATTTGAGAAATATGTAATCATCTGTAAGAAGAATTTGTGCAGTCTAAACAAACGTAATGAATAGCAAGCTCATGCCCACACAGAACCAGATACCCACTCAAGAACTTTGTTGTCAAGTAACACAATCTTTTTGCAACACACGATTTATTTTATCACCTTATTACGCCTTTCATCGCCAGTACTAAATGTCACGTAGCATCTATTTTTTAACTGTTTTTACATCTCATAGCAACCATAACGTCGCTTTTACTATAGCAACTGTTTGTAAATACCATAGCAACCCCAAGTTAGCTTTTATTGCCAGTTCTTGTAATTTAACGGTCATTCGTGAATATTGCCTGATGAGTGTGGCCATTCTTTGACCACACGAAACAGCGTTGTCGCAATAAAACGATGAATTGAAATCTTACTACTTTTGATCATTATATATATACATATATAATTAAGATTAAATTTGGGAACGCAAAGATTAACACCATTTTCTCTTAAATTGTAAGACGTTTCTCTTATGCTAAAAAAGTTTCTAATATATTTTTCGGCCTTATATTCCTTATGCATTTAAATAATAGGATCAGAGATTGCTTCCTAAAGTGTCCATTACAACTTACATATATTTAAGAGTTCTTGGTAGGACAATGATTTCCCGTTCCCTGTCAGAGTCCTTAAGATATAATGATTGGCGTCTTCAATTTTATTGGCCTGGACTTTCCCCACCCCTAACAGGAGGGGACTACAGTATTCTAGATGTGGTAAAATGAAAGACTTGTATAATGTTAGCATAACGTCCATAGGTACAAAATGCCTAATTCTCCTAAGTGCGCCAGTCTTCGCGTACGCCTCCTTTAGCTGACTAGAAATATGCTCTATAAAGTTTAACATGCTATCAAGTTCCACGCCCAAGATTCTAATAGAGGGAAGTTTAGTAACGCCAGAACCATTCAAAGTTAAGTTAAAATCGTATTTGCAAGGACCGATCGGAAGGGCTTGTGTCTTGGCATTGTTTATCAACAAATAGTTTGCATCGAACCACTCCGACAGGTGGCTGAGACCCCGGTTCACAACAAACTGCAGGGCAATGACAGAGACATCTGATGCATACAGAGTCGTGTAATCAGCGTATAATTTCAAAGACACGTCCGGGACCGCATAATTCAATTCATTAATGAATATGTTAAACAACATTGGCCCGAGGAGGGACCCCAGTGGAAGCCCCGCCCTCAACTCTGAATAACTTGAGCACACACCGTGCAAACAAACCCTCCTCAGACGATCTTTACACGTCTTTAATCAGTAGAGACCTTAAGATCGAGGTTTGGTCATTTTACTGCAAACGAGAAACTGCGGTTTGGGGTTAACGGTTTCACGTTACCCTTCTACCCAAATTTGGGACTTACTCCTATTTAAGCTGAGAAATTGTTTTCAAAAGTACGTTTCTGAAATAGAATTCGATAATCAATAAGCAAAAGAGTTCTAGAAGGTTGTATTTCTTCTCAAACGTGGGTCCATTGTGTTGTTTTAGTGGGCAAAAAAAACCTTGCGGTAGACCACTTACCTCTGGAGCGTTGTCTAGCCGTACAAACGTGAACCTCAAACCGCAAACCTGACGCAAAGGCCGTAGTCACGTGACATTTTGACGTTCGCGGTTCGCGAAATGCGGAAAAACCTCAATCTTAAGGTTTCTACTGATAAAGATTATTTCATCATTACAATGATGAAAGCGAGGTTTGATGACATGTACTTCATGTAAGACTTCATATACGTCGTAAGCCATTCCCATGTCAAAATTTGGGGGCTAGGTCGATTTATGTGGTGGGGGGGGGGGGGGGGCGGCGTTGACATTCAGGAAGGTAGTGCAGAAGAGAGAGTCTCCAGATTTTAGATCTCCAGAGGCTGGCATCTCTGGTGAGGAGGTTGATCTAACAATCGGTTGTATGGTCCTCTGTATATTAAATAGACATGAACTTCAAAAGGACCGCGATCAAATATGCTGCAGAACGTAGGATCTATTAGAGGACCTGATCAGCCAAATTATACAAGGAAGACATATTGAATTTGGCAAAGCTAATTGTACTACGGCCAGGCACTATTTGACTGCATTTCACACAACTTAGTTATCCACATAAATATCACGAAGTTTGGCAATTGCTGTCGTTAATTATAGAACGTACATGGAAAGCACCAAAAAATTAGTGGAAAAGATCCCAGTTGAGATATCTATGGGTAGGCTTTGGTAGATTGTGCTAGCATAATTTTAAGCATAATTCAGCAAAACGAGCATTATTTTAATTTTTTTTTTCAGTTTAGCACTGCTGGCATAATCCGCGCTTTTATGCGTTGAAAACAAAAAAAAAACCATCATAGCTCTAGAATAATTCAGTTTGTATTTTATTTCTGTATTGTTTTTGGAAAATATTGAGGTCTGTGCTAAGGCCCATGGTCAAATATAGTCCGCAGGCGGCAGAGGTGATCCTGTGCATAAGACTGAGACTCAGGCCACCACGCTTATGGCTCAGCGGCTCGGCCCCTCAGATGGCGTCGACCTCGAGTACATCCACTTCCACCACTTCCAGTGCCGTACCGAGAGCTTTAATAGGGAGCTTAAGCAACGACGACGGCGACGTCAACGAGGACGGCTTAAACGCAATAGGTTTAGATTGGCAAAACAACAACTTTGCACGTGCATCATCCTTTTTTGTACATTTCTTTGCGGTCGTTGCACGACTACGACATGAAAATGCCTAATTTCACGTTCTGTGAAGGACGTGAGCAAAAGAAAACGCCATTCGTTTTCTCTTCCTCAACTTCGATACTGTGTTTTACAATTCAGCTCTAGAAAAAAATTGTCAACATTTGACGAATTGAACGAGATGGAATAAGCGCGATAAAGTTGGAAGCAGTGCGACTACATTTTTTAAGTGACGTTTCCGTAGCCATCGCCGTCGTAGTTGCTTAAGCTCCCTAATCTCTAGAGAACATGTTCCTAAAAGTAATTATACCGGAAAGTACAAGGAAAGAGGTAACTCAGATCCAAAGAACATGAGTCCTCGTAATCGAATCGAAGAATTCCCAGGGGAAAATTTGTTTGTTTGAGGTGGAAAACTATTTTGCAATGGGTGTAAGGAGATATTGAGCTCTAAAAAGAGCATTCTCAAAAACCACCTGGCTTCCAAAAAACATGCCGCAGGCAAAGATAAGTTAAAAGTGAAAAAAAAAAAGCGAGATCATGTGCGCACATGCGTATTTGCCACGCTAAAGACTGTAAGACTGGAAGGTGGACTATATGAATCTTCATTAAAGTCAAAATTGATAGAGTTAAGCTACTGATGATCTTTATTTTCCTTAAAATCAGTGTAACATCTAAGAAGCATAATTTCGGGGACAGAGAGCATAATTTTTAGAAAGTAGCATAATTTTGGTATAATTTCTAAAAAATATGAGCACTGCTAAACGCATATGCTTTTTTTTCGAGCACAATCTACCAAAGCCTATCTATGGGGGGGGGGGCGAACAGTGACTCTCATACAGGCGGGTATTCTTGGCCCCTTTTCTCTTCTTTTTTGAAATGAACAATTCTTGGCTATTCTTGTACGGCTTTTGCCTGTTTTGCCTAACTATCCATGGCCTTCTTTAACTTTCTTCTTTACAAGTCTACCCTTTTGCTAATTTGAACATTTTCGTAGTCGTTGTTGTTGCAATGAAAATCCTTGATGTAACTTTTGCGCTTTTTGCGAAACTTGCGGACTATTAGAGGGCCTCTTCCGTCTTTTGCTAAATTTATTTTTCTTGGTATTCTTGCTATATTTGTTAGCGTGTGTCTTTCTTAGCAACGAAAAGTTTTCGTTCGCGATTTTTGCGAAATTTGTGGACTTCTGGGGGGCATTCTTTACCTCTGTTCTTTGAACTTTTCCACAATTGGTTATTCTTGGTATTGATTCGATATTTGTTAAAGTGTTTCTCTTTTTGCAAGTAAAATTATTGTTACTTCTGCGATTTTTGTGAAATTTGTGAACGTTTCCCTTGCGCCAAAAGCCTGGTTAAGCCAGGGTTTACCAGGGTGCAAGCCTGGTTGTGCTAGTGACTCATTATTTACAAGAAATAGGTATTCACTTCAATATAATTGGTGTCACAGAAACTAAAATCACCAATTCTAATGAGAATACAGGCCTTTCAAACATACCCGGTTACGTTTTTGAACACGTCCTGTAGGCCTCTTTGTCGATGAAACACTTAGTTATTCAGTTTTAGAAAAAACTTTCACCGAATCTTTTCAGGCATTGTGGATAGAAATTTCTTTTGTTAAGAAGAAAAACGTAATCTGTGGAGTCTTATACCGTCAACATAATTCTCCAGAGAGCTTTCTTAAATACTTGGAAGAGACTATCGACAAATTTACTTCGACAGGGAAGAATTTATGTCTCTTAGGTGATTTTAATTTATGTCTTCAAAAAATCGAAACTTGTAATTGCAGTCGCGACTTCTTACTGGCTCTTCAAAGTTGTTATCTCCTTCCAACTATTGATAAACCAACACGTGTTCACAAAAATTCTGCGAGCTTAATCGATAACATTTTTGTGAACAATCCTGAGCAGGTGCTAATCAGCGGTAATCTCATTACTGATGTCAGCGATCATTTTTCGCAGTTTTGTATTTTGACATCAACAAGAGATAAGATTAAACGGAAGCAAATTAAAAAACGCGATCTTTCGCATTTCAATCCCGATAATCTTAACAGCGACCTTGCTACGATCGACTGGAGTTGCATCATTAAAACGCACGCAAATAGTGTAGACGAGCTATTTTCAACTTTCTATAGAAATTTTAATAAAATTATAAATAAACATGCACCGATTAAAACCCTTTCTCGACGTAGGATTAAACAATTTTCTAAGCCTTGGATTACAAAAGGTATAAGAACGTTAATCAAAGAAAAAAACAGACTGTACCAAATTGGCGATCAGGAAAAGTATAAATATTATCGAAATAAAATTTGCAGTCTCATAAGTCTGAGTAAGAAACACTATTACTGCGCCTTTTTTAATAACAATTTAAGTAATATGAAAAAAACATGACAAGGCATAAATGAATTATTAAATCGCTGCAAAAGAAAGTGTAAATCTGTTGGTAAATTAAAAGACCCAGATAACAACAATAACCTTACTAATGATTCCTCGCGTATACCTAATATCTTAAATAAACATTTTTCAAATGTTGGCAACATCTTAGCAAGCAAACTACCACCGGCAGAGCGTCCCTTCATAGACTACCTAAGAAACTCCAGTTTGCCAGAAGTTTCGTTTTTCTTCAGACCTGAAACTCCATCCGAAATTCAATTTCAAATTTTATCTATACCAAACAGCAAATCGCATGGCTTATACTCCTGTCCTACTCAACTTCTTAAGAGCGACTTTCTGTAAATACCACGGATAGGTGTGCAAGGTGGAAAAATCGAAATCCTCTAAACTTTGTCACAACAAAGCCCTTTGGAAACTATTTTAGAAAATACAAGACTCAGTTCGTTTGACTTAATATTTTCCAAAATAATAATTTTTTTTAATTTTCACCTTCGAGAGGCCTTCAAACCACCGAAAAATGTGCTTGATACCCTCGCTTCGTGAATGGAAACGGAAACTAATACCATGACTTTTCTTATATTAAACAATTTTATAATCCTTCCTTTCTACCTAAACGTTGTTACAATTTCAAAAGATTTCAATCTGATT
>NC_133208.1:8501698-8506698 GCF_958299795.1 Porites lutea | reverse complement strand
TCGAAGCGTAAAGGTCAACAGTGGTTGTTGATGAGCGAGCAATTATTGTGCAGTTGCGATGGGTTTTGTGGAGCAAGCGAGCCAGAAGCAGGAGCACACGTTACCTGCAGATTATCCGATGGTTATTTGGAGCGGATTCGTCGATTATTCTCGAATTTATAGCGCTTCGTGTGAAGGCGCGTGGAGATGGTCTGTTTGTTTTGTAGCCAGCCTTTAATTCTTCTTTAGTGGATAGTACCTACAATTTCAAAACTCAACAAAATGCCACTTAAACCGGCCAGGAAAGACAAGGATACGTTCAGTTGAAGGTATCTTAGCCTTGTTTTGTTATATTTGACTTTTAGACTATTTTAGTCCATGGGAGTTTCGACGACTCATCGCATTAATTTGTCCATGTGGATATTAATATATTCATTCAGTGACACATACTACGTCTGGGCCGCCTGTGAGCGCTCAGAGTGCCTTAAATCCCCAGTGTGTATATCAAAGATTCCTGTCAAATAAGCCCCCCCCCCCCCTCTATCAAGCACCCGCTTCCCACCCCTAATTATTCTTCACTTATAAATGAAAGACTGTATCAATCAATCACGACCGTAAAACGTCGTGTGGGCAGATCCGGGATGGTTTATTTACCACCTGGAAGTTCGGGTTTGATTATGATCCTCGGCTGCATGACCTAAAACTTCCTGTACTTGAGCTTTTCCACTTTGTATTCTAGTTCTTTGTGGAAAACCGATACCATCGTAATTTCCAAATTAAATATATTAAGCCCCCCGTCTCTATTAAGCCCCTCCCCCTCAAATGGGTTTGAAATAAATAAGCCCCCGGTGGGGCTTAATAGAGGATTTACGGTATGGAAAATAACCTCGATATAACGAAACCTCGTTATAGCGAGCATATTTCGGGGGCTCAACGACTGTGTTCTGTAAAATATATGTTCGGAGAAGTAGATATTGCCTAGAATTTTCTATAGCTTGAGGACGCCTAAAAATTTCTAGATGACCGTTCCGTTCCTGTTCAGTTTTCGAAGGTTATCTTATAAATTCCCTACGATTTTCTGAAGTTTAATTTTTGACATTTTACATCCCAGGTTAAGCTAATTTTTCGTAGAAAAGAGGAAACCTAAAATGTTCGGATTCAAACATGTGATTGAGAGAGGAATCAGAAAAATTCTCACTTTCGTGATACGTTGAATTGCATCTAAAATTTTTGGGAAAATAATACTGAAGCCCTTGTAATTTCGAAAATACTCAATGCAAGTTCCCCTAGGATGACCGAACAGGAACAAATTTTACAAGCCGCTTAGAATGCATTTCTAGAGATCTAAAAGTACTCTGGGTACACCATTGAAAAGTGTTTTCAATGAATTTAGAAGGAAACCGTCGCTGGGTGGCTCAGAAATTTTGTTAGTCCCTTGGCCCTTCGTTAAATCGAGGTTCCACTGTAGTCTCTTAATTTTAATCATGCTCGTTTTGAAATACGATTATGAATTCCTTACTTGTATTCTTAGAAAAATGACATTGAGAGGGGAAAAGCGCTAAGTCGTAGTCTGAAATGTCATCCGTCCCTTCCCTCCACCCCCTAGTGGGCCGCAGCAGGATTCGGGGTGGCGCGAAGACACGCATAACATTTCAGACTAGACATGACAGGGCTAGAAAACCTGCATAACTTTAAAGGCCCTCTTGTGTTAAAATTTTATGTAGTTCTGGCAAACTCGAACAAGTTTTGCATTTCTGAGCAACGTTTTGCCAAAACATAGGTTATGGCACATGTCAAGCCACAAAAAGTGAGCAGTTTGATAGAAAATGTCAAGTACGACTGAACCGCGCCAGTAAAAGCGCCCCTAATGACTCCGGCGGGAGGGGGACGCTGGGTTGGGAGGGGAAACTCTGAAATTGAGTAAAGGGGACCTAGCTCTAAGCACACCGCCTGCTTTTCAGTTGTGCGTTTCCCTTGGCAATAAATTTTGCCCACAGTTTCGAGCAACTCTTTAAAGGAGATTGCAAGCCGGTATACTTGGGCCCGGCAGGAACGCTCAACGGTGAAACCAAAGATCGTGCCTTCAAAAAACTTATTTTAACTTACTGAAAGCTGTTTTATTCTTGACTGATTTAACTTAGGAAAGAAGAAAAGGAATCTCATAATAAGCGTATGTATAAAACTATTAAGAAATCTCGAAATTCTGGATTTTGTAAGAGAACAAATACTTTCGAAAAATTTAGGAGAAAGTCCTTGGACTGGAAATAACTCGCTATCAATTATCCGAAGATATCCGAATATCTCACTTTTCAACCCCACGTTAATACGCTTCATTTTTGAGGGGAGCCAACATTACGGGGGGTGACAGCTCTAACAAGGGCTGTTTCGGGAGAAAAACAAATTTATTCCGGGAATCTGGAGATTTTGCCGGGAATCGGGAAACCTGGGAAAATTTTCGGGAAATATGAGCTATTTTCGGGACATTGAGCAAAGATTTGATATTACATGTTATCAAACAATATATGTACAGTGATATGCACCCAGTGTATGCGCTGTATTCTATGTATTTTGACACTTGAAAACGGCTGAACTCCCCATGATATGAAAAGATCAATCAGCAACGTTTCCAACTGAAATAGCATGAAGTTCGAGTGCGATTGACCACGTCAAATCTCCAGCAGATTGACACCAGAACCGTACCGGTGCAAGGCACATACTATCAGTTCACACCAGATCCCATCATTCATTACTTCAGGAGTATTTTTACGCTGCACGTTAACCAGTTTTAAGAGCACATTCAACTGATTGCATACTGGAAAACTTGAAAGAAGTACGTAAGAAGTATGTAAGAAAAAAACGAAACTCGTTTAACCTTGTTAAACACAAATGAGGCCATAAAAAGTAGTATGTCTGTGAAGACTCTTTAATCATCCTGATCTCGTCGGGGTCCTTCCAATTTTGCTCGAGAATCCCGACTCCCGATCAATATGCGCTTGGGATAGGAAAATTTCAGATTTTGACATACAGTTGTTCTGAAATTTTCAAACGAATTCTTATGATACTCATACAATGACACCACACAGAGTATACTTAGCTGAAAGTGATATCCAGAGCAATTTCAAAAACCGCACAACTTGTATAGAATAAAATTGACTACTTCTACGCGAAGTCACGCCAATAAAAATAAGCATAAAAAGGACAATTGATTTAGAGAACATTTTGGACAGAATTTGTCCTCTCAGAACACTAGAAATGACGTTTCAGAGCACCAAGATTTCAAAATTCTCTGGGGGAGCATGCCCCCAGACCCCCCTACTGGTTGGCCCTTCACTGCTCGCCTGATTCATTGGTGATTAAAAAAACAAAAAAACATGATTTTATATACTTAAAAAGTTTCACAGTCTTTCTGTGTCAACATGATACCCTCTAAACGAAAAAATAACTAAGGTTAGATAATTAACAAGAAGCTACAAAAAATCTCTAATCAAAATTTTAATTTTAATTGTTTAAACAAAAAATTGGGAAGTTAAACATTTATGGGGAATGCCACCGAAAAATTCGGGAGGGTCGACGAAATTTCCGGAGGACATAAAGTTATTCATAGGACTGCCCAAACAGCCTTTGTTAGAGTTGTCACCCCCCGTAACATTAGCAGCGCCACTGTTATTTTTTTGCGCCTGGGTATCTCACGTTATGCTTACGCGTATCCGCAAGTGTGTCTTACATCCTACGCTTACGTAAAGGTTATATACCTGGAACGATGGGGTATGTGATATATTCACCTGGTACCGCCCCCAGGGCTACGTGTGTAAGACTGTTCCTTTTCAGATTTTCAATAGTAATGCAAAAAAACAATAGCTTTCAGTTAGTGCGAACGGCCTTTCCCTCTTTTTTTTTTTTAATTTCCTTTTTTCCCTTTTTTTCCTCAAAAAACGCGGTTTTTTTTTGAAGGTGCGAGGGGCGCGATCATTGGTTTCATCGCTCGAGCGTTCCAGACGGACGCAACTATACGGCTTGCTTTAAAGATTTGATAAAAAATATAAGCGAAATATACCTCCAAGGCAGACTCACAGCTAAAGTGGAGAGGGTATGCTTAGAGCTAAGTCCCCTTTGCTCCATTTCAAACACCCCACCCCTGCCAGAGTCATTAGGGGCGCTAATACGGGCGCGGCTCAGTCCTACTTGACATTTTCTGTCAAACTCCTCACTTTTTTCTGGGTTGACATAAGCCTATATTTTTCCCAAACGTTGCTCAGAAATGCAAAACTTGCTGGAGGTTGCCAAAACTACAGAAAGCTTTGCTTTTAACACCAGAGGTGCTCTAAAATTATCCGGGTTTTCGAGCCCCGACCTGTCTGGTCTGAAATGTTCTGTGTTTCTTCGCCCCATCCCGAAACGGGATGACATTTCACACTACGAATTAGCGCTTTTTTCCTTCTCAACGTCATTTTTCTAAGGATATAAGTAAGGAATTCATAATCGTATTTCAAAATGTGTAAGCAGGCGTTTATGGACAGTAAGAGGCTATAAGGGCCCACCACTTCATAGTCTCTTGTGGAAAATATTTTGTTTAGTCTTACGTTTTCATAATCGCTCTAGCGGATAAGTCAGTGAAACTAAGGATTTTGATTATTTACATGTTTCGCTTTTATGGCTACAGAAGGTGCCGCGTGAGTTTCTTTTACGGAATGGTATCTGTCTCCGCGGTATAACCTGGGTCTCAAAGTTCTTTGTCACGCAATCTCGTTTCGCTAAAGGTAGTAAAGGATTCGGGTTTGTTGTCAAATAATGTGAGGTAGGTTAAAATGTTTTCCTTCTTTATAGCTATAACGATTTGGTTCATGAGAAATGAGAGCATTTGAAAGAATAGCTACCGACACTATTAGCCGTTTTGTATATAATCATGTAACGGCAAAAGTAAACAAATACGCACGTGAGGGAAGTGTTGTAGTCAAGAAGTTTATAGTTTATTTTCGCACAATAAAATTGCTTTTCCCTTTGAAAATTTACCACTGTGAAAT
>NC_133208.1:8471698-8496698 GCF_958299795.1 Porites lutea | reverse complement strand
AAGTACAATAATTGAAATGCAGCAACATCTAAACAAAGTAAACAACAGAATACATGTCAAGATTACATTTAGAGTATTTGATCCATCCCTAAATAATAAAACAACAGTTACATATGTAATGATGCAAACCACACAAAAGGATTCATTTTTTAAAATAATTGATTCATTAATGAAATATATGGGGGTATGGAAACCGGTCATTTCGATTCAAAGTTGTTTTGATACGACCTCAAGCAGTGAAATTTTGCAAAACGTTTGATCACTTCAAAAAAAGTTTGCATTTGAACAAGAAAAACATTTTGGGTGAATATTTTTCATTCTTTAAGTCAAGTATGTGAAACTATTTACCGCTACATACATAGACTTAAATTAATTGATAATTGAATAAACTGTAACTGTTGTTGTTGTTGGTACACCTTGAAGGAACAAAATTGTATCAAAACAACTTGTATATGAAAGGACTTTGTATCAAAACGGCCAGTAACCATAGGGGTATGCTTACCCAGGGATGATGTAAGGAAAAGATAAGCAGGCCTTGTTAGTAGTCAAGCTCACTTTTTTACTCGACTGCATCAGGGGTTCTCAATGACGGTTTCCTCCTAAATGCATTGAAAACACTTTTTAGGCTATTCAGAACACTTTTAGATCTCTAGAAATGTATTCTAAGTGACGCTAAAAAATTTCATCTGTTCAGTCATCCTAGCCTGTGTACAGACGTCCCCCCTTCCTCAGAAAAAATCGGCAGAAGAGAAGTCTGTGAATCGCCGACCATAATTGTGTTCCCGTTTCTCCGGAATGTTGGGGACAGCCTCTGATTGGTTGTAATGTTAACGCCATGACGCAAATAATTTCCGGTGTTGCAATTGGTGAAAGAATCTCAGAATAGATTCCCCGGGGAAAAACTCAGCCTTTGTGGACAGCTTACCGCATTTATATTTGTTTACTTGGATTTCGTCTGTCTGGAATAGGCATGTGGAATTAAGACCACCGATGTTTGCTGCACCGGTTGTGGGTGGACGTACAGAAATCAACGATTAATCAGAGATCTTATATCTGATTTTAGCGTGGACATTGCGTGAAGATGTTCGGCTAGCCTGTGTACAGACTCCAGGGCTATTTTTTGGCCTACATGTGCCGGTCGTGACCCATAGAATTAGGCAAAAGTAAGGCTATTGCAGTTTCTTGCTGAAGAGAAGTGAACGATCCTTTGCATGAAACTTTCTCAAAATCATCGAATGGATCAACTCCTGCATAAAACACTTGACTGGAAATGTACCCGGGAAATGTACTAACAGTGCTTCCGAGATCAAAATTCTGTCAAACCAAAAACCACAGGAAATCGATGTACAGTAACAGACAAACTTTATAAGCTAAAAAAAAAATTAAAAATAACTTCAAAAGCATGAAATACTCGTTTTAAATGACATTTTAGCTAGATATTCTGGTTGGAGCCTAGCTTAGCAATAAATGTTGAGAACATCCGAGAGAATAACTGCGTACGTGCTCTAAAAGAGTCCCTAGTCGTGTTGGTCTGTCAACACCTTTTCAACTGTCAGATGAAACAACAACAAAAAATAATTTATGCAAATGTATACGGGAACACGATTAACGACGGCGATTAACAGACGTCTCTTCTCCCGATTTTCTGAGGGAGGGGGGATGTCTGTACACAGGCTAAGTAATCCTAGCCTAGGGCAACTTGAGTCTTTCCAAAATTATGAGGGCTTCAGTATTGTTCTCCTCAAAATTTTAGCTGCAATTTAAAGTTTTGCAAAAGTACGAATTTTTCTGATTCCTCTGCATCGCATTTTTGATTTCAAAAATTTTAGGTTTCCTTTCTAGCTCTTTCTCTACGAAAAATAGCTTAACCTGGGTAGTGAAATGGGAAAAATCAAAGTTCAGAAAATCTTAGGGAATTTATTAGATAAGCTTCAAAAATATTATTGTACATTAATGCCCGGATTAATGGTCCTCGAGACATCAATGCTTATTGCTTACTCTGGCATGATTGTATTCAATCTGTTTTAATACATAACATTTATAAATTATTTTCCACAACTGTTGTCAGGTTTGTTGAAATGAATTTTGAACAGTTCCATCAGCAGAGCCAACCATATCATATGCATTTAGGGTCCCGGAAAAATTTAGTACACTGTAATTCAACTTTTCTACCCTAGGCTACGGGGCTAAGCCAGCTACAGTGGTGTAAACAAAGATCAACTTCTTTCCCTATTTAAAAAAGAGAGTTCCTTACTTTGAGGGAAAATAATATGCTCTAGTGCTTATTGATTAGAACATGGGACTATTGAACAATTTCAAGGTTAGAATAGTGAGACTAATTCCTGTGACAAACACCACTTTCGAGTTTTGGGTGCTTCGTTTTCGATAGGTGCTTCGTTTTCGAGATTTAGGTGCTTCGTTTTCGAGTTTTGGGCGCTTCGTTTTCGAGATTTGGGTGCTTCGTACTTCGGTCTTCGTTTTCGAGTGCTTCGTTTTCGAAACTACCTTTCATTTTGGCCACATGCACATCCGAAGTCTAAACAATACGTCTTTCATTGATGTTCTGGTCAAGGTTCTGACCCTTATTGCTTTTTCCCAGTGAATCCGTTCGTCGACGAGACTGATTTGTCGTTTGAAAAAAAAGAAAAGATCTATGAACGGCTAAAAATAAACTAACAGAGACCACGCACAGCCTAGTTCTGCCACATGTGTACCGGGAAGCTTAAATTCCTTACATCAACTGCAATCGCGGCAAGGTCTGTGCCTCCGTACACAACAACGAAAATATGATTATTTCGCTTTACTAGCAAGTAATCTACCATAAAAAAGTACTACTTAAGAATGATTAAAAACAGAACTCACCTAAAATCGTTTCCCGAATCCAACCGGATGATCTGATAGTTTTCGTTACATGTTATAAAGAAGAGAAGCGATCGATTGTGCTGCCTAACAGTCGTACAACAAGTGACGTTTCTTAAACTTTTGCGCTAGAGGTTAAACATGTTTTGAATACGAAAATTCTTTCTATAAAAGATAATTACAATATGCTAACACTTGCCAAGTAAAAAGCCGTTATTTCAATTGAACCGCCCAGTACTCAAACCGGTTTGATCAGTTTGCCTTGCGACCGCGCCTGTAATTCGAACATCACTGCTGATCATTTTTTTACAGCGTGCGCGCTTAAAAACAATCGAACTTATGATCAACGGGGATCAGCAGTCCATATCATTTCGATCATTTTCAAGGCGAGTCTTTGCGGACTTAGTTTTACAAGGAACGAGGTCGTCGGCTAAATCAAAGCAGAAGATGGACCAGTCTTTACATTGAGGTACGATATTTATCTGTAGCGAAGCATTATAAAAGATTAAAGCTAACAAAAAACTCATATACACTACTGTACGTGGTAAGCTAAGATTTACGTGCAGCCATATTCAGCTCAGATCATATGACAACAAGTCTTCTGTTTCGATTCCCTTCACATTAACTATTTGTGTGAAATAGTATGAAATGACTGCTGCAAGCCTTATATATGAATGAGGCCATACGAAAATCTTATAACAAACTGGAACCTGACAGCGGCAAAGTCAAAAACAATTCTCCACAATTCAACATAAGCTTACGTTTTATTCGTGTGTTTATTCTTATGCCTCTGTTAAGGTCATCCTCACCAACGCATAATCTCTTATGCTATGCATATGCGTCTCTATTGAGCACCATGCTATGCTTAAGCTTCAGGGGCGGATCTAGGGGGAGGGTGCAGGGGGTGCGCACCCCCCCCCCCCACTCCTGAGATGACCTGCGGTTTTCTAATACAACTGGTATTCTGCAAAAAAAACTATGTGGTTTATTGGTGTTGAAGTGGTTAACCGTTGAAGTAGAGCAAGAGACAAGTGCACCCCCTCCTAAAAAAAATCCTGGATCCGCCCCTGCCCCTAAAACTGGACTTGTATGTCCATTTCTGTTCATGTTTTTCTGGAGTCTAACGTATATCATATGAATTTACATTCACTTCATTTACTGTGTATTGTTCTATAGTGTGCTTGATTACGCTGTACTTCTTTAACCCTTTACAGCCCAAATTTATTTTGGAATTTATTTAAGTTTTCCAATGCTAAAATAACTAAAAACTGTAAAATATTGAGATTTTAAGCTATGATTACCAAACTTTGAAAGAAACATCACTAACAGCTAGACTTTACATTGCATTGTTCAAAAAAATGTTTGATGTTGATTGACACCTGTCATGATGTGTCAAAACAGATAATCAGTGTCACACAAATATAAAGTAATGTTCTTTCCAAGCCTGTACAACCCTGTGGTATTTTAGGAAAATTAAGGATTGTAGTATAAAACGAAGCCAAATGTCTACTGAGCAATTGAATACCAAATTTAACTACTTTTTAAAATTTCAAACCCTTAGAACATAGCATTTTGTCAAACGACGTGACATGTCACGCAACCCAGCAAAACCAAAAAGTTGACATGCGGTAAAAAATGACCACTGTAAAGTACAAAAAAACTGGTATATACACATTAGAAACATTTCCTGTGTTCCTTTTGACATAGTGAAGAGTCTATGGCTGATGGTAAAGTCGAAAGCAAGGCGCAGCACAAAGGCCGACGTCACAGTCAGGACAATAATAGCTGGTCCTCTTCACCTTGCCTCCATCATAACAAACTTTGCATCTCCTTTCTAATCTTTTCCCCTTCGCATTGGTTGGGAGAAAGACAGGGAAATGTCTAGCCAATAAATGTTCATCAGAGGGCCTTCCACGCTTTCTTTGCGAAGAAAAATTGCCAATTAGCTGTTTGGCAAGGTCAATCAGGAACAGCTTCTGACTCCGTTTTGCATGGTGTGTAGATTCTTGCTCAAGTACAAAGCTGTTGTAAATGGATCTATCAATAAGATCATAGAAGATTCTGCTCCACCATTTCTTTCCAGCCACTGGGGTGGGGTAGTAAGACTTCATCTGGTCATTTTTATCCACACCACCCATGTAAGTGTTGTAAGATGAAACCAATTCCGGACAGGGTATTTTCTCAATCGTACCATTCTGTTGTTTGCGGTTCACCTCAGGAAGTTGCTGTGCAGGGGCTTGGGTGTAGGTGCCAGTTGCATGGACTGCTTTCTTGTCCATCCATGTTAAAGCCAACACTGGACCCTTCATTCTCCACACGACATCACCCCTCTTCATTCTTTTGATCGCTGCTTTGTCATAGAGGCATGCAGGGAACTCTTTTCGGCCTGATCGCAAAGTCCCACAACAAAATATTTTGTTTAGATACAATTCCTCAATAAGCCTGTATGAGGTAAAAAAATTGTCACAGAAAATTGCGTACCAGTGGCCTTGAACATGTTGACAAAGCTTGGTGACCACTGAGTATCCCAAGCCATGTTGCACTCCTTTTGGGGATTTACCTGTCACTGTAAATGTCAAATTCCTACAGGTAACCATTGGTGCTGTCAGCTCTGCACCACATCTTGATCCCCCTCTTTATGGGCTTCATAGGCATGTTCTGCTTCAGGGAAGTCCTTCCCTTGTATTTTATCATCGCCTCATCAACAGCTTGCTCACGGTGGGGATTGTAATTTATTCGAAAGTTAGTGTTCAGGTCTCTGAGAAATTCTCTCACCTTGAAAAGCTTGTCGAAATTTGGCTCCCCACGCTGTGGCATTTTGCTGTTGTCACAAAGGTGGAGGTTGTTCCAGATCTCCAAGAACCTGTTCCTAGGCATTACTTTTGCAAATTCTGGGACCCCCAGCAGCCAGTCAGATGACCAGTAATCTCGCAAACTTGGGAGCCTGTGAATACTCATGGCAATGAGAAGGCCCAAAAATGCCTTCAGTTCTTCAAGAGAAACATCTTTCCAGATACGAACATCTTTGTTTCTAGCTTGTAATAACTGACAGGCATAGCGATTTGTCTCTCTTATGATATTTCCCAACATACGATTATCAACAAACAGTTGGAAAAAGTCTACAGCTAAGGACTCTCTGGGCATAACATTCGCTGGCCCAACAGCTTGCGAAAAGCTGGGAATATCAATGTCACCTCTCACACTACTCCATTCAAAGTCATTTAGACTTACATTGCTTGGTCTTCCTCTGCCACTATATATCCTGATCACCGTTTTCCTCGATATCAAGAGCAGTGAGGTGTACATTTTCGTCACCTTCATTTTCAGAGACGGCCACTTCAGGGAGCAGATCATTTTCTTCATCAAAATCATCATCAAGTCCTTCGATGTCAGAATTCACTCCATTGTCGGGGATATCGAAGTTACCGTCCAAATAGTCCAATATTTCTGGCACAGTGTAGCGCCGTTTAGCGCTTGCCATGATTAAATGACCTTTAAAATTTCCCAGGAAAATTGACAGTCGAAGAAAGTAAAAAAATCTCACTAAAGCAACCTAAAATCGTCTGAAACTACGAAAATCTAAGTATCCAAGATTGTGAATGAGTTTTTTAGTCTAGAGAGGTCTGGGGACTAAATATGGAGAATCCGCTGAGCCAAAATCTTCTGTTTCTTGTTATGGCCGATATATCGGCCATTGGGCCGCAAAGGGTTAAGAGAGAGCATCGCACTCAATAAAGCCTGATTAAATCAGTTTTATTCAGGTTATTTCTTGACTGTGTAAACAGGGGTCATTTTTGCATGAGCATGCACGACCGCTGAACAAGCAGTGTGCATGGAGGCTCACCACAGGGTCTGCCCTCATCAAAATGGTGTGTCTCAAAGCTATCATTGTGACTATTTTCCTCGTTGGTCTTGGCAAATTTGCTGTTGATTTAACAAAATGTGTAGTTTGCAAAACACTCTAACATGGTCTTAACAAAAGCGAAGTAGACCGGCTTTAACATACCACGAGCTACTGTCAAATTTCATCTCCCGACTTGACCTGGACAACAGCGCGCGTATATGTAGTGCTTGTAGGAGTGCGCTGACCTTATTAAAGTCTCAACAAAGAGCCGAAACATTTATTTTTGATAAAATAAATTAAATGTAAGTAAACACTTTCAATTTTGTTTGTTTTAAAATGGGGAAAGGAACGCAAGTATTTAAAAAAAAAATAACATAGCAAATTTCAGCGAGTGGGTTTGAAGTACACAAAAGTTGGTGTTCAGTTCAGCAGTGAGTTATTATATGTTCTACAATTTTCCCAGCACTTTAAAGCTACAAAATGAAGAGAACACAAGACAGGCATTTAGATTAGTCACCTAGTGAGATGGTGGTATTCACTCTGTGTCTCGAACAATAAAAAGATGAATATCAATGAGACAGTCAAAACTGCAATCATTAGGACTGATTTTGATGAACCAAATGGCTAAAAGCAAATTCCTGTAAAAGATGCATTACAGTGTTAGTCCCCCACAAAAACAAGAAGTTCTGCAATTTTCTGATAAACAAACTTTGTATCGCTAAAATCCTTAAGGGAACAACTTTCTATTCCAACTGATAACAGCGTGGTAGTCGCCCTCTGATTGTTATTAATAAACTCCCGAAATACGGCTTAATCAGCTATCCACAAATTATTGACAGAAATCCTCTATTGCATCAAGAAACTAATTTAAATCTGATTTATAGACAAACACTAAGTAAAGAACATTTTGCATAATAGCTCCCCATCAGCAATGCATTCTTTGCCAAACTTTCTTGAAGGGGAATCAAGACACAAGTCAAGCACCAAACAACAACAAATCCATGTTCATGTCAGACATCCTTGAGAAACTTTCTCTTTCACCTCGTTCAGCGCATCAGTCTCCACTTTCTGTAAATCACCAGATCTTTACTTCTTTTGGACAATGAAGGTCTTTCCTAAGTTCCTGCTACTGAATCTCAAGCAAGCTTTCAAAGTGAAGAATTTTAGTTACTATGACTATGCACCACTATCACTGTCACTGGTCACGTGCTCTTTATCAAGTCTTAGTGCTCATGCTCATACAAAAAAGACCACTGTTGACTGTTTATAACTCTCTCACACACTGTAGAATTCCTATGATTTAGTTCTGTTGTGGTTGATAAATTTACAGCTTCATTTGAGGTTTTGAGTGGGCTTATAAAATGGTTCAAATGGCTCATGGTAATGAAGATGTGTGGACTGTGTGTTTCAAAGAGACATTGATCACAACATTCAGTATTATTTTTCAACATGGCATTAGTCTGTTGCAGTGTATAATAATTATTGATACTAAAATTTAACTCTCCCATTTTTTTTTATTTGGTTGACTGTTTTGTACATTAATAACCACAAGCAAGCAATGAATTTACCTACAGTATGTAGTCACAATTTATACAAAAGCACTGGCTCATATATACAACTGTCCTTGTGTTGACCTTTTTCTCTTAGATCAGTGTGTGATTAATGTGGTTTATGTATGTTTGTCATGCCTTAAAGTAAAAATTGGATAGTATGCAACATGGCGTTTTTTTTTTACTGCCAGCAAAAGCTGTCTGATTATCTTATAATTATTTTATTTTTTTTTAAAGTGGAAGTGAAGCGAATCGGTCATGTCGGCGGGCGCACGTGCCGGTTAAAACTCAAGACGTACCAATGCCTTATATGGTGAACTAAAATGAGTCAAGTTTTCTTTTTCTTATGACTAGTAATTTAATAACGTCTTTATTTGAGGTCTTGTCCTGCCTAGTATAGATTAGCTTTACAGCTATTTGCAGGACATAAAGTATTGTAACTTTATATTTCTTTAAATAAATACATTGTTGTTGTTGTTGTAAAGAAATGCTTTAATATCACAAACTTTGTGAAAGTTATGACTATTTAGTCTAACAGACTTCATGTACTCTAATTCAGTCAGTAATCATACTTGTGATTAAACAAATGGGACTCCCGGTACACAGTTGTCTGATTTTGTTAGACACCTGTACATGTATGATCGCAGACTGAATTGGACTCCACTCAGTCTTACTAAAATAGTGAAGCTACATGTTATTTGCAGAACCTGTAATTTAGAGCAAGTTTTCAGTTGTTGATTGATTATTATTCTTTGACAGGTTCAGTCAAAAAATAGAAAGGAGATTTACTACCAAGTTCAAGCAGTGCCATGGGAGGCAACAAATGCAGCTAAGAATTTACACATTTTAGCCTGTAAACTGGATTTACAGTGTACTTAAACCTTCAACACTGTATCATATGTATGTATTTTTTCATAAATGTCTTGCTAGCATCCTAAATGCATGTTTACAACAAGTACATGACTGTATTTCTTCATGTTAAATGGATTGAAAACTCAGGGTAATACCATAAACTATTAATGTTCAAGATGTATAATCATATTTGTTGTTGCCGATTTTTAGTTGCCTTTTTTTCAATAAAATTTTATTTTTGGCCTATGAAGATGCTTCTTTATTGAAACATTATTACTGTACAATGTACCTTCAAAAATGTAGCGTGTACTTTTCAGCCCAGCTCTTGCCTCTTGACATGATATTTTTAACTTTATCACGAAAGCCAGGGAAAAACATTGTTATCGTTTTGTCCTTTGTTTACATATTTTATGATTTGTCATTGTCAACCAGGCTTAACAAGCTTTTAAGGTTTAAATTAAACCAGATTACTAGAAAAAGGTCCAGGAGAACCACTGGCTTACCATGCCTACCAGGAAACCCTGGTTAAACCAGGCTTACCATGCTTCTGAGGTAGGGGATTTTAACCAGGGCTACCAGGAAACTCTGGTTAAACCAGGCTTACCAAGCTTTTGAGGTGGAAATTTTAAACCAGATTCACCAGAAAACCTTGCTTCAACTGGGCTTACCAGGCTTTTGAGGTGGAAAATTTCAACCAGGCCTACCAGTAAAGCCTGGTAAAACCAGACTAGCCTAGCATTTCTGGTTAGGATTGATAAGTAGAGACCTGAGTTACCAGACTTTCATGGTAAATTATAACCAGGCTTTCAATTTTAGTTGATAATTGTCAAAAGCCTGGTAAGTCTGGCTCAACCAGGGTTTACCAGGCTCACCAGGCTTTTAACCAGACTTTTGGTGCAAGGGTTAGAGGGCGTTCTTTGCCATTCTCCTTTATAAGTCTTAACTTTTGCTTTATTCATTCCTGTTATTCTTGCGATATTTGTTAGCGTGTTTTGTTGTTGTTGATGCTGCTGAATAAAATAAAATTGTTACTTTTGTGATTTTTGCCAAATTTGCAGGTTTTCAGAAGACCTTCCTCGCCTTTCCTTTTTACAAGTCTGAATTATTGACTTGCTACCAAGTTCCCTTTCGTTGAAGAGGATTACGATAGACTTTGAAAAGGCTCTTTGGTCCGCAATAGGCCAGTTACTACCTGATGTGGACATCAGAGGTTGTGCCTTTCATATGACCCAAGCACTGTGGAGAAAGGTTAGTAAGAAATTATTGTAAACTGTTTAACTAAAAAATATATCCGTAAATCATAAGTCTTCAAAATTTTCGCCGATTAGTGGGAACAAGCCATGTAGTGAATATCTTTGAGTAAGAAGACTTCAAAAATTTTTCGCCGATTACCTTGAACAAGCCATGTAGTGAATATCTTTGAGTGACACATATTCTAACTAATGAGGAGCAAGACCAATTTCGTTTAATTTCCCTTTTTTTTTTCTCCTAGGTTCAAGAGCTCGGGTTACAGAGTGCGTACTGCAACGATCCCGGTACCCATAGATTTCTACGAAAAATGATGGCCTTGCCCTACTTACCGGACCAGGAGATTGAACCGATGTTCCACCGGCTAGAGAGGCAAGCTCCCACTCCCACTCTTCAGGAATTCTCCCAATACGTGAAGTCAACATGGATCGAGAGCAGAATATGGCCAACGTCCTCCTGGTCCGTTTTTATGCAATCTGTTCGGACCAACAACGACTTAGAAGGCTGGCACCGGGGTTTAAACAGTCGGGCATCAGGCAAGTCTGGGCTACCATTCTACTTGTTAGTAAAATTTCTGTATAGAGAGGCAAGGTTGACATCCCTTCAGATGAGACTCGTTTCGGAGCGCAAGCTAAAACGAATTCAGCGTAGACAATTCCGGAATCTCCAAACCAAGATCTTTAACCTATGGGAGGAATTTAGGAACGGAGAGAGAAGCGCAAAGCAACTCCTAAGTGCGATCTCTTATCTTATTGCACCCAGCCAGTGAAGATATCAAGCAAAGATTAGGTTAGAATTTGGGACTGAAACTAGATATATTTGAATCGCTTTCTTATTTAGCTAAAAAACATTTAATATTTACTTTCAAAGGGGCGGGTGTCACTAGGACGACCCACACGTCCCCGCGTGTAATAAGTACATTGGCATCGCTTTCTTATTTAGCTTAACAACATTTAACATTGACTTTCAAAGGGGCGGGTGTCACTAGGACGACCCACACGTCCCCGCGTGTAATAAGTACATTGGCATCGCTTTCTTATTTAGCTTAACAACATTTAACATTGACTTTCAAAGGGGCGGGTGTCACTAGGACGACCCACACGTCCCCGCGTGTAATAAGTAAGCTTACATTAGTTGTTAGCAATAAAAAGTATAATGGTAGTAATGTATTCACAGAGTACGAAATAATTGAGCTTAGCAACCATTTCATGATACTTAAGCACGTGCAACAACCAAGATGGCGGCGTTTTTCCATGTTGTTCCCGATCCCGTCTTGAGGCAGTGCTGTTGATCCCCCTTCAAAAAAAAATGCTTCGACATAAAAGCAGAGTAGCAAGAACTGTAGAAATCGATATTCTAGGGTTACAAAACGTTAGTGAAATGAGTTAAGGCGTTAAGCAAACAGGAATTCAGCCAAACGATGAAGCGACCGTAAATGTCGTAATTAGCATTTTAAATCATATTTCATATTCTTCAAGACAAAAAATAAACGAACTGTTAATGGTAGTGACTAAATCTTCAAAAGTTGGCAAGTTGTTCTGATTGAATCGAAACGACCTCAAGTGGATCGAACCGACTTAAGGTATGTATCGAATCGACTTCAATTTGTACCGAAACTACTTGTATCGAAACGACTTTGTATCGAAACGACCGGTAACCCATTACGCAACTCTTTCAACCATTTTAATGAAACAAAAATTAATAAAATAGTTGGGGAAATGTGGCCTCAATAAAATGTTTTGGTGGTGAAACGGGTACATATCATACAGCTTGCCTTATCCGGAAAGCGAGGATCCTCATCTTCGTTGCTGGACTCTTCGACTAACCATAGTTAGTACTAACTATGGACTAACTGGCTTAAAGAACTGATGCTGGCGTTAGTTTACAATATTATCAATCGACTTTGCTGCCACAACTTGCAATGTGAGGTCGATTGGGTCAACAAGTGAGTTTGTGGCTGCTTTTGTCGGAACTCGAATTTCTACATTTCTATTTGCCCTTATATGCCTTAAAATTTTCAGTCTGAAGGATTTATATAGTCCTATTAGCTACCTTGTATAGACTGTAGTAAAGTACTGTAAATTATTTCTGTATCGGGTCGCCGTTTAAATAACCAAGACACATCAATCACAGGGTTAATAACCTATATTTGTTTACTCTCGGACATGTACGCAAATTCATACCCCCACCGTAGTACAAGGGAGGGGGGATTGATGGGACCCCTCCCTAGAGTTTTTGATATGTTGTGGTATTTCGAAACGATTTTGCCTTAAGCCGGGAAAGCCTTTGATAGTAGAACAATTTCAAGGGAATTACCTTATCAAGATGGGGTGTATTTTATAAGTGGTAGCGCTACTGGAGGCCTGTGACGTCACCAATAACGATCACCATCTTGGCCATTAGAGGATGTTAGCATCAACAACGAGTGCGAGTACGAGAACGACTTCAAGCCGTACTCGTACTCGAAGTCGTTTTCTCAGCTTTCTATGTTAGCGATGACACCCAACTTTCCCGGGTAAATGCAAATTTACTCTGTGTAGGAAATATCGCGTTCGGTTGCTTTTCCTCGACTTCAAAAGCAGTATTTTACATAAAACATAAGATAAGGAATGTTCAAGATGATAAAGAGAGGCTAGAAACGAAAAGAAACTGCATTAAACGATCGGAATTTACCTTTGAAAACCAGCTCTTCCCAGTCGTTCTACCCACTTCGAGTTTTTGGTGAGAACTCGTCGTAGTGCAACTTGACAGGACGACTTGAAAACGTGGAGATGCGCAGAACGGATGCGCAGTACGCAAAATCGCTGATCGCGTTCTAGAACTCGTACTCGTTGTCGATGCTAACATCCTCTATTATCTTAGATTTTACCAAGTATTAAAAATCAGGTTAAAACCCCATGAAATGGTATTTTTTGTGCTTGACATATAAAATAACACATAGATAACCACTTTTCATCATTTTATCCACAATCTTTACCGTTATTGTTGAGAGAAGTTGAAAGAACATGCATTGTCACTCAAAAATGGCTTGACCATCTGCTACTTATGGCATCATATCTCGTATCTATAGTAACTGACCATCACTAAACCTCTCTCAAATGCTTGCGAGGGAAAAAAGAAAAGCTATTGAAAACGTCAGGTGCTAATGTTTTATCGTCTAGGAAAAACCTCAACTAAAAAAAACCTCAGAGGGATCGGAGGAGGCACCCCCCCCCCCCCCCGCACTTTTACGTCCGAAGGTTAAAACAAAATGCATTTGTCTCTTTTCGACCAGATGAAGAAATTTGTTTCATAATTTATGCCCATTAGGATCAGACCGGAAATAAATATGACGGCGTTCTGAAATAGCCAGCAAACGTCAGCAATAAAAATAAGCTCATGCCTGCTGTTTTTCAGTTGGTCAAACATTTTTATCAATAAGCAATAAACTGGCGCCACCGTTCTGACAAACAGTTGTCTTAACAATTGTCGTTCTAATTGCTCTAATTTGGGATCTTCCTAAAAATGCATTGAAACATATCCTACACGTTAAACGTTACCTTTGAGTTAAAATTGTTGTACGTATTTGCGTCATTAAGCAACATTGTTCAAGTATAAAACATCCTCATTGATCGTCAGAAGCTTCTTATTAACCAAAAGTTGGTAAATACAGCGGATCAAAACAGCTGAAAACTTGAGGTACGTAAAGTATAAAACGCTTTACCATAAATGAAAGATAGAGATGTTTTTTACTTACAATATTTCGATTATCTTTATACTTTGATCATAAACGGCGTTATCGACACCACTGCGCCGTATGTGAACATATTATCTGTTACGGGAAACAAACAGTTAAAGTACCTTTTCGCTTCACTCTACCCCTTTCCCCCAGAAATGCTTAATACCCAAACTAGCGAGTTGTAGATATGCTGGATTTATGAGTTGGATTTTAAGTCTTTATTAAAGTCGCCGATGGGTTTTGTGTTAAAGTTGGTGGTGGAAATTGCGAGTTGACATCGTAAGGCCAAATAACGCTGTGTAATGTAGTTAGTATTTTGTTTCTACTTTTATGCCAAGGCAAGTCACTAATCACCAGTGAATTAGCGCTGTGAGTAGTTAGGTTCGAGTTGTTAAGTAAGCGAAGTCGCAACACGAATTGGAGTTTGCAGGTTGTGAGGTCACGTTTAAAAGCCTTCACTATATTTTTTTCACAATTTAAGTGTATTTTTCCCTACCATGAGGTCACTGAATTAAAAAGATGTACAAAGATATGTGTTTAATGAAGTCAAATAGAACACATATTCTTTATATACCACCGAACGATTGCTAGTACCTGATATAAGAATACAATTATCCTTCGAGTGAGTAATGCTTTATCGGACTTCTACAAACACCTTGCATTCGCGCAAACTGTTCTTCCCTATATTAAAAAGGAAGAATTTCGCTCACATTTTCATAGGACTTTAAACGTTTGTTAGCGGCATAGCATTTTTTGAGACAAAAGGAATTTATTTTATCCTGCGGCTATTAAAAAAGGAATGATGTGCACTTCATTCAATGACGTGAATGTTACTGAAAATAGAAAGTTACTTGAACAGGCCAAAACGTTTTTTACTCTGTTTTTTCATCTAGTGTAGAATCCTAAACACCGACTTGTATGTCGTCATATATCTTAGAAATGTTTTTCTCTTCAAAACATCCTTTATCATCGGTCAATTTCTTCTGTTTTTCACATCTGAAGAAGAAAAGAAGTCATATAAAAGTTTAGCGATGGAATTGAACGTTTTATTTTAGCGTTACAGTTTGATAAATTCGCTCCAAATGAATACAATTCCACTAAATTGACAAAAAAATTGCAATCCACACTCACTCCACGCAAGCATACGATCCGCTGAATATCAAACTACGGTCCTGTTAAAATTTCTAATAATAACTCGTATAATTTATACGAATGTTTTGACAATCATCCAATCAAAATCACTTCCAGTTTTTGGATTGTGACAGGCACTGAACAGTGTGAGCGCCCAGCTTTCAGACGTCTCCCTTGGGAGTTTGCGACTGTATAAGTCTATATAACTCTTTATTAATAAATCTGAGGCTTCTTACTTTTTTTCATATGGATATACTGGGAAGTTTATAAGCCCTGAAGACAGACCCAAGGGTGTTGCTTCCAACCTCAGCGTTTATCGAGTGAGTGATTATCATATCTTCTCAATAAAATAGGGCCATTTATACGAGGAAAAATAAGACGCGTCTTAAATAAAACGCGAACTGTACCATTTATACGAGCATGTCTTATCTAATAAGACGCGTCTTAGCTAAGCCGCGTCTTATTTTAGACGAAATGTGCCGTTTATACGGAAAGTTCGCGTCTTATTTAAGACGCGTCTTATTTTTCCTCGTATAAATGGCCCTAATGTTTCTGTTACAGGGGTAATTATTACACAGTTTAACTTATCCTGAAAGCGAAGATCCCCATCTTTTTTACTACTGAACAAACGAGTGAGTTTTTAGCTGTTTTCGTCGGAACTCGAACTTCTAGATTTCTGTTTGCCCTTAGATGTCCTTAAATTTGAGTCTGAAGGATTTAAACAGTCCAGTTAGTTATCTTATAGACTATATGCGGCAACTCCAAAGGGGGGAACTTGCCTAGGATTCCTTGCTTAATCTAAGTTTCCTACAACTATTTTAAGTAATAATAGAAACTTGTCGTTACCACAGAAGGAATTAAAAATTACGAAAGAAAGAAAAGTAAATTCATCTCTGTATCACTTCTTCCTTAAAATGACCATGACACATCAATCATATGGTTAATAAACTATATTTGTAAAAACAAAATGCATTTGTCTCTTTGCGACCAGATGGCGGAATTTGTCAATTTATGCCCATTAGGGCAAGACCGGAAAAATGAAGCATTAATTACAAAACGATCGATGGCTTTTTGAAACGGCCATCTAACGTCAGTAATAAAAATGAGATCATGCCTGCTGTTTTTGGTCCAACATTTTATTTGTCAGCCCGATAAGCCGGCGCCTCAGGTGACAAAAAACTGTCTTTTGATATTTTGGGGGGAGAAGGGTCCTCCTGAAAATATCTCGAAACATATCCTGCGTTAAATCTTGTTTGAGTTTTAATTGCTGGGCGTATTTGGATCTTCACAGTCAAACAACTCAGACAATTGAAGAAGCGAACAGCAGTCAGAACTCTTTTAGCCACCAAAAGTTAGGAGACATACAACTGATCAGAAGAGCTGGAAAATCTGAGGTACGAAAATAAAACTTTTAAATAACAAGAATGATATGGAAGCGAGAGGTGATCTTTCCTAGTACATTATTTCTTAGCTATTTCAGTGATATTCTTACTATAATCATGACCGGCGTGAGTGCAATATTCCTGTTTATTTCGGCATCACTTTCAGTGTATGTAAAATATTCATGTGTTATATACATGCAATATGTATTGTAAAGAGGGCACCGCGTCTGTTTTCCTCTCATCCACGACTCATTCCCTCCTCCCATCCTTCCTTCCTTCCTTAGTTTCAGCGGTTGAAAGATCTATCCGTATCCAATTATTGTTTTATTATTAATTCAAAATAATTTCTAGTTTAAAAAGATAGCTAAAACATGCTTACCGTTACAGTTAATCGATGTTAAGTTCCCGTCTTCAACTGCATATTTCTCGTCAAGTTTTGAAGATATTCAATCTACAAATAGCAGATGTCGTCTGAAAAGAAACATTTAACATTGTTTTTCATTTCAGTATTTCTTCATTTTGTATTTTTTATTAATTCAATAAAAGTCTTTTACTTTATGTTTCACGTCAATGCATGGACAGCCTCTGTTTGTATTTTGACAGTCGTCGCATACACGAACTTGACTTTCTTTTACAGCGGTTAGCATGTTCATCGCTCACGCCACGCTGGTTCATAGAAGCACTTCGTTGTATCAATGACCTTGTCCATTCAGAAAAAAAAGTCCTATTTCTGCTCTACCGTGTTGCACGGTTTTGATAACGATTTCAGCTAGAGTGATTGGATTGCGTTCACTGGAAAGTGATGTTTTTTACAATTCTTGACCGGCGGAAAAATGCAAAAATTTTCTCCATCAGCGACATTTGCTATATAAATAAAAAAGAACGAAAAATATCAGGTGTTGCTTGGACACTACAGGGGCACCCAACGAGGATATAGTTCAAAACACTTTACATAGCATTGTTGAACGTATTTTAGGATTTAAACGGTAGATTTAGGCATATTTTTATCCGCTAAAAACTTTTCATCTGTTCGGATTCCCTAGCTGAAAGTCTAGTGATCCGAAAATTATAGGGATCAAAACTTACCTTTTCGAAAATTTCAGCCAGGAAAAGGCTCCCGAAAATTCTAGGTGGCCTTTTTTAGGGTAAATATCCGTTTAAAATGGGTAATTATACCATTTTGTAGATGTTCGAAAATCCTAGGAGAGGCAGGCAAGCAAGAAATTTTACAACAAATGTTCCGAAAATTCTAGTTCTCAAATCGTCTTCCGAACAGATATTTTCCCGAAAATTGCCGTTGGGTGCCCCTGACACTACTGGACACAGAAAAACACCGACTTATCATAGCGACAAGACGCAAGCTTAGCAGACTTTCCCTTCGCCTAACGAGACACTTGTTTTTTTTGTGAACACATACTCGGTTTCATGATGTAGATAATTCATAACTAGTATTTATGTTAACCTTGATGGCCATAAGTTTCTCTATTCTCTGGTGGGTTTCGACCGGTCCATTCTTTATTTATTTACTCTATTTGTTTATTGATCTATATTACAATTATTTTCTCCCCAAAACGACGATATATTTTATGTAATAAAAAATTCAATTTTTTTTATTGATAGAAATATTTCTGAAACTTGAACTAGAATCAAACTTAAACGACTGAGCAAAATGCTGGTCGGATCTTTCTCTGAAAAAAAATGCATTGTTTTGAAGGGAAAGAAGTTATTTTTTTTCAGTAATCAACCGTGTCATAGAACAAGTTTACATTTCATTTTATCCATGTTTTCTCGGAAAATATATTCAAAATTTCATGTGGACACGACTTACAAAAATTCAAAAATAAAAAAATAAATTGTTGAAAGATATAGTGTAAAGAAGTATTTTTAAGACTGCAGCTTAATTGGCTTCTATTTTTCTATTTTTTTTTGTTCTAACTCCCGGTCTCCGCGGTCTTCCAGAAAGCTTGAACAGGCTTTTTAAAATTGACTTTGTTTGATCAAATAAACGCCAGGGTGATCTGCGAACGGACTATATAATTCCCTGGGGTACTTCTTTATAATAATCTGTCTCTGTCTCCGGGGTAACTCTTCTATTGAAGTTACTGATAGGATCATATAATTATGTAGATTAGCTTCATAGATAATTAACGTTATTGTCTGCAAACAGGAGAGGGATATCCCCAGTTTTTACCCTGACCAGGGTAATGCATATATGGGAGATTATTAAGGAATTATGCATCGTGGCATCACCGCCATTTTCCGGTAGGCTTTGATAGATTAGACTAGCATAATTTTTGGCACAATTAGTCACTACGAGCATAATTTTCATCTATTTTTCTAAAGAAAGCGCCGCTAGCATAATTTGCACGTTTTGGTATAATTTTGCAGTGCAAAAATTGTCATTTATTGAACATGCAACCAGTGTTTTTGGTCCGAGAGCTGTGTTACAGGCAAATCTAAGTAACGAATTCATTTATTTGTCTGTTTATTGTCACATTCATGGGACCTGGGTCCAACAGGAAGTGACTCAGGACTCTCTCCACAAGACTCAACGTATTGACATAACAAGCTCCGTTACCTGGGGTGACGTCCGCGTGTTGGTTGATTACTGGTTGAGTTTTCATACTTAACTTGTCAGAGAATGAATTAAGGGCTTTCTTGGTGTAAACAGGGTAAATGAGTTTGCCATTTAATTGTACATGAAGCATTGAGGTGTTTTTTTTTTTTTAACAAATCTAAAGTAAAAAGTGAGAAGCATAATTTCTGCCCTTTTTTTGCTAAAACGAGCTTAATTTACAAATACTAGCAGAATTATTGGCAAAATTTTAGAAATATACGAGCACTGCAAGTAGCATATCATGCTACTTTTGCGAGCACAGTCTATCAAAGCCTATTTTCCAGGGTACCTCCTTTCTCTCCTCCCCTCCTCTCCCCTCCCGCTAACTCGTGGTTATTAAACTTTGCGTGCCTAACTCTCTAACACCCACGAAATAAATTCAGTGACATTCTATGAACCATGATTATTTTTTTTTCAGCAGATTGGAAGATGGCAGGCACGAAAACATTAATCATTATTTTCGTTGTCATGTTCCCAGTCGCGATGATAACAGAGGAAGATGTAAATCATGGAGGTAATAACTAACAACCACGACATCACTAACAAATTTAATTGCACACCTGCGGATTGTCGCCATTTTATTTCAGCGTCCTGTCTACTCTGCTTCATGTACATGAGAATTGTTTTCAATTTTTCCTGTAAGTATAAGCAGTCATCATAAGAGAAATTGAAGACAATTTACTGATGCAAATTTTTTTTTTTTTGGGTAAGGGGGGGGGGGGGGGTAAACAAGATGTTTTACGGTCGATGTAAAAGTGGTGAATATGTTAACAACTTCTAATAAAACAAATATAATAATATTATATTTGTCTTATTATTTTTTAATTTTACTCTTCAAAAATGGGCGATCAACATATTGCAAGATTTCTTTCGTTCAGTGTCCGTTCATGAATTGCTTTGCGCTATTTTTTTCTTCTCTAATGGATTTGAAATACATTTGCTATACAGTCAACTCTTCCTTAACAAACACCTCTTTAGACGGACAACTCTCTGGTGTTGGCCCCTGTCATTGTCCAGTCATTTGACTGTAACCAGAAAATTGTACATCGCAGTGTTACGTCGACGATACCAAACTTCTCATGTCATTTCAACTCCGCGATCAGCACGAAACGATAGAAAAAATGAACAAGGACTTGTTAAGCATTAGGAATTGGTGCTTTGATAATCAGCTTTTACTCAACCCAGATAAAACAAAACTAGTGATAGTATCCTCATGCATGTCACGTTTGGGTCAAATTAACCGCGTTAAGCATATTTTTAATAAACACGCGCTAATTATTATTATTATTATTATAAATGCCTTAGTTTTTAGTAAATTATTCTATTGCTCTTCTGTTTGGAGCAATACTACTCAAACTAATCTGGACAAGCTCCAAGCAGTACAGAATTTCGCTTGTCGTATTTTGAGCGGCGCTAAAAAATTCGATCACATAACTCCTTTGCTAAAAGACTTGCGCTGGCTACCAATCAGGCAACAACTTTATTTTCGTTTTGCTGTTCTGGTTTTTAAGTGCATGACGAGTTGTGCTCCGGAGTATTTGACATCAAAGCTCGTTGGAAGATCCGCCGTCTCGACAAGGAATACGAGAAATTCTCAACTTTTGAACATACCACTCTTCCGCACTGCCAGCGGCCAAAGGACCTTTCAATATAGAGCAACCTCTCTCTGGAATGAGTTGCAGCCTGCGCTCAAACTTAGCCCATCCGTGACGGAATTCAAGTGTTTACTCAGGCAAAAGCTTCTTAATGACTGCTTTATTTAATTAATTTAATTAATTTTATTGACCTTTGTCTTCTTTTATCATTGTTATATTCTTATTGTCACGTACTTGGTTTATAATTTTGTAATGTAAATTGACTCTGAAAAGCCCCGTGGGGACGAGCCAATAAAGTATGTATGTATGTATGTATGTACTATGCTCTAATAATAATAATATTATTATTATTTTATTATTATTATTATTATCGTCATTGTCATTATCATTATCATTATCGTTATCGTTAAAGTTATTAAATATTCTTATTGTTATTATTTTATCGTCATTTTCTATTATTTTATTATTTATTACAATTATAATAATTGTTATATTTATTATTGTTTTGCAAAGTTGATAAAATGCGGTTAGCTTACAGATTGAAATTTTTTGTTCGTATGTGTTGCTGCTTTCCAGTTTGTCCCGTTCCGATGAATAAAGAAGAAGAGGAGTTTATTAAAGAGCGGGAAAGGAACAGAGAGTTAATGGAAGAAATCGCCAGAGAAATTGAAATGACCTGCTTAGGTAAGTTAAAAAATGAAAATAAATAACAATATTAAAAACCTTGGATGAGCAAGTCCTTCCGCGCGAATTGCACGCCCTTTTGAATAGTTTAACCCTTTGGGACAGTTGGAAGTGTTAATGGAACAATGCAGAGTTTGCATTTCTAAAGCCACTTACCCTTTTAGTTTCCCATTTAGTTAAGCAGCAAATCCAGGAAGCTATACATATACTATCTATAGGTAGCCATTTTGACTTCTGAGGGAAATAACCCACCCAGCCCAGAAAAGGTTGGTCACACCACCGGGGTTTACGTCCAATATTCTTTCCAGTGTACAGTGGTGTGGGTTCTTTTAGGTCGGACAAGTACCAGATAAGTCCTGTCGCACCTACGGTTTTTATTCCTTATCCGAGAAGACTACAAAGTCTAACCGTTTTCAGATGTCATTACGAAGGCAACACTTTCTTCTCAGTTATTTAAAGAACCTGAGTGTTCGCCCGGCCGGGGTTTGAACCCGCAACCTCCCGCTCAGCAGACCGGCACTCTCCCGACTGAGCTAACCAGACGGCGGAGGTTAAAAAAACTTGGAACACTGCTACCTTATTATGGAAATCCTGACTAATCTTGTGAGAGATTTAGACAAACATTCTGGGCAAAAATCCACTGCCAATTTCACTATTCGCCACTACTCTTTCAAGTTTGAATTTCTCCTATTCCGGAAAGCCAAACAGCCCCAATTCCGTGAGGTGAAAGGCTATAAGTTGGACTAGATATCTATAGAATAAAAGAGCAAACGAGAAACTCCTGAAAACGTTTATGCTAGTTTTTTTTCTAAAAACGCACAAACTTTTACGACTTAGAATTTAATGGAACCAATTTAGATAAACGATTTCTAGTCCATGAGCCATTTTGTGAGAAGTAGGTAAATTCGAAGCCTTTCTCTCAAGTTATTAACCCCTTTCAATTCGATCAAGCTTTTTCAGTTCATGGTGACAATTGAAACTTAGGGTGCGTTTGATTGCATGGGAAATCCGGATTTGAGTTTAAAGTCCGGGTTTTAGATTTGGCAATCGAACGCGAAATGCAAAACGGACTTCACCCTCACCCTCTGAGAAATCCTTCCTCAAATCATGACTTTATGGATTCCTTTATACCTCTCTAGTTGAAAAAACTGTTCTCGTGAACAGTGTTTTTTTTCTGCTTGTTATGCGTGCGCATGCGAGACAACCGTTCAAATTTTTTCTTGTTATATCCCCGAAATACTGATTACCAAAGGTCAAATTTCACTTGTATAGCAACAACATAGACCAGCAACACCATACGATATCGAACAGGCCTTTAAATGCAATATTTTTTTGTTTGGAGTATTGATACCAACGTTTTCTCAATGAATTTTAAACAAGAGATCATGATATCAGTTGTTTGTGCTTACAGGAGAAACGTTTAAGTCAAGGAAATTCTTATAACTAACTTTTACTTGCTGATTTGTAGACGAGTGTAAAACAGCACAACATAACTGCCACAATGATGCATACTGCACCAACACCAAGCATTCCTTCACGTGTACTTGCAAAGCAGGATATACTGGGGATGGCGTCAACTGTGCAGGTAACATAATATGGAGCTGAAACGGACAGAAATTTATGTTAAGTCACATGCTATTCTATGCCAAAAATAATACAGCCAAATGGAAAGGTAGAAACCTGTTTTCATATTCGGTCAGTGTTATGTCACAGGTTGTATCTACGAAAAGAGTTTTGGCCTTGGTACGTGTAAAGTTGTGGCCTCCAATTTTTCCCACAGAAATTAATAGCAACGGAAATAATTTTAACCGCCAAAAAAGTATATTTAAAGCCAACGCTGCAATGTACGTATGTTAATACAGCAAAAAGGCAACATTTGTATTCTTGCTTTAACAAAAGGTAATAATAATAACTGCTACAACTTAACTGGTCGAGCTCGAGCCGTATCCCCAATAAAGCACACAGGCTTAGTGCCAGTTAGTCTAGCTGGAGAAACAAAAAGTGTGACCAACATATGCCTGGGACAGGAAACACCGAGCTCAAAGGCTTAGAAACAGAAAAAACTTGGGATCTATCTTTGACATAACGAGATCATCTTCACTAATATACCTAACAAAGCACGAAGGCCAATAGCCAGCTAGGCTGTTAGAAACGGTTAGGGTGCAGCATTACACGGTTTAAGGTAAACAGGTGTTTATTACGATTGTGGCTGGGGGTCTGTACCATTGCCAATTTGACTGCGTCAGTCATTGACTTTATCGCCACATAAGAGCGGTCCCGGTACAGCTGTTCTAAGCGTACATTGAGACTAAATACACAAGATAAGGAACTGGTGAAAAACGGTGCTAACCGTACAAATAAAATAAGAAGTGATAAAATTCAGAAAAATGGCAGAGCTGAGCGGCCAACAGAAAAAATGCGGTCAGACAGAGGCCAGAAAAGAAAACTTGACCAAAAAGCCACGAATGGAAAAAATGCGGGCCGGAAATCTGGATAACAACCAAGCCTCAAGCTCAAAGACGTTTCTACGGGATTTTACAATCAAAATAGGCCGCTCCTAAAATAAAAAAAAAAATAATTAAGAAAAGCAAAGAAAGGTTGTTTCAGAAGCCGAGATGACGTACACGCGATATTTATACGTATTTATACTCCCGGTATGGACAAGACAAGACAAGACAAGACAAGACAAGAACTTTATTTAATATACCACACAGAAGAAAAGACATTAACAAAAGACAATACTACTTATGTAAGGTACAAGCGTCCTTTAGCTAAAAAGCTAATCTAGCTAGGAGGCATTATAGAATTAAGAATATTTAAGAGGTTCTTTCATGGGGGCACAAGTAGAAAACAATGTAAAAAAAAAATAAACAAAGAACAGAAAAGAAATTGAATCACTGAAAACTTGGGGAACTGCATGGAGAAAATATTGGAAAAGAAAGAACTTAATATGAACTCGTGCCCCTGGCTTAACACCCAGGTTCTGTGGTATTTCGTGCCGTCAAAATAGTTATTTCTTATTCTTAGCGTTATAAATAACATAACTTGCAACATGTAAAACTTCGAATAATCATTTTTCACTGATTTTATCTGCCATTTTACCGTTGTTACAAGTGCCATCAATTGAATTAGTGTCCCTTGTAATCGCCTAGTTTTAAAAACTGATTTATTCATTCGTGGACTACCAGTCTCGGAAGCATTGCATTGCTATCTCTCATTCAATAGATATAAAACTGAAATAGAACTGATTCAGTTTGATAATTCAGCATTAACTCTTGATTTCCAGACATAAACGAGTGTGACACAGGAAAACACAGCTGTCACGTCAGTAGTTCAGTGTGCCATAACACTATAGGATCCTTCAGATGTGCTTGCAAGGAAGGTTATACTGAAAATGGAGAAGATACATGTACAGGTAACACCTCAAATTCCTTAATTGAAACACTCAGATATTTCGTGGCCACGTCTCTTTCAAATCAATTTCCTCAGTTCCAAAGTGGTTTTTCACTAAATTCGCCTT
>NC_133208.1:8429198-8464198 GCF_958299795.1 Porites lutea | reverse complement strand
GATAATAATATTAATAATAATAATAATGATAATAATAATAATTATTATTATAATAATAATAATTATAATAATAATAATAATAATAATAATGAAACTTATATAGCGCCGTTATCAAAATTGCTATTTTTATCAGCGCTTTTAAGCGCTGTGTAAAAATCAAACAAAATCGGAAAAAATCACGGCCACGGTCAAAAATCGATTTCGCTCCTTTTTTGTGAGCAGTAAGCCTAAGGTGTGTAATGAAATGAAATGAGTTTTTTTTTTAAATACTCCTTTAAACTGCCTCAAACAATAAAAAACCGTCTCGACCCAAAATATCAAGATTTCACTGGTTTTATAAATTAGACGGTTTTCAGAAAGTCTTCATTCGCACACAAAAACTAAATCCAGTCCTTTTTGACTATAGTTGTGTACACTAGGTCTTCCTCTTTTTAAAAATACTAATATATGGGGGTTAATGTTTTAAATAAGAAAATAAATAGCGGATTTGTGTTATTGTTATAGCGGATTTGTGAGGGTAATATGTTATTTATGTAATATGTAATATGTAATGTTATTTACCGCGGCCTTCGGCCTCTGTGGATAACACCCTCCTCGATTTGCTTAATTCTTCATATCCTACTCAGCCTCACTCATTAATTGCTAAATAATAAGTCAGGTATATTGTAATTCTAATGGGCCATTTTCGAGTTGACTCGAGCTTCTGTCTTAAAACGAGGCGAGGTGCGAAGCCTTTTGATAGGAAAATTAATTTCAAAGGAGAAAGGTTTGAGGATTGACCTCGTTTTGAAAATGAAATTTGATCGCATCAAATGGCTATTGTGGTAGGCCACAGTAATTGCTGTGAAAGAAAAACTAAGTCAGTTTTGATAATTCAGTGCCTGACTTCTTTTTTCCAGATATAAATGAATGTGAAGCAGGAAAGCACAACTGTTATGCAAACGCCAGTTGCAAAAACACTAAAGGATCCTTTGTGTGCACCTGCAAGCCAGGGTATTCTGGGGATGGAGTTAACTGCACAGGTGAAAACAATACCTCGGTCTTCTTTATAATAAATCTTTTCTAATCAACTCCATTTATCTCGCATTAGAGTCAAGTTCACCCACAAGGTAGTATACAGCTTAGTCCCTAGAGCTACAGTTTGTTTTTCAATTTAAGATGAAAAAGTATGGAAATACCCTTGCATAACAAAAGTTTGTGATTTACAGTATCTGTGTGCAATTTTACCCCTATGCATGCTTGAAATATTAATGTGTTATTATATTGTGCTCCTACAAGATTGCATTCTCTAATATCTTGCTTCCTTAGGTCTCGCTAATCCTCTATCTATACACGTGATGTTATTAATTTTTTTGTGAATTTTTCACCTGCTCAATATATAGCAAAAATGTTTTTGCTTTCTAGCATAGCCAGAAATCTCTCTCTCCCTCTCTCTTCTTATCGTAACCAATCGTAGAAAATAAAAGGTCAAGTAAATCAGTTTTGATGATTTAGTCCTGCATCTGATTTGCAGACGTAAACGAGTGTATAACAGGCGAGCACAACTGTGATGCCAATGCAGCCTGCAATAACAGTGAAGGATCTTTCGAGTGTACTTGCAAACCAGGGTATTATGGGAACGGAGTTAACTGCACAGGTGATTATATTTCAGTACAGACCTGTATCGTCTTAATGTTAAGGCTATTAATTCAGTATTATTTTGTCTCGAGTTCACGCGTTTGAGTCCCTGAGTAGAATTCAAAAGAGACATTTCCAAATGTACAAATGAGAGTTTGAAGTCTAACCTTTGATCGACAAAGTGATCGTTGTCATAATTATCAATTACTGAATGAGGCTGAGTAGGATGTGACGAATTATGTAGAGCGAAAAAGATGTTATCCTCAATCTTGCGGTGACTCAATCCAGCTTGGTCGAAGTTTAGGACATCTGATCAATCCGCTGAAGACGTTACTTCTCCTAGAAAAGATAGATCATAGATAATACAATAATCAAATCGCAGCCGGCTGAAGGCTGAATTGTTTAATTATTTACAATACAATAAAAGGTATAAAATAATGGCAACAGACTAATTACAATTCTGTTGATTAGGAATAATGATAATGAAGAACTGAAAAAGAAAGGAAAAATAACGTAATAACACTTAATCTAACATTATAATAACATGTTTGGACTGCCGCACGTGGCTGGTTTGAACGAATTTTTGCTGCGGTTTGTGCGAAAGTGGGGCAAGTCGTAAACACTCTCATACCTGGTATTGTAGTAGCTTTGGTGGTTCGGAGAAGGCAACAAGCAAGCGAATTTGTGCTTATTCGAGGATATACTATTAAACAGCTTAATACACTGATCGTTACGCCTATCATATAAACTGCTGAGACCAAAACTGACTAAACAGTGTTTGTATGATTTATCAGGCGCTATTATGGAGAGCGCTCTTTTTTGTACACGCTCACTAAGACAGTCGGGTAGGCTATGGTGGAAAATGGACGAGCAATATTTTAGAACGGGTCTCATTACTGTACAGTGGAAGTCAACAATATCTTTACAGCTCAAGCTGAACCAAAAAAATACGAACGCTTATTTGCTTTCCTAATAGTTTCATTTAGTATTCACCAAATGAGTGGATAGCAATTTTCGCGCGTTCTGATTGGCTCCCGTAGCTAGTAATATCCTTGGATATTCACTGTTTCATTTGTTCATGACGGGATTCTGCTTCTCGTTTCGCGACATTTTCGAAAGATGAAATTTTAGCGGTAAATAAAGCAGCTGCACCAACAAATACCAAGAAAGAGGAAAAATTTGGCTTGTCGATGTTTACTGGTCGCTAGAAAAGAATTTTCTCACTGAATTTGGAACAAAATCATAACAAATGATCCCCAAAACACTGTAAAGTGAAACGTAAACAAACTCGAACTAAGTGATTTTTATCCAACTGATTTGGTAAATACTAAAACAACTATCCCCCTCAGGGTCGGTTCATAGCGCTAGATATATACCTCGGTATATTCCACCTGACTATTCTGATCACCTTCCCTTCGGGGGATAGTTGTATATTATATAAACGTTCCACTTGAGATCGTTAATAATAATAATAGTAATAATAATATTAATGATAATGATAATGATAATGATAATGATAATGATAATGATAATGATAGAGACAGTACTTTCCTTAGTATATTTGCTGTCCCCAACAATGCTGTTTGCTGGATAACGTTCACGCCGACTCGCTTCAACTTTAAGGAGTACATGAAGAGAATCGGCGTGAACGTGAGGTTGGAAATTATCCAGAAAACAGCATTGTTGGGGACAGCAAAGATACTAAGGAAAGTACTGTCCCTGTAAGAAGAAGGAAAAGAGAGACCTGTGACCCGTGGTGACTTGTTGTAATCTGCTCCCAAGGACTATAAACCAGGCCGAACATCCTGCCTGAGTCTACAAGGAATGGACATCATCATCATCATCATCATCATCATCATCATCATCATCATAATAATGATTATAATAATAATAAAACTTATATAGTGCCGATATCAATATTGCTATTTTCATCAGCGCTTAAAATAAAAATATTTCAAAAAAAAATTACTAGGACTGAATAAAGTATACAAAGTGTATGAACCTACCAAAAAGAGTTAAAACAATTATGTCAACACTCTGTACTACAACTATAAAAATTACCTAGATTACTTAAATCGTAAAAAAACTGCATAAAACCTACTAAAAACGAGATTAAATAGCACATAAAATTACAAAAAAGCTTTCTGAAATAAAAATGTCTTGAGTGTCGTTTGAAACGATGCTACTGAGGGGCTACTCCTAATCGCACAGGGCCATCAATTCCATAGTTGAGGAGCAGCAGCAGCAGCAGCAAAAGATCGATCTCCTAACGTTGTCAAAGTCTTGATTTCACAGGGTTCAGTAACAGTCCATCACAATCGGAGAGTAAATTGTATTTACATGCTTCTTTAAGGTTAATAAGTTCCTGGAGACAAAAAGATGCTAAGCCAGTGATAACCTTTTACGTTAACAGTAGTATCTTAAAGTCAATTTTGAATTTAACCGGCAACCAGTGCAGATTATACAGCATCGGTCTTACGTGGCAGTATTTAGATTCCTGGAAAATTAACCTCGCGGCAGCATTTTGGACCCTCTGTAGCTTATTAAGCTGGTAGGCTGGCAGGCTACAGAGCAGGCTGTTACAATAGTCGACGCGACAGTGTTATACCTAAAAGTTTGGCACTATTATAACAGCTAGTTCCTTCTCGTCGACCACAACAGGGCTGAAGACGTGTTTGTTATTTTCAAAGTCGATGATCATCTCCTTGCATTTGTCAGCGTTTAGTTGCATGCATTGCTCACGTGACCAGTCCTCGACGGCACTAACTGCGCTTTGAATGTCACCCTGTGCACCTCGCGGGACTAACTCATTAATAGTAGAGAGATTAAGCATCGCGTTTACGGCAAACGGGAAACTTGAGATTCAAGTTGAGAAATTTTTAAAATGAGAAATGAGCGGATTAAATCAGCTTAAAACAATTCTTATGGATAAAATTGGCCTGAATCTACCGATTTTCGTGTAGTTACAAAGAACAGAAAACGACTAGTGAAGGGGAAACTTTCTTACGTTTGCCGTTTGCCGTAAACGCGATGCTCAATCTCTCTAGTAAGTATCATCAACGTACAAAATGTGCTTCCATGTGTCCACACTGAAAACCCCTGAGGAATAACGATGGGCCTAGTTTGGTTTCTTGAGGCACACCAGCGGGCACAGGGCCTCATTCATAAAAACAGTCTCTAGACAAATTTACGCGTTGTTGCCTATGCGTTAAGAAGTCGGCCACCCAGAGGGCAACAGCGCATGAAAAGATAGGCCGAAAACTTTGCGCACAAGTAGGGTGTGGTAGTTGAGATCGAAGGCCTTCCTGTAATCAAACGGAACGACTCTCACAGCAGCCTCAGGCCCGTCGGTGGCTTGCAACCAGGTACATGTAGCATGTACGTAAGGGCGTGTAGGGTAGAGGACGCTGATACTGATTTGGATCAATCACCTCCAGAACCGTAGGATCGAAATGGAGAGCAACGAAGTCCTGTGCAAGTTTAGATATTACGGAGGTTGGGGAGATCGGACGAAGATATTTGTTGATGTCGATAACAGGTTTTAGCTTGGGGACAGGCACCATCTTCCAGGATGATGGCCGTCTCTGCTCCGCGAAACTGCTGTTTTGCACAGCTAACCGGGCAAGCAAGGATGGCTGCGTACGCCTTCACCATACTACCCCATCTAGTCCTGCTGCCTTCGTAGGGTTAAGCCTTTTTAAAGCAGATAAAACGGCGGGTTCGGATAGGGTCAGCAGTGACAAATCCTCACTGTTTGACGGGAGGAATTCAAGCCTATGGAGGGACACCATAGGTTGTAGGAATCCTGAGTTGATTTGGCTGGCAATCTCTTGGTCAGACAGAAGAGCGGAACCTCGATCTATAAGTTGGCAAACAAAGGGTCTGAGCCAGGAGCGAGAGCCATGTCAGCGATCCACTTGACCGCACTCCACCACTAGCTAGGCTTGGTTTGCTTTAGGTGGTTCACGTTTGAAGCGTAGTAGTTGCTACGGAGAGCTATCACTCTGTCTAAAGGAATGGGGCCAAAATGAAAAATCCGGCCGGAGTTTTTGCGTTCGCTACCAGTTTACTTTGCAAAATGCTGCCAGCAAACCTCCTTAACGAGTACTAACCAGGCCTTCATACTTTTTACATACTATATCACTTGTAGAAGTAAACAGTAGTTTTAGGCGCCGAATTTATTCAGACCATACTCGGTAATTATTTAGAGTTTCAAGAAACGGCAATTTGAGATAAACAATCAACTTGTTAATTGACAAAGTTATTCTAAAGAATTGCAACAAAAGGCACATTGTGGCGTTGGCTTTGAGTGTTTACCGGATAGTATATGACATGATACCACATAGCTGGATTGTCAAGTGTTTGGAGATGTTTGAAATAGCTGAGAATGTGAAAAGGCTTTTTTATTAATGGTATGCAGACATGGAAGTAGAGTTATCATCATCAGGCGAGAGGTTGGAAGTCATTATAATTAGAAGGAGAGGCATTTTTCAGGGGGCTATTTGTTTTGTGCACGATTCC
Organism: Porites lutea; assembly: GCF_958299795.1. Classification (NCBI taxonomy): domain Eukaryota; kingdom Metazoa; phylum Cnidaria; class Anthozoa; order Scleractinia; family Poritidae; genus Porites; species Porites lutea. The sequence goes on along the minus strand of NC_133208.1, from coordinate 8,458,060 downwards.
ATTCACATTGGTGTTGAGAAAATCAACAGCAGGTTATGATCTTGCGGAGAATTTAAGATTAACCATCTTCTTTTTTTGTGAACGACTTAAAATTGTTTCGGAAAAGTAAAGATCAAATAGATTCGTTGGCGCAAACTGTACAGTTGCTTAGTAAGGACATTAGATTGGAGTTTGGATTGAAAAAGTGTAGTGTGTTGAGTACTGATAGAGGGATGAAATTAAGCCTCGAGTAAGTGTCGAGCGTCGAGTAAGTGTCGAGTAAGGTCCAGATAAATCATTGATATGCATAAGAGTCGAGTCCATGACGTCACCCATTGTTTTAACCTAGGGGAAAAGTGGGTTCCTCCATACTGATAAGTGCCCTCCTCCATATCTAGTGAGCGTCTGTCTTATACAATAGGAACAATAGCCTTACCTAGAATTGTCCGGTAAGTAACTCGAGCCCGGCTTGCTGGAACGGCCTATTACAAAAATAGGAACAAGAGAAGCGATCACCTAGCAACACAAGAAACGGCTTATATTTTCTATTACAATTTAAGCGCTTAAATTCGGATATATAAACAAAACACACACACAGAAAGTGGAGCTGAGAACTCTTTATTTCAATTTTGACTGACTACTGCAAAACCGTTAGGTCTCAGCGCTTGGTGAGCTTATGGCCTTGTCATTTTCACGCGCCGTTAGTCAGTTAATTATATGCGAGTTAACAAGCCGACATTTGCATACAAAATGGCTCCACAGTAAAAACCCCAAGGGAGAACCTTGACTTATTATTATAAAAAGACACAAAAAATTTCTTAACTTAACAAGGATCAAGTAAAACACGCGACTAATAAACGCTAGCAATAAAACCAGACAAGAGATACCGTTTTAAAAACTTTATTGAGAACCAATGACAAAAAACGGTTTAATACACAGCGAATTGTTGTCGAAGAATCTTGTGTGCTTGATGTTAAGCCTGCAACAGTGGTGATTATTTCTTCCTGTTGTGTTCTTGAGTTCAATTGTTCTTTTAAAGCCAGATATCTTTTTTGCAACTGAAAGTATCGCTTATCTTTTTCATCGTCCCGAAGATTGTTTCCAGAAAGCACATCATCCATGTTGCCCTGTATTTCTTGCATAGCTGGAAGAAGCAGGACAGGAGAAAGATTTTGCTGCTGTAGGTATTTTAAAAGCTCTTAAGGTATATTTTCTTGATACCCTGCTTGGTTAAAGCCTTATTCACTGGACAGGAAGTTTGTTCGCAGTGGGCAATTATCTTGGGTAGTAGTTTTTAGATTAATCATTATACAGCCTCCTTGTACTGATTTAAAAAGAAATCAGTTTTCCCGTGATACATTTGCTTTGCCAGAGTCAAGATTTGCAATTTGTCTCGTGGATTCTTGAATAGCACCAAATAAGTCATCTGATCGTCAAACACGATCAAATTCCGTTTGTTCACATCAAAATAGAAATCCTGCTCCAAAGCCGTAGGAATTCCCTTGATAAATTCAATGTGTGGCATGGCGACTAGCATCTCTGTATACGCAGGCTGCCATTGTGAATAACACCAAACGATCCTCTCTGGGGGAAGGTAAATTGCCTCTGAAGCTTGATGTAATAGAGATAGAACCCAGGCCGCTTTTCCGGACTTGGTCATTCCAGAAGTTTTGGAGGTGAAAGGATGCTCAAAGCGAAGCCGCTGATATTTCTGTAAAGACATCGGAACTATTTGAAATGGGGTGAGACCAGCATTGCGGTGTTTAGACATCGCATGCCTTTACATGTTACTCTTTCTACTAAACGATTTTTCGCAAACGGGACAGAACCAACTCATGTCAACTTCTCAGGAGCAGAATGTAGACTGAGAAAAAGGTAGAATGTTGCGCGTTTATATAGGTTTGGCAAGCCGTGAAACCACATTTCTATTGCTTTCCTCGGCCTCCTCCACCACTACCACATTTCTGTTGTTAAGTTATTAACTGTTTTTTTTTTCGTTGTTGTTTTTATAATAATATGTCAAGGTTCTCTCTTGGGGTTTTTACTGTATAGCTGAGCCAATTTGTATGCAAATGTCGGCGTGTTAACTCGCTTAATTAACTGACTAACGGCGTGTGAAAATGACAAGGCCATAAGCTCACTAAGCGCTGAGAGTTAGTCGTCTCCTTGAGATAGAATACCTGAATTTTGTGCTTGAGTTTTGTTTATATCCTGTGTTTAGTCACGTTAATTTAAAGAAATGATTAAAGATTTTTCAGTTACACTCTGTAATGATAGCGTGTTCAACAACTGAGCGCTTTCATTTTGAACACCTGATAATTTCTGCATGAGCCAATCATCAGGGTTAAAAGAGACCGGGCAATTCTATGCCAGCCTATTGTTCCTATTGTATAAGAGAGACGCTCATTAGATGTGGAGGAAGACATTTATCAGTATGAAGGAACCCACTTTTTTCCTAGGTTAAAACAATGGGTGACGTCAAGTACTCGGCCCTTATGCATATCAATGATTTACCTCAACCTTACTAGACACTTACTCGACATCAACGGCGCTTAATTTCATCCCTCTATCACTACTGTGTTGGTAATGACAAAGGAAAAGAAAGTAAGGTTTGAGGGTATAACTTTTGTATGGGCGGATAATGGGAGAAAGCGGTGAAAGAAGGTATAAATATTTGGGGGTTATTGAGGCGGATGTAATAAACGAAAAGGAGATGAAAAAAAAATTCACTGAAAGAGTAAAAAAGAAGGCTGAAACTAATGTTGAAATCAACATTGAATTGAAAGAATAAGGTTATAGCAATTAACACTTGCGCAGCTGTCAGTGCTGATCGAGTATGGAGCAGGTAAGATGGGCAAAGGAAGAACTGAAAACATTGGATAAAATGACTAGATTGGTGTTGACAATGAATGGTGCTTTCAATTCAAAAAGAGATGTTGATAGGTTGTATGTATCAAGGGAGGATGGAGGTCGGGCCGACTAATAATCTGTGAGGAGTGTGTGAGAGGTGAGTAAAACAGTTTTGGGTGGTGTGTGAAGAATTCTTGGGAGGTTTTACTGCAAGGGGTGAGGGGTAAGGTATATTGAAAGTGATGAAATTGTCAGTTAAGTTGATTGAAGACATCTTGGAACAATGAGCTGAAACTCGACAGTTGGAAGGAAAAAAAGCTGCATGGTCAATTTTATGAGAAATACCCGGAACAACACACGAAAGAAAACTTGGAGGTGGTTACGAAAAGCAGACTCGAAGATCAAAACAGAAGCACTTATTTGTGCAGGCAAGGAACAGGCTCTCAGGACCAACCATGTAACTGATACCATGTCGACAATACCGCGTGAATCCCCCTTATGTAGGTAATGTGGCGAGAAGGCGAGAGTGTAAACCATATTGTCTGTGAGTGCAACTGAAAAGTTAGCCCAAAGGGAATATAAACAGAGACATGACAATATTGCAAAAGTAGTTCGTTGGAAGTTATGTGAGAAATATCATCTGGGAAAGAAGGACAAGTGGTACGAACACGTGTCTGACAGTGTGAGTAAAAACGATGAAGTTAAACTACTGTGGGATAATGAACACCCAATGTGATCATGTCATCAATGTTACAATAGACATGATCATGTGGTTGTAAACAAACAGGAGAGAGAGTGCGCCTTTCGTCGATATTGCTGTAGCAGGGGATAAGAGAATTGTTGAAAGGAGAATGAGAAGGTTATAAAATATCAGGAGCCTAAAATAGAAATTGCAAGGATATGGAACATGAGAACTGTGCAGGAGATACCGATTGTTGTATGATCATTGGGAAGTGTGACAAAGAACTTGGATAAGTGGCTGGAAAAGTTAGACATTAGAATTAGTATTTCATTAATCTAAAAAACTACACTACTTGGAGCAGCAAGGATTTTAAGGGAAGTATTAGAGTTCTAGAGTAAGGAGGTGAAATCCAAGGGGCCTTTGGTCAGGGATTATGACTCGCTCCCTTAGCAGGTAAATCGGTATGAGATCAGCCAGTGTACAAAGCAAGAAATGATTATAATAATAATAACAATAATAATAATAATAGTAATTTTAATGATAGTTATAATACTTACATTGTTAATAATGGAAATAGGTCTGAGTGGAGTCAGGAGACCACATAGCTGGAGTCCGATTTGTATAAAAATAAGTAACATTTAATCGTAACTGTAACAAAATTTGTGATACTTTCAGATTTTATGAAACTAAAACACAAGATCTTGTAAGAGTTTCATGCCGCTAGAAGAAAAATATAAATAACAACAACAAAAACCAAAAAAACGTCGAAGAGCGTTCGCGATGGAGTGATTATTGTACCATTACTTATGTATAATGACGGGTACTGCCCCCGGGCACTGTATCCCATTACACCGTTATTATCATAATTAGAACAGCGCTAGCATTTAGTAGTGGTAATAGGACTCAGATTAGAATCAATTCCGTCTGTAATCATCGGAGTCGTAGAGAAAACTGTTTCTCAGTAGTCCTTTTGTGGTCGCACACTATATATAGAAAAAAAGACAAGCTAAATAGTAGCATCTCCTGTTTTTCAGACGTTAACGAGTGTGCTACAGAAAAACACAACTGTCACAACAGCTTCAAATGCCATAACACCAAAGGATCCTTCCTATGTATCTGCAGGAGGCCAGAATATTTCGGCGCTAATTGCACCGGTAAATATAATGTACATTGAAATAGTAGATTCCTCTGATAAAAATCGCCGCGGTGTAATTGGGGTCTATCAAATGGTGGAATCATGTTCATTACTGTCATCATTGGTATCGCGTTTATTTCCCCTTTTTCGTTGATAGCTATTTTAGAGAAGAAAAAAATCAAACCAGAAAGGTTTGTTGAAGTCCTTTGGTTTCAATTTGATAAAAGCACATGAAGATTTGACATGATCTCTAAGGTCAAGTAATACGGGCAAAATGTTCTTTTAACTTGTTGCACAACATTGTTAGTTGCATTCCAAGTTCAAAAGCGTTTTTGCCCTTCGAGTTTAAGAGTGCAAATTAACGGTGCAGCCTTGTCTAAAATCAATCTGCCCGGTATTTTGGGCCATCGCTGTTTGTACGTTTGATTTTGTGTTAAAATTAGTATTTATTATGCAGTAGCTTTTAATACCGGTCTCATTTCGGTGGCTGAACACCGCGATAGTATGTCTTTAAACTTAGAGGTTGCCAGTACAAACGATTCACGTGACTAAGTAAAAAAGCACCCCAAGCACTCCCTCCCCTCAATGGAGCTTTGCGGTCTCTGGGTTAAGGAAAGAAGCTGACGGTAAGACCGATAAGAAGTTTTTAGTCAGACCTTCTTGTTCCATCTTAAGACATCAGATAGTTACAGCAGCAACAGAACATTTATAAAAGACACTAGAAACCACTTCTTTTTGCAATCGTTGAAGCTTATATTTTACTTTCCTGTTATTTTTAGCGTTCATGGACTCAAATATATTGAAAACAGATTCTTCGTATTTGTCCCATCTGGGAAAATTTCTGGAGCCTGCGGTTGGGTACAATTCCCAATGGCTACTGTGCTGGCGGGCTACATTGCACGGCTGGGATGTCGATACACAGTTTCACAGACGCTGCGATGGAAAAAGAGACACAGTTACCATAATAAAAAATGGTAAATACGTTTTTGGAGGTTACACGGACATTCCTTGGGGTAAGAATATTGCTTGCTCAGTTGAGTATCTGGTCTGGTCTGGAGCCAAGACCCCTGGTCTTGACTCATATCGACTCATAGCATAGAAGTATTTTTTCGGACCAACACAATCGCGACTTTCACTGATTATGACGGGTTGATTGGCAAAATAAACTCAAAACAGTCTTATTCCCTAGTAGGATTCGAAGTCTCAAAAAATACTTTTAGAATAAAAATTGATTTTATCAAGTAAAATTGTCAAATTTCCGCGTTGTTTCCTGAGTCACGTTCATCTTCTCTACTAAAAGCGGAATGTCTATTAATATTAAATTGACTTTCAAGAATACTAGAAATCTGGATGCAGAAAAAATAAATAGTTTGTAAAAACCTTCCGTGCACATTTTACATAAAGCAAAAATCCAGAACTACTTTATAAAATAAACTAGCCTGGCGGTCTTGTCGTGCGAAGCTCGCGCGAACGAGCATTGCTCCCGCCCCAATCTCCTCGTGGTTTCACAGCCCATAAGCTTGTACTGCACGTCAGACCAAAACTACGCAGGCTAATAAATAAACGGGAAAATCAAACACGTAATGGAACAATTCCTTTTAAAGGTATAAGGAAAACGTTCAAGAGTTATTCTCTCGACCTTCTCTTTATGTAAAATTGGATGTATAGTTTCTTAGACACCTCAGCAGTCGGCACAGGTTATGGGCTCCTAGTCAGCATTAAGAATACTATGACATTTACTATGACTTGATGAGTAGTTTTTTTTTCAACTGAAAGGTAAAAACCTAAGTCCGTACCTCGGAAGAGACATGACTATCTTCGCACCAAACCTGAGCCCTACACCCACCCTTCTAAACCCCCATTAATGCTCCTTACTATTGGTATTTACAGCTAGGAGAGAAGTCGAAAAAGGTATTGGAGGTCACATTTGGGGATCGGCCTTTAGACTTCTCCCATACAAGGCCGCGCAATAACCAACTGTACCAATCCCTGCTCCTCAAAAGCAAGTGAAAACGCAAAGTAGTGCAGTAGAAAACCTAGTTAGTTTTTTTTTTTTTAGTTTAGTTAATTAGTTTCATTTGCCCAAGAAATTTTACTGCCATATCTTGAGGAGTCGATCTTAAAGAAAAACTATTTTTAGCAAAGACCTCGTGGTAGGGTGTCACAAAACAATCATGCTCGCGGATACGACCATTTTACAAACCAGATAACATTGCAACAAAACAAGTATAAACACGGAATCAACGGCCAATATAGTTTCAGATGATTAAGAAATAACCTTAAAATGAAAAAGAACTAAGGTGAGATCCATCAAGCCACCAGGTGAAGTTGGACTTTCAAGAGCAAAGCGACAAGGCAAGTGTTCGTTAATTATCAGGTCTTCAAAATTTCTGGAAATTCAAATGGCGGTCACGTTCGAAAACGTAAAAAGCACAAAAATTTTATTCCTTTTTACGTTTTACTATCATTTCTAGTTTGTATTAATACAGATAGCAAAGTTCAGACAGGTGCCTCACTTTTTTAAACTGCCCTCAAAGTTGAGCTATTTTCGTGTTTTGATGGCAGGCTGATAACACGTGCCAGGAAAAAGATTCTTTCCGTTAAAATGAATAAATAAGTCTGAACTGTGATATGGCTAGGACATCTAGAGTGGTGTATCCGTATATTAAAAAGAAAATCGGGCTTCTTGATCGAGTTGTTTGTTTTCTGTAGCGCCGGCAATGTAGGCGATTTTTGCAGTTTCAAAGGCTATGGCGCCGGTGCCAACCGGCCGAAAATTCAAAAATTCGTAAAGAATTATATTTCGCACTTTCGGTCAAACAAAATGCATTTTTGTAACCAATTATGTATAAAGACTTTAATATCCCAGAATATAAGGAAAATTAATTTTTTGATCCGAAATCACTGGTCGGTTTTTACGGAGACACGCTCTTAAATAAGATATCAGTTTTTTTTTACGGAGACACGCTCTTAAGGCGCAAACCTACAAAATGAGACCCAATTCAAGGAAAAAAACACAAACTAAGAATTTAAAGGCAACACATACCCTGCGCTATCAGAAGGCCTTTTCGTAAATTACTTGTCAGTCACACGCGAAGAAAAGTGCGTGTGTAAACAAACGCCGAAAAAGTCTTTATTAATTCGCTTTCATGATACTCTAGGGTAAAGTTCAGCTAACGGACCATTTTTTGGCTCATATGTCAGTGGTGTGAACGTATGTATCTTTGTGGCTTTATCTTTGTATGTTCGGATGTTTGTTGCAAGAGCCAATAAGGTTGAAGGTACTATGAGTTGATCCTTAGGAACCAATGAGATCTTGGCATTTACTTAAACATGACATTGCTAAAGGTCGAACAAGGGCACTTAATCAAACAATGCCAACAATTAGATACCAATCCATCTAATCTCCATCCTATGTTCATCATCACTGCCACTCCTTAAAGTAAAGGAGAATGTGGGGAGCGAGGCTGCAGTGGAGATGGATGTACTGGTGTGGCAACAAGCTCCCTGCTAATCAAAGACAATGGTCATGCAGGTGAACTGAAGGGTGGTTGGCTTGTAGATGGATCTCCCTGAACTCTGGGGTTTGGACGAATTAATCAAAGAGCAGGCATCTAGCTGCTGCAGGGTCTCCTTAACCCTCTGTTTGCACCTTCATCTGTTTTACTAAAATCTGCAAAACACAGTCATTGAAAAAAGTGAGCAATAACCACAAATTAGTGCCCGAAATAGTGGCCAAGGTAGTTTATCTGATGTGTACATGTGTAAGAACCTGTTTACTTCCCTTGCTTATAATAACATCATCAACAAAACAATAATAATAATACCTGTAATAATAATATTGTGATGTTAAGGATAATGAAAATTTCAAATTTCTTTCGGATTTTTGTATATAAAAAACAAACAGGAAATTGGGTCACAATCGCCTTGACATCGTGTGCGAACCAACAGAACAAGACGATCAACAACAAGTATAGTCAACAAGACTTGGTATCTTCATCTGGCATGAAGATACTACTTGTGGAAGATGAAGGGGGTAAAAGTTGCCCTTTTTGTTTTGGAGCACTGGGTACTATTCTGAAGAAACTGGAGGTTTAACTGAAAAAAACATAAGTAATGCTGGGATAGAGTTAGCACCGCACTTCAAAGAACAGTCTTGCTGAGATCAGCAAGGATCTTCCAAGTGTCCTTGAAGCTTAAGGTAGCTTGTTGCCACACAATAAATTTAATGGATTTGAAATTTCTGGCATTGACATACCTGCCGTGAAGCACACACAAAAATAAATTGGGAATTGAAGGAAAAAGACAGATGATTGTCCTCAATAACATTATTATTGTCAACAACTACATTGTAAACAAAATAAGGGTAATAATTAAAAGCAGGTTACACATACACTGTAGATAAACTACCTTCAGATCATACTTACAGCTATTTCAACTCTACGCTGTGAACAAAACTATACATGGCTCAGGCACTCAAGCTTATAAAGAGTAACAATGTAGGAAAATTTGTCCGCTGTATAGTTTCATTCACAGTGTCAAGTTGAAAATTGCATGGTTCTACTATGTAATTTGATGAAGCGAGTTGAAAATACACAGCGAGCAAGGTCAAATAGAAGAGTTGAGGTTAAAAGCGAAATCTAAAGGAGGAGTGAAAAATTTTGAATTCAGCTGTAAAATTCAAGTACCAAGGTTAGAAATTTAAATGATGAATTGAAAATTCAAACCATGAATTTTGGCGGGGATCGTACCCCATACGGACTGAGAAACAACATTTTCACAACTTGCAAAGCAGTCACCTTGTGTGGTGGGCAGTGGATAATTTTTCACAAAGTAAATAGTTCAGAGGTGAAAAGTGAACCAGCAAAGCTCTATATTCTCTATATTCAATAACTGAAAAAAAAAAATCTCATGCCTCTTTGTTTTTCTCACATATCCTATTTGTCCTTTGGTATTGAAATTGCAAAATCCAAGTGAGGCTCACTGCAATTGTGTAAATTCTTAACCAATAACAATGTGTACTGAACTATTGATCGAATCAATCAAGTTTATAGGTATTTTTCTGGGGGAAGAGAATATTATAGAAGTTGTGATACTGATAAAAATTACTCGAGAAGGTGCCAGATTTATTGGAACTAAATCTATTCAAGAGAGCTTTATAATATGAGCTTACATTGTGTACATGTCTGATTAAACAAATTCACACCTCAGTGATAACATTTCAGATTGAATCCACCAGGAAATTGAGTAATTTTAATTTTCAGTGGACAAAAACCAGGTACCAGGATAATTTGAAGCATATTGCATTCTTTGTTACATTTTTCAAGGGCTAAAGATGTAATAAGTCATGTGTAATAACACCATGAAATTTTCAGAATTTTACCTGTGTTTTCACAATTTCATTTTCTCGGGCTCTCACGAGAAATAGTCTTATAGTCTTGTGTTCTTACAGATGACTAAGTACCTCTTTAGGCCTTGAAAAATGTATAAAAGAATGTAATATTCTTTAAATTATTTTGGTACAAGGTTTTTGCCCACTGAGAATTAAAATTAATCATTTTGCTGGTGGATTCCGTCTTAATTTCACTTTGTTTATTGGAATCAGTAAACACCTTAATTGAAAGTCAAAATTCAAATTAGCCCAATAAACAAACTACATCTATTGCTAAAAACTCTTTAAATTAAAGCAGCCTTAACTTTCCTTAGGTTTGCAGCAAAACACTTCTCGATATCTTAACTCTTCGGTGGTTGTTTCAGCTATACGTAGCTATAATACATGTATTATGTTGCATAGCCTGTGAACAGGCCCTCTGTTTGGGGAGAGTTGAAACAATCATGAGAAAGGGAAAGGGGGAGAGCCTGTACACAACTCTGTGAGGCTGCTATTTCGCGGCACCCACTGTGTATCAGATTCTGATGCAAGCTCCTATTGGTGAGAACACTGACTGTTGATAAGTTTTATTAACATTGTCTTTTTAGTTTGCAAGTACACTGTAGCACGTGATTTAAATAATCACATTCACTTGTAAACAGATCTTCTGATCTTTAACATGGCATCTTCTGACACTTCACTGATAAGCTTGCATGTATTTAGCCGCAATGAAGAGCTTTACATTTCCAAAGAGCTAAATAAAAATGTTCTTGCATCAGAGGGCAAATCACACCGACCAGAAACAATGACAAAAATATTACCTCAAAAAATCAGTATGCTTGCCATGATCTCTCAGTTTTGAATGAGTGGGAAAATCAAGAATTTTGCTCAGTCAAAACTTACGCTCCAGGGCCCAGTTGTTTGAATGCTGGTTAGCGCTAAACCGGGGTTAAATTTTAACCCGTGTTTCTTTTTCTTTTTATCAAAAGCACTCTCTCAGATAATTTTCTCTATTTTTTTAGCACATCCAATCATCAAATTGTAGGCAAAGAGAACTCAACGGAATTGGCTGTTTAAGAGCAACGGTCAGGAAATATCGACCATCGAGTGGCAAGAGCTGAAAAACCGATTTCCTTCATTTTTTTGTCCATAAATAGCTTTTAGGTAGATAAGTAATCTGATGTAAGTTGTTCTCGCAAAAAGCCTTTTATTTTCGAGAAAAGTAAGAATATCAGTTTTCGCGGTCTGAGTCTCAAAATGGCCGTATTTTCTACCCGAAATTTGCACGGAACAGATTGTCATGCAGAGTCGCCGGCTGGTAGAGTTCAGTGTTTCAAAGTGGCTAAAACTGACCCAGTTTCACCTTTTTACCCCACTCTTTGGTTGAAAAAAGCAACTTTACAATGGGAAAACCCACAGGAAGTACAAAAAATGAGTCTTTAGGCTGTAAATATCTACTTTTGTGCATTTCCAAATTGGAAGTGTTTACACAATTACCGCCGGCCTACAATCAAAATTCCTGAACTTTGATGGTGTCTTACAGAGATTTCCTTTAATAACCCAAGCCAATTCCCAGGTTTGTTTTAAATGAATGTCTAAATGTGTGATTTAAATAGCATGAAGAGAATTTGGAGTTATACCACATGTTAAATATTGCTGTCGAAAATGAGTAACGAACTTAAGTTTTTGTCATCCTGAAAACCTGTCCCTCATTTTTTTAATTATTTCAGTACGACGAGCTTCGCTATTGCCCTGAAAGTATCTTTTAGTGGAAGAAGAAGAATTTTTCTGTTCATTGAAAGTGTCCACATTTCTCCATGCGGCTTCGTTTGCGAACGTGAGGAAAGTTGATGCAATTTCAGGTTAAAAATTAAGGCAGTCTGAGACTCCGATATCGAAAACCTATCTTCTAATTTTTCTGACAAATAAAAGGCTTTTGGCAGGAACAATCTACATTAGGTTTCTTATCTACCTAACAGCTATCTATGAACAAAAAATGAAAGAAATTGATTTTTCAACTCTTGCCACGAAATAAAGATTTTGGTCGATTTTTCCTGACCGTCGCTCTTAAGCTCTCATATCTGTGTTCAAAATTTGCACTCACCTGGGTTATCTTAACCCAGCTTCGAACAACCCAGCCCAGAGCTTATCCACCACCGGAGAAAGAACTTATTGGAACCAGGTAAAAGTCATGTGTTGCCTACCAATCCCCTTTTTACATGCAAAATTGATTACATTTACAATCTTGCTGACAGAAGATCAGCAATTAATAGACCAGAGGGTGGAATGGCAGCCTCAAAGGTTTGTCTAAAGGCTCTCCCCCTTTCCCTTCGCTCTCCTCCCAACTTTTTTCCCCTTTCCCAGAAAACCTGTTCACAGGCTACATATATATGTTGCATATTCCAAACTCTACAAAGGAAAAAAAAGAAAAGCAGAACATATGCTATGTCTGAAAAGTGACATAAAATCAGTAAAGTTGCAATTTACCAAAATATACGAAATGTCATAGTGAGAAACAATCCTGCCTTCAACCGCCATGATTTTGTTCCTGTCAAAACCGTTCACATTATACCTTTGTTTTATAATGTAATGTGCCTCATCAGTACACAAAACTGCTGGAAAAACCCTCGATGATCACTATGCAAGTTGTGAGAACATCATTTCCATTTCATTTAAGAGAATGTATGGGATGTAACTTCCCCCCACCCCCCTGTGTGCATGCAACCTACAGATTAGTCACTGATAGACCTTTCCCGCATTGCACTCCACTGCAAACATAAAGAAATGAGGACAAGGCTTGGGTGGACAATTTCATACAAATCACTGTATTGTGTCCACCCAAGTCTCGAGTTGGTGCCTTTGTTTACAGGATTGCGTGAAAGGTCTATCTGCTAGCAGATAACTAATTAATCTGTAGACTGAGCTTGCAGTGTATGACTGTGTATTCTGTGTTTGTCCTAATTTTCTTGAAAACACTGTACGGGGCTGCGAACATTTTTTGTCTCTTGAAAGGACATATGTCCCACTAAGACACCATCTTGCTTGGACAAGCAAAGTTTTAGATGTAAACAAGGCCAATTACAAGTTCTTATTCTCAGTAGAACCTTGTGTAAGGGAAGAAATATTACTTGCAAATAACAACATCACTGTTTCATGTAAACAAATTTGTTCCCAAGCATTACATTTTTATCAAAAGTTACAGGCAAAAAGAATGAAATTTAGGCCAACAAGTTTTCAAAAACCTCTATTCTTGGCTTTTAACCAGGTGACAAGGCAGTCATGTTGGTGGTTATTACAATAGGATCTTTTCTGGAAGAAATTACATGAAAATAGGGTTTAGTTCCCAGAGGAGAGAAATGCTTTTGTTCTTAACCCTAACACATCACCAATATTGCTGCCGTGACATCAAATGCAAACCAGCAAATGCAAACCATTTTAATCTTCTTCAAGTTTGTCTATCTGTGCCTCCTTTTGTGTTTGCTGTCTTGTTTGTACCTTCTTCAACTGTTGTGAGTAGTTATTTTTATGTTTCAGTCAATATAGTGGCGGTTTCATCTGTTTAAATTTTGATAAATTTCGTGTCACAGCTCCTTTTATAAAACATTCAACTCATTGAAAATTTAAAATGATTTAAATAGTTCGAAAACAGGGCAGCTTACCTGTTCTTGCTATCTAATTTTCCAGCAAAATCCTGAGTCTTGGAGCGCTTTAGTAGTAATACAGTCCAGTCCTTAATAGTATACTTCGTTGTTCAAATTCTATTTCACTCTGCTCAACTGAGTCTCCCGTATCGCAAAGGTTATCTCTCAAGATAGATCGATATTCTGAAGGTTGAATGTTCGATGATAATTTGTTACAATCCTTAGATGTCCTGTGATGCTATCGAGAAGCATAATTATAGACTTCAAACTTCCGAAGGAAGTCAAAAAAGTTAGCCTGAATTTCATCCGATTACTTCGAGTCGTTTGTTGACAGGAGAAAACGACAATCGGATGAATTTCAGGCTACAAACAAGTTGGCCTGATCGAAACGATCGATAATGGACGCCAAATCGGAACCTAAAAGAGCATGTGCAAAGTGAATACCCGCTGACCAGATGCTTTGCTGCATTGTTTCATTTCCAGGCTTCATTCGAACTTACATGAGGGTCTCAATGGGGTTAACCGATAGGCGTAAAACGGCCAAAAATTTAGTCGATAGCCGTAAAAATTGAAAAATTTTAACCGTTAGCCGTAAATATGGTAAAAAAGAGTTAACCGTAAAAGAAATTGTTTCCTAGATTTGCTACTTTTAAGGAAGGTGCTAAACTCACTTTATTATCGGTTGCGTTTTTTATTTCCCGGCTAGTGTGACTCCGTACGCACGTTACGCCAAGCGCCTTTTAGGTGTTAACCAAGACCTAGTCTCCATTTCCGTTGCTTTCACGGGGAACTAATTTTTTCCATAGCGAAAGTGTGGCTTCTTGCTGGGGATTAATATTTGCAATTTTCCGGAGGTTGTGCCCTCGAAACACTAGTGAAACAACACCCACAGATATGTCACTGTTTGTAAAACACGTTGCCGATAAACAACATTTCCTTGTTTTTCTCTGACGCTACGGTAGACATTATACCTAGTCCTTGTAAGGCGTCTTCCCACGCAATCTCGGTCAAGGCATCGGTGGAGAACTCGCTCGGACCACGTGACCCGAAACGCATTAGCTGCACGGAATAATGCCGCCTACGGACAAGGCAACGGCAGACAGTCGTTCCTTACAGTCCTTCGATATCATTAAAAACACTGGACACGGGAATTTTGTTATTGGCCGTTTTCACACTAGAGCTAGAAATGGATCATAATAATAATAATAACCTTTATTGATTACCTTTGGCGATAAGAATTACGGTAATATTACAATAAAAATTCAAAACACTACATATTATATATACACATCAAATTAAGTTAAGATTAGCACCTCTAGAAATAAATGATTGTTTGTGCCTAACAGTGCGTGATACAGGTATTCTGAGGTGCGCTGGGTTAGTCTTACAAGATCTTAGATTATGGCCATGATCCACTGGCTTTTCTAAAAAACGTTTACAAGGATGTGCTTCAGATTCTAGGATACGTTTAAATTCTTTCCTCGTCAAATTCTGACGCCTAGTTACAAGTGACTCAACAGTATCCCTAGGGAGACCAATGACATTTAGACATCTATTCTGCACTCTCTGTAGATCTTCTTCGAGGTAAATGGGCAGCCCTCCCCAGACAGGCGAGGCATATTCCAAAACAGGTCTAATCTTAGTGATGTAAGTTGGAAGACCAATGTTCATCCGTCTGAGACTAGCCTGTGCACAGTCGCGTCCTCCCCAAAGACACCCCTTCTCCGATTTTTTTTTGGGGGGAGGGGGCGGCTGTACACAGGCTATCTGGAGCGGATAATCCCGTCTTCAAAAGTCAGGCGGATTGTTCATTCAAAATTCAAACTATTCCATTTTCAAATTAAGATTTATTAGCTATCTGACGCGAATCATCAAACGGATAACCCGTCTCACACGAATAATCCTTCTCTAGTGTGAAAACGGCCATTTCTGTTATAATGAATGTCGCGCCCCGGCCTTGAGTTGGGCGTTTGCTTGTCTGCTTTCGGTTTTTCACAAAGTTTATTTTTAAATTAACTATTGACATTTCATGTGTAAGATAACATTACAAGTGGAATACTTTATAAAAAGTATGATCTATCAAATGTTAAAATGTTTGAAAAGAATAGCTTATTTCATCCCGAGATGATCCGAAGACCTTTATTTTGATTTAAAGATACAAATAAATACGGGTTAATTAATATTTAACTTTTTGAAACAAAAGAAGTTAATTTTTAACTTTTTCGTTAACCGTAACTGAAAAGAAATTAACCGATGGCCGTAAAAGAGTCAAAATTTTAGCCGATAACCGTACATACATACATACATACTTTATTGTTACCTCCCTAAAGGAGCTTTTCAGGAACAATGATTGTATTACATTATTTATAATAACTAATTACAACACTTAATCTAATACTAATTACAATGTTAGCTTATTACTAATTACAATGTTTTAAACTTAACTAAGAAGTATTTACAAAATTATTTAAAAGCTGGCTCCTTAACCCTATTCAGACTGGGCTTTTTTGGTCAATCTGTGGCTGGGGGGGGCTCCTCAGACCCCCCCTCTGTATCTCTGGAACCAATAATGCTAGGGTCATGAAATTTACACACAATTATCATCTCCGTACAAAGAAGCCCCACACCCAGTTTTGACTTGCCACGCCCAATGATGACGTCACAGTGACGTCATATTCCGATTTTTCAATGTTTCTTATTATTTTTCCACTTAGATACGTAAAATATCAATAATATTGGTAAAGTCATCTCTTTGTTATCCTTTCTTATTAACTAGTAACAAGGAAACACTTGTACAGCGAGAAAAAGCAATAGGAAGCAATAAAATTTAAAATTTGAAATGGTTGTCCGCCATCTTGGATCCGCCATCTTGGATTTCCGTTTTTTTGTTAAAATTATAATTTCAAGCAACTTTCAAAGGGGAAAAAGCTCAGAATGTATAAAAGAAGTATCAAATTAATGTTTATTACCCAAACAAATGACTTTGGAAGTGTTATTTGGAAAATAGAGCAGCATATTTGTCAAAGCAAAAAAGTGACAAATTTTACCCCACCCCTCCCCCCAAATATTCGACGTTGAAACATTTTGATGTAATTCAAAAACTAGTCCCAAGTAAAGACCATTTTAACAAAAAAAGCACTATAAGTGTAAAAACGCGATCTTAAAACAAAAAAAATAATTTTTTTTAAATTTTTCAAAACCTATGTGTCAGAAACTGGTTGCCATGGCAACATGATTAATCACATGGACATGGTAATTATACCAAAATGTTCCTAGATAAATTTAGGAAAAGTCAGAAAATTGGAACGTCATAGCTCTTTCGGTGTAGGAGTTATCACGATTTTGCCGGAGGGGGGGTTCGAAAAGCCCCCCCCCCCGCCCCCAGTCTGAATAGGGTTAAGGAACGCTTAAAAATTTCAACAGATGGGCTTAACTTAAGAAAAGATTCCAAATTGTTCCAAAGTTTAACAGTCCTGTAATAAAAGGTTTTCTGTCCGGAGGCAGTTCTGTAAAGAGGGATGTTTAGCTTTTGGCTACTCCGAGTTGTTCGTTCGCTAACTTGCTCACGGGTAATAAATTGGGATGTAAGATATTCAGGGGCTTGACCGGTCATGCATTTGAAAGCCATAATAGCTTGGCGATAGTACAGTTGGTCCTTAACAGGCAACCAAGACAGGCTTTTTAAGAGGGGTGTTACACGATCATATTTTTTCGCACCGCTGACGATTCGGCAAGCAGAGTTTTGAACGGCCTGCAATTTTCTAACATTCTTATTTGTGGTATTTGCCCAAACATTCGAACAGTAGTACATTTTGCTGAAGACTAAGGCATGTGTTTCGGTTAACAACGTATTTTTGTCTAACCAATGTTTGACACGGTTAATTTGCGCTAGACGTGCGATACATTCCGACACTGAGGTCGTTATATGGTTATCAAATGTTAAGTTCGAATCCAAAATCACGCCACGATCTCTCGCTGATTGCACTGGGGAAATGTCCTTTCCCAACAAAGACAAGTGAAAGCTGGAGCTTAGAGGTCATCTGTCGGCTCCTGAAAACAATTAATTTTGTCTTTTCTGGATTTAGTAGTAGCCGATTTCCGAAGCAACAGTTGCGCACCTGCAAGAGATCTTCACTCATTTCTTGGACAATCCTTTGCAAGTCGTGTAAATTAAAAGAAACAAACAGTTTTGTATCGTCTACAGAACATTCTGTAGAGCAATGCCTTGGAACTTCTGATAGATCATTTACGTATATGCTAAATAATAGGGCGCCTAGGATACCGCCTTGAAGAACGCCACATTCAACTGGAAGTGGATCAGAAACGGAACTATTAATTCGTACAACTTGATATCTATTTGTAAGGTAGCTGTTAAACCATTTTAGCGCGCTGGTTGAGGCGCCGACGCTTTGTATTTTACGTAACAATATTTGGTGGTCAACGTTGTCGAGGGCTTTACTCATATCTAAAAGCACGCAGGTAGTCAATTTCTTATCATCAATTCCTTTGAGAAATGTATCAGTTGTGTGAATTAAAGATGTCTCAATATAGAACCATTTTTTGTTGCCGCTTTGTTTTGTGGTAAGCCTTTCCTTAGTTGTCAAATTGGTGACAAACTGATTATAAGCCACTCTCTCGCAAACCTTTGACAAGGCAGGTAGCAGGGAAATCGGTCTGTTATTGTAAGGAAGTTCATGGTTACCTTGGTTGGGAATAGGTGTAATTTCGGCAGTTTTCCAGACCTCTGGGAATATTGAAGCTATAAGAGAAGCATTGATGATTGACGTAATAAAAGGCAGTGTGATCAACAAGTTGTCCTTAAGGACTCGAGTTGGCACCTTGTCAATCCCAGGAGCCTTATTAGAAGGCATTGCGTTTATGACGTCCGCGATTTGTTTACAATCAACATAATTAAATGTAAATTGCTCACTAGTAGGAAAACATTTAGGAGTAAAAGCGTTTTCATGAAGAACGAAGTTGTGCTCTTCAGCCAAAGATTCAATTTTAGAATTTGTAGATTTTCCGACTGATGCAAAAAAGTTGTTAAAATCATCCGCCACCGTAAAAGCCACCACCCCGATTGAGACCCTCATTTAATGGCGTTGGCATAAATACCTTACATGTACACTTTTCAAACAGTCTTTTTTACATTTTGCTATGTCCGCATTTTTATTTATTTATTTATTTTATTTTTTGTTCCTTTTCATCTCAGGGTGGGATCCGACTGTTTAATATCTCATCAGTAAAGAATAATCAATTTTAATGTTAAAATTCTAAAGTGAATTGAAAAAAAAAAAAAAACCTTAGAGACTCTTTAAAGTTAGTATCAGTACATCATTTCTATGACATATTTTTCAGGTTCTGCAATAACACGGCAAGAGCATTCCATTAGAGGTGATATTCAGACAGTGGATTGTCATGCAATCAAAAGAGACCCAAGCAAATACTTTGAAATGTATTGGAGAGTAAAAGGAGCCGACGGAGACATCGGTTACTGTAACAAAGAAAGGACATGTTGGAAAACGAGAAGTCAGCTTCTGGAAGAAAAGGGGATTCAGGTTGTAAGCATTTCCAGCAGCACCTTGAGCACAAAACGCACCTTCCCACAGAACACAAGGGCTTACACTGTGACCTTTACATGTGAAGTGCACAAAACTGACAACACAATCGATATTTCTGAAGTCACCATCGGTTATTTTTCAGAGAGTAAGTAAGACTATACGCAGGATTTTAAATAATGATAATGATTATAGTGAGACTGATAATGACAATATTGATAATGACAATGATAATAATATTAGTAATAACAATAATGATTGACAAAATGGTCATACAGGATTGCCATCGAGGTAAACGGAACTTACGCATGGCTTGAGGGAATGTTAAGAAGGTCTGTGACTTTCCGTTGATCACAAGTGGCTAAACGAGATCATGGAGTTACACAGGCTCCCCTCTTACACGGACAACCCCCAGGTTTTCTTCATTTTTCTTCTCCTAACAGAAGCGATGACCGGGAAGCGATAAAGGCAGTTGAAAAAACAATGTAGTATTTGTAGAAAGTTAGTCAATACTCCGTTGAAATTAAGTTGCCATAGTTTTTCGAGAATGCAGTCTGTCCTTCATCGTATAAAAGTGAGAAAAGAGAGTATCATGCATGTTCTCTCTGTTTTGATTCTGTTTTCGTTTAACTGATTGTGACAATTAAGACACTGTATTATTTTTTAAGAGTAAGTGATAGGCTATTTATATAAACAATTCCTTCCAGTCACCCGAATAGAATTACACGATCTCCAAAAACAACAAGCCAACGACTCTTATTGTTAGCGGCGTAAAAACTACTTCGGTCATGCTAAAAACAACGAAGAAAACAGATCCCTGCTACCAGGGTGGCAATGTACGAGAAACCTTACAGTTACTCAACTTTCATATTTCGCGTAAATGAGCGTAAAGTTGTTGTAACCGTGCGCTACCTTCATTCTTTACCAATCTCGGCGTACCTTGGAAAGTTTGCGTATTAAAATGAGTTAATTGTGTATTTATTAGGTAAAGTTTAATTTTTCGTAAATTTCAATTTTCATGCCATTTTACCTCACTGTCCAAAGTCGACATAGTTTAGTTTCTGATATTGTTAAGAAGCAGAGCTCGTATATTTCTTGATACCGCAGAAGACGTGTCCGGGCCACGATTTCTCCTGATTTTCACGACAGAAGTATCGGGGACATGACACTCTATGAAACGCCGCGTTTCATGACACCTCGCGTGTCGATATACGATTTGCTAAGTGCCATGGAGTATCGTGGCCCTATAAATTCCACTAAACTACTTATTTGACGCAGTGAGAGAGGGTATAACTGTAGCTGAAAAGATGCAATAATCATTGTGATCGTTATGGCATTGCAAAGGCTCGATTAATCCGTTTCCAGAGGCGACTTTTTACGCGTGTAAGTCACGGCGATTTCACAAAGACTCTTCTCGAGTGCTAACAAAAACACAATAACCATGCAGCCGTTGTCTCGTGGGTTTTGCGAATATAGTAAAATGGGTTTTTGTTGGCGGCAAAGATATTCCCACCTTATTATCCAGCTTGCGATCCTATAACCAATAAAAGTAAAGGGGAGAAAAATAAGTGCAGATCATAATTAATGTAGAACCATGATGAACTTTCATTACTCCCTAGAACAATTCAATTATCTCCAAAATTATTTTCTCAATTATCCCTTACTGGTTCCCTTATCCCTGAATGATAATAATGAATGTCGCGCCCCGGCCTTGAGTTGGGCGTTTGCTTGTCTGCTTTTGGTTTTTCACAAAGTTTATTTTTAAATTAACTATTGACATTTCATGTGTAAGATAACATTACAAGTGGAATACTTTATAAAAAGTATGATCTATCAAATGTTAAAATGTTTGAAAAGAATAGCTTATTTCATCCCGAGATGATCCGAAGACCTTTATTTTGATTTAAAGATACAAATAAATACGGGTTAATTAATATTTAACTTTTTGAAACAAAAGAAGTTAATTTTTAACTTTTTCGTTAACCGTAACTGAAAAGAAATTAACCGATGGCCGTAAAAGAGTCAAAATTTTAGCCGATAACCGTACATACATACATACATACTTTATTGTTACCTCCCTAAAGGAGCTTTTCAGGAACAATGATTGTATTACATTATTTATAATAACTAATTACAACACTTAATCTAATACTAATTACAATGTTAGCTTATTACTAATTACAATGTTTTAAACTTAACTAAGAAGTATTTACAAAATTATTTAAAAGCTGGCTCCTTAACCCTATTCAGACTGGGCTTTTTTGGTCAATCTGTGGCTGGGGGGGGCTCCTCAGACCCCCCCTCTGTATCTCTGGAACCAATAATGCTAGGGTCATGAAATTTACACATAATTATCATCTCCGTACAAAGAAGCCCCACACCCAGTTTTGACTTGCCACGCCCAATGATGACGTCACAGTGACGTCATATTCCGATTTTTCAATGTTTCTTATTATTTTTCCACTTAGATACGTAAAATATCAATAATATTGGTAAAGTCATCTCTTTGTTATCCTTTCTTATTAACTAGTAACAAGGAAACACTTGTACAGCGAGAAAAAGCAATAGGAAGCAATAAAATTTAAAATTTGAAATGGTTGTCCGCCATCTTGGATCCGCCATCTTGGATTTCCGTTTTTTTGTTAAAATTATAATTTCAAGCAACTTTCAAAGGGGAAAAAGCTCAGAATGTATAAAAGAAGTATCAAATTAATGTTTATTACCCAAACAAATGACTTTGGAAGTGTTATTTGGAAAATAGAGCAGCATATTTGTCAAAGCAAAAAAGTGACAAATTTTACCCCACCCCTCCCCCCAAATATTCGACGTTGAAACATTTTGATGTAATTCAAAAACTAGTCCCAAGTAAAGACCATTTTAACAAAAAAAGCACTATAAGTGTAAAAACGCGATCTTAAAACAAAAAAAATAATTTTTTTTAAATTTTTCAAAACCTATGTGTCAGAAACTGGTTGCCATGGCAACATGATTAATCACATGGACATGGTAATTATACCAAAATGTTCCTAGATAAATTTAGGAAAAGTCAGAAAATTGGAACGTCATAGCTCTTTCGGTGTAGGAGTTATCACGATTTTGCCGGAGGGGGGGTTCGAAAAGCCCCCCCCCCCGCCCCCAGTCTGAATAGGGTTAAGGAACGCTTAAAAATTTCAACAGATGGGCTTAACTTAAGAAAAGATTCCAAATTGTTCCAAAGTTTAACAGTCCTGTAATAAAAGGTTTTCTGTCCGGAGGCAGTTCTGTAAAGAGGGATGTTTAGCTTTTGGCTACTCCGAGTTGTTCGTTCGCTAACTTGCTCACGGGTAATAAATTGGGATGTAAGATATTCAGGGGCTTGACCGGTCATGCATTTGAAAGCCATAATAGCTTGGCGATAGTACAGTTGGTCCTTAACAGGCAACCAAGACAGGCTTTTTAAGAGGGGTGTTACACGATCATATTTTTTCGCACCGCTGACGATTCGGCAAGCAGAGTTTTGAACGGCCTGCAATTTTCTAACATTCTTATTTGTGGTATTTGCCCAAACATTCGAACAGTAGTACATTTTGCTGAAGACTAAGGCATGTGTTTCGGTTAACAACGTATTTTTGTCTAACCAATGTTTGACACGGTTAATTTGCGCTAGACGTGCGATACATTCCGACACTGAGGTCGTTATATGGTTATCAAATGTTAAGTTCGAATCCAAAATCACGCCACGATCTCTCGCTGATTGCACTGGGGAAATGTCCTTTCCCAACAAAGACAAGTGAAAGCTGGAGCTTAGAGGTCATCTGTCGGCTCCTGAAAACAATTAATTTTGTCTTTTCTGGATTTAGTAGTAGCCGATTTCCGAAGCAACAGTTGCGCACCTGCAAGAGATCTTCACTCATTTCTTGGACAATCCTTTGCAAGTCGTGTAAATTAAAAGAAACAAACAGTTTTGTATCGTCTACAGAACATTCTGTAGAGCAATGCCTTGGAACTTCTGATAGATCATTTACGTATATGCTAAATAATAGGGCGCCTAGGATACCGCCTTGAAGAACGCCACATTCAACTGGAAGTGGATCAGAAACGGAACTATTAATTCGTACAACTTGATATCTATTTGTAAGGTAGCTGTTAAACCATTTTAGCGCGCTAGTTGAGGCGCCGACGCTTTGTATTTTACGTAACAATATTTGGTGGTCAACGTTGTCGAGGGCTTTACTCATATCTAAAAGCACGCAGGTAGTCAATTTCTTATCATCAATTCCTTTGAGAAATGTATCAGTTGTGTGAATTAAAGATGTCTCAATATAGAACCATTTTTTGTTGCCGCTTTGTTTTGTGGTAAGCCTTTCCTTAGTTGTCAAATTGGTGACAAACTGATTATAAGCCACTCTCTCGCAAACCTTTGACAAGGCAGGTAGCAGGGAAATCGGTCTGTTATTGTAAGGAAGTTCATGGTTACCTTGGTTGGGAATAGGTGTAATTTCGGCAGTTTTCCAGACCTCTGGGAATATTGAAGCTATAAGAGAAGCATTGATGATTGACGTAATAAAAGGCAGTGTGATCAACAAGTTGTCCTTAAGGACTCGAGTTGGCACCTTGTCAATCCCAGGAGCCTTATTAGAAGGCATTGCGTTTATGACGTCCGCGATTTGTTTACAATCAACATAATTAAATGTAAATTGCTCACTAGTAGGAAAACATTTAGGAGTAAAAGCGTTTTCATGAAGAACGAAGTTGTGCTCTTCAGCCAAAGATTCAATTTTAGAATTTGTAGATTTTCCGACTGATGCAAAAAAGTTGTTAAAATCATCCGCCACCGTAAAAGCCACCACCCCGATTGAGACCCTCATTTAATGGCGTTGGCATAAATACCTTACATGCACACTTTTCAAACAGTCTTTTTTACATTTTGCTATGTCCGCATTTTTATTTATTTATTTATTTTATTTTTTGTTCCTTTTCATCTCAGGGTGGGATCCGACTGTTTAATATCTCATCAGTAAAGAATAATCAATTTTAATGTTAAAATTCTAAAGTGAATTGAAAAAAAAAAAAAAACCTTAGAGACTCTTTAAAGTTAGTATCAGTACATCATTTCTATGACATATTTTTCAGGTTCTGCAATAACACGGCAAGAGCATTCCATTAGAGGTGATATTCAGACAGTGGATTGTCATGCAATCAAAAGAGACCCAAGCAAATACTTTGAAATGTATTGGAGAGTAAAAGGAGCCGACGGAGACATCGGTTACTGTAACAAAGAAAGGACATGTTGGAAAACGAGAAGTCAGCTTCTGGAAGAAAAGGGGATTCAGGTTGTAAGCATTTCCAGCAGCACCTTGAGCACAAAACGCACCTTCCCACAGAACACAAGGGCTTACACTGTGACCTTTACATGTGAAGTGCACAAAACTGACAACACAATCGATATTTCTGAAGTCACCATCGGTTATTTTTCAGAGAGTAAGTAAGACTATACGCAGGATTTTAAATAATGATAATGATTATAGTGAGACTGATAATGACAATATTGATAATGACAATGATAATAATATTAGTAATAACAATAATGATTGACAAAATGGTCATACAGGATTGCCATCGAGGTAAACGGAACTTACGCATGGCTTGAGGGAATGTTAAGAAGGTCTGTGACTTTCCGTTGATCACAAGTGGCTAAACGAGATCATGGAGTTACACAGGCTCCCCTCTTACACGGACAACCCCCAGGTTTTCTTCATTTTTCTTCTCCTAACAGAAGCGATGACCGGGAAGCGATAAAGGCAGTTGAAAAAACAATGTAGTATTTGTAGAAAGTTAGTCAATACTCCGTTGAAATTAAGTTGCCATAGTTTTTCGAGAATGCAGTCTGTCCTTCATCGTATAAAAGTGAGAAAAGAGAGTATCATGCATGTTCTCTCTGTTTTGATTCTGTTTTCGTTTAACTGATTGTGACAATTAAGACACTGTATTATTTTTTAAGAGTAAGTGATAGGCTATTTATATAAACAATTCCTTCCAGTCACCCGAATAGAATTACACGATCTCCAAAAACAACAAGCCAACGACTCTTATTGTTAGCGGCGTAAAAACTACTTCGGTCATGCTAAAAACAACGAAGAAAACAGATCCCTGCTACCAGGGTGGCAATGTACGAGAAACCTTACAGTTACTCAACTTTCATATTTCGCGTAAATGAGCGTAAAGTTGTTGTAACCGTGCGCTACCTTCATTCTTTACCAATCTCGGCGTACCTTGGAAAGTTTGCGTATTAAAATGAGTTAATTGTGTATTTATTAGGTAAAGTTTAATTTTTCGTAAATTTCAATTTTCATGCCATTTTACCTCACTGTCCAAAGTCGACATAGTTTAGTTTCTGATATTGTTAAGAAGCAGAGCTCGTATATTTCTTGATACCGCAGAAGACGTGTCCGGGCCACGATTTCTCCTGATTTTCACGACAGAAGTATCGGGGACATGACACTCTATGAAACGCCGCGTTTCATGACACCTCGCGTGTCGATATACGATTTGCTAAGTGCCATGGAGTATCGTGGCCCTATAAATTCCACTAAACTACTTATTTCACGCAGTGAGAGAGGGTATAACTGTAGCTGAAAAGATGCAATAGTCATTGTGATCGTTATGGCATTGCAAAGGCTCGATTAATCCGTTTCCAGAGGCGACTTTTTACGCGTGTAAGTCACGGCGATTTCACAAAGACTCTTCTCGAGTGCTAACAAAAACACAATAACCATGCAGCCGTTGTCTCGTGGGTTTTGCGAATATAGTAAAATGGGTTTTTGTTGGCGGCAAAGATATTCCCACCTTATTATCCAGCTTGCGATCCTATAACCAATAAAAGTAAAGGGGAGAAAAATAAGTGCAGATCATAATTAATGTAGAACCATGATGAACTTTCATTACTCCCTAGAACAATTCAATTATCTCCAAAATTATTTTCTCAATTATCCCTTACTGGTTCCCTTATCCCTAAGGAAAAGATCTGAACGGTTAGTTACATCACATGTCAATGCAAATAAGAAATGCATTATCATTGGCGTATATCATACATCATCTCTGTATATCTGTCTTTAAAGACTATGTCCATTTTCATAACTAACTATAAGGAATAGCAATACAATAAACAAAGGGAGGAAAATAAGAAAAAAAAGGAAAGTTGAAAAAAATGTGTGATTCCATTTCACTCATGGTTCTTATTAAATTTGTTTTGTTTTAGTTTATGATAATTCATTTAAAGTCAAGAATAAAAATAAAAATAAATAAATGAATTCAAACTAAGGAAAATACACTGCAGAGTAACAACACCACAGTGTTTACTCAAAAGTTAATACTTACGTTTTGTTGGTTTGTTAGAGTCCAGTGGTTGGTATGGCTCCACTCGCAAGGCGTTTATTTTTTCAATTAGCAATAAAGAAGAACTGAATCCCTTTGTGAGTGAGGTGAGGAGGCCAGACAAGGCAATTTACAGGTGGCCAGGGTATGGTCCATGCTTTGGTATTGACATCTTCATTGCTAATAATGCCAGCAGTAACAGCTACTCATACGCACTCCTCCTCTGGGCCTACCCTGCTCCTGCTGCAGTGCAGGACAAGTACACAATCCTGGCCGGGACTTATTACTTCTCACCTGATGAGGTGGAGGTATTTTATCTTGACCCTACTCAATAAATATAAAAAGAACCATTTCATTATTCACGGCCAAAAATCATGCAGCTATATTAACATACTTACTACCTTCAAAAAAATGTACTTCCCAATGTATATTTCTCGACAACGTAGAAAATCTTTCTTTCTTATTTTCTTGATCTTAATTTGTTAAACACGAGACAGGAATATAGTTCTTGCTTACCTTTTTAAGTTTTTTTTTTACGTTATTTTATTTTTAGTCAAGGAAAGTAAAACTGCTAATGATTTTTGTGATTTGCATAAATTACTATTTTACTGGAGTAATTAAGCTTTAATTTCATTATAAGTTTAATTCTTTAACCATTTTTAGATTTTAATAAACTAAGGCACATTTTTTCCCAGCTTTAGCCAGCTGTCTGGAAACAGCGAATTTCGACTGAAATCAACGCATCTAAGAACCCCAATGATAAAGTGAACCTGCACTGTTATAAGATTATAACAAAAGAACTCACGTCAGCTTAGAGCAATTTAATAAAACTTTTACAACTGCTGTGAAGTATTTTAATAGTTATTTTTAAGATTTGTATTTCTTCTAAGTTTCGTTTTTCTATTACTAGGTGAGTCAAGGTTAGTTTGGATTTGGTGCGCATATAGGCATTTTCCTTTTTTTATTTTGTGATTTTCAGACTTCAACTTGAATGTTCAGTGCTTAGCTCGCGGATTTACTTAATGCCATTTTAATTAGGAATATTGTTCTCTTGCCATGGTCGGATGTTAGTATTTCATATACGTAATCGTGTTTTTCGTGTCAGAGCTGACCTTGGTTCATTCATTAGTCTCTCTGAAGTTCCTGTTTGGGTTTGTTAAAAAGCGTTTTAATTATTCATCGGTTTGTAGCTTCTTGTGAATCGCAGCCATGTAGGTTCAGTAATACCAATTAAAACATTGCCCACACGGACGCGAGTTTATCTTGTTTTTATTCCTACGGTCAGTTACCCAAACATGTCCAGCTTTGGCTATAAAAACCGCTACTACGCTTGAACTACTCACTCACCGGCGAGTAAGTATTGAGTAAAGAAGAGGAGTAAGAAGATTAAGATTAAGATTGTTAGCAAAAGTCAAAAAACAGTGAAGACCAATGTAAATCAGTCTCCTGGTATCTCATGGCTATAACTAAGCGAGCGAGTTGCTCGAACATACCCCCGACTCGCAAATCCCCATGAAAATCTTTTTGCATTACAACTTAAAAACGCTCCCGTCAAATGCAAAATCTGGTTTTATTCTTTTCACTTTAGCATTCATAGAAGATTGTAGTGAAAGTCATTCCCGGTGCATGTCTGCCGTGTTTAAGACATTGATATATACATTGACATTCTTTATTTAGATATGCAGTTAAAAATTAAATGCAAGTTTAAAAAAAAATTTAGTTTTAATTAAATAATCAGTCAAAGGCCTCGACAGATCGGCCTTAGTATATTCAAGGCCGAGTTTAATAAAGTTTAGTTACTTATGAGAAAGTGTCTAAGTGTTTTCTTTTCTTCTCCTTCTTCTTTGTTATCATTAAAAAACGTACATGCTACAAGCAAGCTTGTTTTTGATTATATATGATCAATCCTCTTTGATAAGCTCGTTTTACGTTCGACTCATGATCACAACGGCAGTCAAACAATTTGTATTATTTTAAAAAAAACTGTCTTAAAAGGCCTCGTCAGGGCTATCAATTTAAAAAGCAAAACCCTTTCAATTAGTGCGCATCATTTGAATTCCAAACATAATGGTCCCGAGATTTGTTGTTACATGGGCGGATCCAGGATTTCTTTTAGGAGGGGGTGCACGCGTCTCTTGCTCTACTTCAGCACCAATAAACCACATAGTTTTTTTTTGCAGAATACCAGTTGTATAAGAAAACCGCAGGTCATCTCAGGAGGGGGGGGGGGGGGGTGCGCACCCCCTGCACCCTCCCCCTAGATCCGCCCCTGTGTTAAAAACTTCATATTTGG
>NC_133208.1:8351698-8424198 GCF_958299795.1 Porites lutea | reverse complement strand
CTGACACAGTATTACGGTACGTATTTGTTTCTTAATTGAAGTGGGAAGCAACTTGCACCATGTTGTATTGTCGACGTTTGTTTATCATGACAAATAGCCGCTCAGGAAACAAAGACGTGACGAATCGATCCATGGCTACAAAGGGGCAGCGAAAGGAAATTAGCGACCACTATAAGTGAATTCAACTCGGTGAAATTCTGATCCACTCAAAGTCTTCTAACATAATCACGCGAGTCGAGTGATTCAGATAAAATATATGGCCGCAAACTAGCTGCCTCCATGACGGGGAGGAGGAGAACATTCAAAAATCAATTTGTGGCTATGTGTAGCTATGGGTGGCTGTGTGGATATGTGGGGCTCAGTGTGTAGCTATGTGTGGCTAAGTGTCGCCAGCTAGGTGGCTATGTGTAGGTATGTGTAGCCATGTGTAGCCATGGGTGCAGGCTATGTGGATATGTGTGGCTGTGTGTAGCTATGGGTGGCTATGTGTTGTTGTATGTGGCTATGTGGCAAAGTGTGAGCTAGTGTGGTGTGTAGCCATGTGTAACCACATGTGAACCGGTCAGCGGTACCTCTCATTACGGCTCGCGCCATTGGCATGCAATACATGTTAGCACACCATATAGTCGTGCAACATATACTAATTGAACATTGTGCAGCAAGCAATACACACTTCTCAAAACTACTTCTTTTCTGTACTTATTAGTCCTTTAGTATCCTAACCAGTCCTTTTCCGTACTTACTAGTCCTTTAATGACCTTACTAGTCCAGTATCATCCTAACTTGTCCTTTTCCGTCCTTACTAGTCCTTTTCCGTCCTTGCTAGTCCTTTTCTGTCCTTACTTGTCCTTTAATACCCTTACTAGTCCTTTAATGTCCTTACTAGTAAGGACACAAAATTACTAACAAGGACGAAAAGGACATAAAAGGACTAGTAAGGACAGAAAAGGACTAGTAAGGACATAAAAGGACTAATAAGGACACAAAAGGATTAGTAAGGACACAAAAGGACTAATACGGACGTAAAAGGACATAAAAGGACTAGTAAGGACGGGAAAGGACTCGTAAGGACACAAAAGGACTAGTAAGGACAGAAAAGGACTAATAAGGACAGAAATGGACTACTAAGTACATAAAACGACATAAAACGACACAAGGGACAAGCGAGGAGTAGAAAGTACAGAAAAGAGGAGTTTTGAGAAATGTGCACTACTTACAAGACGTTGTACACAGTGTTCAATTAATTTATGTTGCACGACTATATGGTGTGCTACCATGTAGTGCTTACCCAGTGGATGGCTAGTGGACTTCGCTCACAAAATAAGATATATGGCAAGCCGTAAAGAGTATTCTAAGAAGAGAATGGGCGAAATATCAACAGCTGCTTATAACACATCCTTGGAAAACACAAACTACAGGAACAGGTATTGTAATTAATGAAAGCCAGTTTTTAAATTGATTTGTCATGATTATAGAGAAGACAAATTCTTCACCTCACTCAAATGTCTGCTGAAATGTGTGCAAAATCAATAATTGCTGTGAAATAAGCTTAAATTCTTCAGATTCTTTTACCGATCGCGTTGTAGGGGTTTAGAATTGTGTTGAAACAAAAAATAAGCTTCGGATGTGCCTTTATTAAGCTTGCAATGTCCTCTAAATTGTCGGGGTATGTCAGGATGTTTGGAGACACACTTGGGACAGTTTGAGTATTGTTAGATTTCGATACAGTCTCCTCAATATTTAGCCAAATGCAAACAGATTTTCCTTAATGGAATTTATATGCATGTTCACGATCAAATTTTAAATGCAGTCATCACATTAACAGCACGCAAAGTATTGCGCATACTGGCAATATAGAGGTTTGCCAGCCTTAGTACAACCATAGAAAATTAATTAATTCATGTGTATCTGGGTCACCCTTCGAGCTTCATAGTAAAAAGTGCGAGATGGTGATAATACGGTAATTTTTTATTTGTTTGCTTGCTTTTTTAAATTTACTTTTTTATTATTTCTTTTTTTAAAAAAATGAGGGGTCGAGGAAGGGGTCGGGTGGTGGGGAGTTGGGTTTCAGGTTTTGTAAATGTGTTTGTAGATAGGAATTTTTCTTTTGTGTCCCCGATTAGCTTCTTAACTAAATGTTCTGACAATTCAATTAATTAAACAACTTTATTGACTTTATCTTCGACACGAAGATTTCAGTACCAAAACAATGACAATGACAAATGAAAAAAGTAAAATAAAAGTTAAGTAAGAAAGAAAGGAACAATTGAATATCATAAAAGAAAAATTACTTGGCTATGTACGGTTTCTATGCTACTCGTATGGTATTAAGAAAGTTTAATTAGAGTTCGGATGCATAACAATTTAGAATATTTTCAATATAAGAGGCATGGAGATTTATGATGTTTTCATCGCATATGGACATGATATATAAAAACAGTGCCTTGCAAGACATATTCGTAAAATTACTGTTTATCAAGTATAGGCTCTCCAAGAAGATACCCCTTATATGAGAAAGTGATGAGTGGGTACATTTCAACAAATAGTGGAATTCGTCACCAATTTTGGATCTATTACAAAGGGGGCAAAGCCTCTCAACTCTGGGTATCTTCTTGTAGCACCCAGATTCAAGAGGTAGCAAGTGGCAAGAAATTCGCATTTTGGTTACTGCCACTCTTGTCTTAACATTCTTTATTAAATCAAGTTAAGATTCAAATCTGACTTCGTTTTTCACTTCACTATACAGACTTAATTTATTACCAACTGAGAAGTCAAATTTATCCTTGTTGTTCAGTCTTTTTGACGAATATTCCTGGTATTCTCTAAACAAAATTAATTTCTTTTAAACATTCTAACCAGGTGAGGAAATGTCCTGTAGTCAAGATGTGGCAGGTTTGGAGTATAATCACTTAATTTGGTAAAGTGTAATAATAGATGTATTACAGTAGTAAACCATGAATGCTTACCTACATTATTTTAAAAAATGGAAGTTTATCTCTAGGGCGCTATTTAAACTTTGGTTATTTTGTAAGGTAAGTAATCTTAAGAAGTACTTAAAAATTCTAGTGTAAATAATAAGATGAAGAGGAAAATGTTTGAGTTCTCCCTTCACAGCATGGTTGTAACTTGCTTTAGAGTGAACCCCTAAGGTCATTTTGCATACTTTGTTATGTATATTCTCGGGTGTTATTCGTTCATCAAACATTCTCGAGACAAATTTGACATAGTTTTTCCTGACTGATTTTAAAAAACAACCCCAAATTTCACAGTTGTAATATATAGATTTAGCCAGGGCTAAAAGCGAAGCTCCCATTAATAAATTTATATTTTAAATCAAACAATAAACTTGTAATCCACAAATCAGTTAACTTAAGGGCACATTCATGTGACTTTTGAGGGAAAGGATAAGTTATTTTAGAGTGAAACATCTTACATCGAGTTCATAGCCTAAATATATGTACACCCAAAAAATAGCAAACATCTTCTATCACATTCAAGAGCCATAATGGCTCTTGATCACAGTAGATTAGGCCTCGAAAACAAATTCTTGGAAAACAAATCAGGCCCCCTTTTTTTTGCGTTCGACAGGTTTACTTTACAAATTCTTGCCATCAAATCTGAGGATGTGTAAACAAACTTTTTATACTTTTTATACATCACATCTGAGGTGAAACAGTAGTTTTATCATACAGACCTCGGACAGAATACGGCATTTCACAATTTTTCAATATTCAGGACGATCAATCGTGGGCTTTTAGCGAAACCGTTCAAAAAATTTCCAAAATCACCCATACGGCCAGCCGGTTCTCAATTTTAGTGCGAGCTGTCAGTGTGGTCGAGTGTTTGAATGAACGTTAATGGAGATACGCTTCAACATAATAACGAATTTATTATCATTATTTTTTGTTATTTAATGGTTCCAGTTATAACGATGTGTAATCTTACAAAGCGTTTGATACGCGCGACATTTCTAAGTACTCCTGCAAGCGATGTTCATGAACGATGAAAACAAACACCACGGACAAGCGATTAAAATTGCAAGGGAGACTACTAACAATCAATAAAAGAAATATAATTCGGTAAAACATTTACAGAGACAACAATTTTCATTCACGAAGACAAGTATTAAAGTGTCTCTAAAAATCCTAAGTCTTTAAGCGACGCATTTCTCAACCAAAAACCCAATAAAAAAACCAGCCATGGAGAACAGAAGAATCTTGATAGCAGCTGTATTTCATTTTGTACATCCAGTGGAAAAAGATAGTTAAAAACATCACAAGTTGACACAAAACTCTGTCAGCTTTAGCTGTCAAAATAAACAACTTTCAAGATGCTGCATAAATTTTCCCGCATGAACACACCTCTCAAATTTTGACCAATCAGAGTACAAAAATTGGACGTAGAGCGTGACCAACGCGTGACCATGGCAAGTAAAGGTCTTCCCCGCCTTTATTTTTAAAAAAGTGGCTGAATTTTCGCGTCCGAGGTCAGTTTGAAATCAAAATCTTGACAGTGGAGGGCCATAGTGACATAAACACAACATATTTCATATGAATCATTGGAAAAAATAGACTTGAGCCTGCGATCATTTGAAACTGGTAATTTGTCAGCGGATAACTTCAAAAAAGTACTCGACCTCGATGGGTCGACACTTGAGCCCGCGGTACGGTCAGGTGATACTGGTCAGCGGATATCCTGTTTTGACTGCTGTCAATTGATCACAACATTGATGTGCAATTAGTTTTCTATTGGGTTCCCAAACTAGCAAGAAAGTGTGAGAGTAAACATTGGTTTCCCTGTGGTGCGGACGGACGGTCGTACGGTCACATGATTACCAAATTTTCTCGGATGGGTAGATTACCACATTTCCTTAGCTATGGGGCTCCGTCCACGCGCGCTTCGCGCGCGTAGAGCTCCGCTACAAAAGGATTGGGCTCACAAGAGAATCAAAAAGTTTAAGAACTGTTGAGACAGATGCACCATTGTAAATATTTACCTCTGACAGGAAACTATAAAGAGACCTGGTGGCTTTATTATATAGCTTTTTGTGGGCCAGTGAGAAAGAACCAGAAGGCATGAAAGTTATCCCAAGGTAGACGTAACTATCTGTTACTTGGATTGGCTGGTTTCCAATCTTGAATTCACCTCTAAATATTCCACCACTTTTATTGAAAATAATAGCTTTTGTCTTCTTTATATTTATCCTCATTTGCCATTTCTTAGCGTAACAACTTAACTTATCAAGGCATCTCCTGCAAACCATATTCTGATTCGGAAAGCAGGATAAGATCATCTGCATATAGTAAACAATTGATTTTGCATTCTCCCATGATCAAGGGATCACAAGTGGAATCAAATATATCAACAATGTCATTTACAAATGTGTTAAATAATGTTGGGCTCAGGTTACAACCCTGTCGTACCCCAACTAAAGGAGTAAACATCGCCGTTAGCCTGCTTTTTACTTTGACCGCTGAAACAACTCTGACTCATACATGCTTTTCAGTAGAAATATAATCTTCTGAGAAAATCCATATTTCATTAGCTTATAGAAAAGGACGTTTCTCCAAATTGTGTCATAGGCCGTTTGAAAGTCGACAAAGCAGGCGTATACCTTTTTATCATTTTTTGTATAAAGATCAATTAGAGACTTCAGAACAAAAACGTGGTCAGACGTCCTATAGCCTTTTCGGAAGCCAATTTGGTTGTTATGCATTATATTATGTCCATCAAGATATTTTTTGTTAGACCGTCATTAATAATTAGGGTACAGAATTTACCTAAACAACTGCATACAGTAATTCCGCGATAGTTATTAGGGTCGCCTATATCACCCGCTTTAAAGACGGGTGAAATATAACCCACCGACCACAACTGGGGAAATATGCCGGAATTCAAAATTTTATTAAAAAGAATTTACAGTACAGGCCCAATGATGGACACGCTTGATTTGATCATCTCATTAGATATACTATCATTTCCGGCTGCCTTGCCAGTTTTTAATTTGGTCAATGCTCAATACGTTTCTCTTCAAGCGTGATTGGTTCGTCTGGGATTGGTTCATCTGATTTTGCAAATTCAGCAATTTCAGATACGTTGAAGTCAACCAACTTCTCAAACCCACTCTTTGGGGAGTTATGGGGGGTAGAGAGTTTTCTAAAATAGGTAAACCACTCTTCTGCATCAATTTTGTCTGATATTTTGTTGGCTGATTTTTGTCTTAATTCGTTTACCATTTCCCAGAAATCCTTGGGATTGTCAGACTCCAAAGAAGCAATTTTTTGAAGCAAGAATTCTTTAAAAGATCTTTTCTTTGTTTTTACTAATTTCTTATAAGCTTTCTTTATTACAAAAAAATAATGTACCTCGCACAATGGGATCAGAGGGAAATTATTTTCTAAGTCAGTTTTCCAAAGCGCAGTACTTCTCTTTTAAGTTCGAAACAAGATTTATCAAGCCGCTTGTTTTTCCTTTTCCGGGAATTTTTGGGTTTTTTCAACACAGGTAAACCTGATTAAACAGGTAACGTGGCTTCAGTAACACTGAAAACAACATCCGAAAGATCTTTAACTGCATCATCGGCATCATAAGGCCTTAATGATGCCGATGACGCTGTCAAGGAGGCATCTTTCAGACATGCATTATAAAATTTGTTAAGGCGGTCTACCACCTGTTGTGATGATAATTTCGTCCAAAAATTTTGTTTTGAATATATTGTTCCATTTGAAAGACACATTAATAAAGTACATGTCATGTATTATAAAGTCATGTAACATTAATAAAGTACATGTAAGTCATACATGCCAACTCTCCTGGATTATCTGGGAGTCGCCAGGATACGGCACTGATCTCCTGCTCTCCTGTGCAGGTCACCATATCTCCCGCATAAAATCATCTTTAAAGCTTTTC
Source organism: Porites lutea (assembly GCF_958299795.1). NCBI lineage: Eukaryota > Metazoa > Cnidaria > Anthozoa > Scleractinia > Poritidae > Porites > Porites lutea. Next base: position 8,417,289 of record NC_133208.1, on the reverse strand, counting down.
TGTGCCTAAATTTGTGATCTAGCCCATTTTTTCCTCAAAACTTGAATTTTTCTTGTTTGCAGGACGGTTTCTGGGATATTTGTGCACGTATTTAGTCACTCACTTGAAAAAGATTGTTTCTAGCAACAAAATGATGATATAAATTTTGATAGTATGTTCTTTATGTAAAACTTCATATGATGTCCTAAGTCATTGCCATTGGGGGCTGGGTCAATTTGTCAGGTGGGGGGGGAGGGGGAGGGGGGTATAAAAAAAAAAGTCAGATTTTCGATCTCCAGAGGTTGGCGTTCCTGGTAAGTACAGTAAAACGCTGTGAAGAAGAACCTAGGATTTAAGAACCTGGTGGCAGAAATTTGTCATTTTAATACTCCAAGATATAAGAACCAGTTTAGCCAAGAAAAATCAACAGGTTCTTATATGTGGGGTAAGACTACATTTTCATAAACACTTCGACCAAAAGTCTGGTTTTAATATGGGAAATTTATATTACAGTACTGCAAATATAATGTAAAATGCAACAACAACCTAGTTTTGTTAGATTTTTGGTAAATAAATGCCTATTATGAAGGACAAATACCATATATAGCAGTTTCTTGTAATCAACAACAGTATCCTTCTTCAAAAAAATTGGAAGAACCTACCGGGATAATTAAGGACCTTAGCCGAAACTTCCAATAAGTACTCCAAACTATAAGAATCTATTTTGCCAAACTTTAAAAAATATAGGTTCTTATTTGTGGCGTTTTACTGTATGTATGTATGGACTGTATGTATGTAAAATACACTCACCTTTCTCTGATGTCATGGACTATTTAAACTATTACAACTCAGTTCATGATTGAAAGGACCAAAAGAATGGCACATGCAGGAAGTGGTCTCAGGCTGTTTAGTCCAATAAGTTGACTTTTAATATTATTGTTCTCAGGGCATTTTTCATTTGTCAGAACTGGCCGGCTGGACCATTGCCGCACCAGTCAGTGAAAAATGAAATTATATAGGCTTTGTTCAGGAGTTTGTTGTTGTTGTTGTTGTTGTTTTTGGAAAAACTATCTCCTTCATGCACACTAGCTAGGATTTGCGGATCTGGCTGGATAGTTTGGATTAAATGTGAAATTCTCATTATTAATGTTGAGAATCATCTGGATGGTCAGTTGTGACAATTGTAAAGCGCTTTAAGTCAAGTATGAAAAGATTCAAATATTCCTTAATCCCCAATCAAAACACTTGATCACCACAAGTCAAACAATATACCAATTTATCGAATCCGCACCGTATGCCCTGTTTTGGGAAAACATATGATTATAAAAGCAGTTCAGAGAGAAAATATTTAACAATTATTCTTTGAAATCGAGGTGAATAGTGGCAAAATATTTACCGAGACGCGAAAGCGGCGAGGTAAATATTCCGAAAGCCACTATTCACCGAGATTGAAAAGAATAATTGTTTTAGTATATACACACGAAGTGATCTCAACAAAATCAGAGAGGAAACCATTCAAAAGTACGATTTGATTGACAGATCAAATCACGCGTAAGTTTAAAAATAGATGGAACCGCTAAAAGTTTGAACTGTTTCCTTACCTGAGAAGAAAAGTAGAGCTGTGTTGTTTTCTGTTGACTCGCCAAGTTTATAGCCAAAAGGGTTTGTTGTGTCGTTCTTCGCATGAAGTGATGACAAAAATGGCGGCTCAGTTGCTCGAGGTAAGACGTCGTCTTTCTGTATCATTCTTTTTCCTGTTTACTTGAAACGTAGAATTTCTGCAAACATTTCCTTTTAAATTTGTTTGTCATAAATAAACTTCGATTTTTGAGCCAAAATTTTCTTCTTAGAAAACGCTGAGTTCCCGCAACGGCTTCTTCTACGCGAATACACGGGAGTTGTAAACAATCCATCGAGCACAAAACTCCTGCTACAGTAAATTGAAAAACGCCGTATTGAATCCTTCCAAGTCTTTTCTTGCCTTAAAAAAAGTCAGCCCTAGGATACTGTCGACTTTTAAAAGATCGTTCTCTAAAAAATGGGAAAAACACTGAGCTCACACATTATCCACTCGCTAGGAGGTGAATATTGTTGAATAGTCCGAGATAGCGAACCAATCAGATTGCTTAAATCACCAAGATCACTGAGTGTGTATATACTAATTCATGTTATAACCCGTTCAAGGATTAAGATGAAATCATGAAAAATGAAACTCAGCAATTTGTACTGCAGGATATAAAGAATTGCATGGAAAGATGTTTTTGCTTTCTATTGATCAGAGTGCTATGAAATGGGCAGCACTAAAACATGGAATCCGGAATCCGGAAACGGAAACGGAATCACGGAAACGGAAACGGAAACAGAATACGGAATCAAATATCGATGATAGAAAATTAAAGAATTTCACAATACACAATTTAGTACAATCCAAAGAGAATTTGTCTTAGTTTTCTTGGCAGTTCCCTTAAATATATTCTTGTTATTGTGTCTTGATAAGGTTTGCCGTAGTGTGGGTTACTGCACTGCAAGGCCGATGAAAGTAATTTTACGAGTAATTTTTATTCACGAGTTCATGGGTTGAATAATACAGTTAAATATGACTTTTGTAGCTAATTGTCAAGAATAGTCGAAGTTAGCCTCAGACCACACCACGTGATTGTCCCCAAACTGAATACTCCACACATGACCGACCGGTGACGTGACCACAGTTCCGGTGTTTTAGCAATAAGTTCAACTTTTTCGCCAAGCTGAATACTGATGGAATACTGGTGTACCGGTAATTGAGTTTACGTGGACGTCCGTATTTTTGTTGAAGAGGCTTATTAAACATGGCGCATTATTTTGATGTAATCGGTTGCGGAATCAAGCAAATGCATGCACAATTCTCTCTTCTCTGTGGACTCCACAATGCCATGGTTCTCTTGAGTAAGTTGTCTTGATAAATAAAACTGAACACTGTTGAAGACAACCCAGAAAAGACACTGAGAAAAACTTGACGGCGACGCCTTTCAGTTATGTAAACGACGCCTCAGACGATTCAAACTAAGTCTGTCTCCATATAACTTACCTTTTTGTTAAGGCACTAGTTTTTGTCAGTCACGTTTTTCTACTCGCTTTGCTGTCCCATGAGAATTTGCATTCTTTGCCGACAGTGGTATCAAGCGTCTTTTCACCGGAATCGACTAGTGACACAGCAGTCTCCTCTCCTGTACTCAGCTAATTTATTCATTTGTGCCTTTTTTTTAATCTGTTTATTTATTTCATGGTCATTGCTAATATTATTTTTTTCAAATCGATCGCTTGGAACCTTCTTTCACAGATTCCGTATTCCGTTTCCGTTTCCGTTTCCGTGATTCCGTTTCCGTTTCCGGATTCCGGATTCCGTGTTTTAGTGCTGCCGCTATGAAATACATAAAGTGTATTTAAACCCCAGTTCCCTGCTGGCTGGTACAGTCAAATCTGTTAATACGGACACTGATCGAGGGCCGCCATAGAAAGTGTATTTATGAACAGGGTGTTCATATTAAGTAGGTTGAAAGAGATAATGTAAGGGTAAGGACTTTCTTTCCCCAGGGACAAAGCAAACTGTCTGTTTTAATGAGCTGTCTTCATTAAGTAGGTGTACAAAAATGGGGTTTGACTGCTTGTATATAAGGGGATTGCTCTTGGCTGAAAGATTGTCTTTAATTTCATAGTTGCACTATATACCTAGATAGCTATACATAATTTGCAGTTTGGAAACAGCCATCCAAAAATGTGCATGCAGTGAAATGCGTGTGTGCAATTTGTGCATATGCATCTACGTCTGAGTGTACATGCATCTCTGACTCGTCAGATTAGTATGTATGTGGTTGCTTGTATACTTGTTGTTGTTATTTTGTTGTTGATTTTTTGGGGAATTTAATTATAAGTCAGTAGGTCTTAATCAATGAATTGCGATTTGGGGAACTTAAAGGAACTGTATACAAGTAAACATACACTTATCTTCCTACGTACAGCATGACTCAAGCATTTGAACAAGCATCGATCTGCATCATCAGCATTAAATGAATCTTCAGCTAAATGTTTACACATCTGTTATAAGTTCAAGCATGTTTTTCTTTAAAACTGAAGAGGAATGTATGTATATTGGATTTAGTTAACCAATTTCTCCAGCTGTCTGATCACAAGAAATGCCGATGACATAAATTTATAATTAATAAAGCACAATTAAGTGTCAGTCATTTGGCTATATATGGTGAAGTTAGCTAAGAACCTTGGCCGTGTCACTTTGACTTATAAACATTCACAGAAAATATTTCCCAAATAGTGGATAAGAGCTAGCGATGTTTATTAGGAAGATTTAAACTTTCCGTCATGGATACCCAACATTTATTTGCATCTTTGACAAAACATGAAAGTATAAACAATAATTGTTGACATTAACTAACTTGACTATGCATGTAAAATAATTATTTACGGGCAAGTTAGTTCATGTCAGAGTCAACACAGAATGTGCAAGATATTTCATTTCAAAATACTTGCCTCGATCTTAATCAATATTTGTCTCTGCTAGTGTACATGGTTTCGTGTCTGCTCCTTGTAAAAATATCAAGATCTACATGTATAATAATAGTAGGGACAAAAGTGCAGAGCATCTTCGACCAGAAATGGAATTTCTTTGCAACTTAATTACTGTTAAATGTTTATTTTTACTTATGTTGATTGCTTGACTGACAAGCACTGGAAAAAAAGTGTAGACAATTTCATGCTTACATCTACAAATTTTTGTAATTATTATTATTATAATAATTAACTAATTCATTCTTAGGTTTCACAGTGTCCTTTTTATAATTTACTGCAGTTTAATCATACTGTACAAATATCTTTCTTTTGTTGTTGCTCATAGAATAGTGAGATTTTTGTTACAAACACAACGATTTTGTATCTGGGCATAACGTCCCTGATGCATAAAAATCCCCAAAGATGCAAAATAATTAAATCAAAGATCGGTTGATCGATCTGAAGATGTTTTCTTGTAGAATATCCAGTTCATGTGATTTCTGTGTTAGTTTTTAGGGCTGTTGTTAAACAAGGCTTTTTTCATTATTTTAGCCTTTGTTGTGCATTAAAATAGAACCTGACTCTAAAAAAAATTCAGTAGACTGTACATGTAATACAGTCTCTCGTTTTGGAGTCTGTCTTCAGATTGACTGTCTGGATTTTAACATAAAGGCAGAAATGTATTTTTCAATTTAGGACTAACTGTTTTTTTGAAGTGGGACTTATTGGTACTTGCAATTGGACTGGGACTCATGACTTTTCACAAGATGAGTCCCAGGACTCACAATACCTATTTGTAGCAAATTCACTACAAACAATTTGAGAGCAATTTTCTACAAAGGACTTTCCGATTATAGTACTGCATTTTCGTAGTGAGATTCTCATAGCAGAAAGATTAAAGGAGCTATTAATATTCAGCTACACTATTTGTTAACTAAATTGTTAAAAGCTAAAACATGTTTTTGCATCAATTGAATTCCAAAAATAATGGTCCAGTTTTGTTATGCGAGACTATATTGATTAGTTTACCCTATTGTCTATTTAGATGAATGGCAAGGTTGGACGTGTATTAACACTTGAAAAGGCTGGGCCAACTTTTTCAAATTTTAATGCTATATGCCTGCAAATATTACCATAAAAGTTATGGTTAATTAGTGCTCCCTGATGAAAATGTTGTTTGCATATATCTTCTTTATAAAGCTCTAAAGAATCATTTGTTGTATGGGTAAAGTGACTAAGTTCTGAGGTAGCACAAAATAATTAACCTATACTGTGCACAATATCCTGATGACAAAAATGCATCAGTTTTCTGGTACTTGAACCAGAAAACAAGCTCTGATAAATTATTGAGAATGTTAGTTTTGAGGTTGAACTGGGGTCTGACTATTATGGGGTTGGGACTTAATGAGTTGCCATGCAGAACCAATGAAAGTTGAGTTTTTCAGTTTTTCACATTATTATTTATCACTCTTTGAGGCATTTGAGGTAGGATGAAATTGTCCTCTCTTAACATTTATTGATTGCAACCCTGGTCCATGTGAACTTAGACTACAGGTCATCATTAAGTTTAAGCACTTGTCTCAATAGTAGCCAACTAAGTTGCCAATGTACTGAGTATAACCTGGGGAAGAGTATCAATTCTACCCTGGGACTGGGGGTTGGGGGTGTGAGGGGGCAGGGGACTTGTTGGGGGAGGTGGGAAAAATAGGGAAACTTTCCCCACATCACTGCAGCTCGCATTCAGGGGGCTTGACGGGAATTCTTCCCCTAAGTACACATTTACTTATGTGAACTCTTATGCCATCTCCTCTTTAGTACATTTGCATCCTAGATGTATGCAAGCTACAGCTAGAGTCTACTTAAACTTGATGATCTTATAGAGTAATAGGAGACTGTGTTTAAGCCTAATGTGAATTAACATGAACTTGAACAGGGTGCAAAGAAAGTAAGTTTTACAGCTTGCCATTAGTTTGGGCTTATAGCATGCACTATCCCACTCAGCAAAAGTCATTTCAACTAGCCCCAAATACTTTTTGGTGAGCTGCATTGATTACACAGTTCTTAGACTGTAATATGAATTCCTCAAAAAACTGCACTTGTACATCAGTCAAGTTAAGAATGAAATTCAGTAGCCCAATAGCAAAATCCACTAGCCCTGGGCTATTGGACACTACTTTCTTTTTGCATGCTGCTTGTACTGTAGCATGTTCATAGAGAGCATAATGTAATAGCAGCTATTGTCTGAATGGTAACAATAAATTATTTCTGTTATATTCACAGCACTCTCATGTCTAATCCACATGTCAAATCTTATGCTAATCCACCTCTCCCCCAATTTTTTTGTTGTCTCTCCATTCTGGTAGAATGTGGCTAGACCAGACTGTGAGCAACTTAAAATAAAAAGAAAAGAAGTGACTATCTAATGTGTTTATGTACAGTGTAAAATTACAGAGAAAGTGGCAAATTGACTGGGTTGATAAAACTGTTGTTGCCTCATATACCCTGTATGCCACCAAGGCCTTATGAAACCGTTCATTTCGCAACTCCATTTTAGACAAGAGATCCCCCAACCCTTTACTCTGTTCAGAGGCACATACCCATGCATTTAGGCATTGCATCCCCCCTTTCACACACATGTACACTGCACTCTCCCAAAGTTTACACCCTGTTCAAGGCAACACCCTTTTTGACAGGCCAAATAGCAAAATTGTGTCTGTTTAAGACTCTAAACCCCCAAAACCATACCCTGTTCAGTGGTGATACCTAAATGATGTTATTAGGCCAAATATGGGAGTACTTCCCCTTGGGCTGCAATTAGACAGTGTAACTCTTCATTGCTCTTTTTTCCCTTAGGTGTCCTTGTTGCTGCCAGAGATGTCATCACCCAGCAATTTGCTGAGCGAAGGGGCACAAATCTTGACAGCTCATATGGGAGTGGTTGGACTAATTATTAGCCCTGTGCTAAGATCATGATATCTTACACTGGAAGGGATTGGCCCTGGGGCTGTAAAAACTGCCGGCTTTAAAACAATGCTGCCGGATCAGAGTCTCTTTGCTCCTCTTATGATATGCTTCTTTTTCAGTGTGTCAGAAACACTTGCTGGAAAAACGACCGCATGAAATTAATGAGATCCTCCAGGAATGCTACGTACAGACACTCACAAATTACAAGATCTGGCTCCTTGCACAGACTCTGAATTTTACCTTTGTTCCCATTCAGCAACGATCCGTCACCTGGTGCTGCAGCCTTAAACTGTTAAGGACCCTTTGGAGCTGGTTCAGTGGCCATGAATGATGTGGCTCACAGCACCTTCTGTATAGTTAGTTGATTCAGTACAGCTGGTCAACCAGAAGTTTATCTTTTAACTATAATGTTAATATTTCCAATGCAATTACACTGTAAATACATAATATTGTTGTGATAACAATACTTATATAAAATTATTTACAATTCAATGACACAAGTTTAATATGCAAATTAGTCATGTTTGAAATATTGCAATCACATTCTAATCAGACACTGAGTGAGGCTGAGGATGAAAATTCACATATAAAGACAATCCTTCAACTAATTCAGTTCTATTGAAAAAAAAAACAGTGTGGGTAACATTTACCATTTACCATTTACTAGTTCACGGGAATTGTAATCATTGGCTCCAACACATGCTGCTGAAAATTATTGTTGGGTGCAGTTCATGGTGTTCTAAATTTAACAGTAAAGATATTTTTGCTGTGAAACAAATCACTCTGTGACTGCACAATAATATTAGGGGTCTTACTAGTTAAGGGGGGGGGGGGGGGGTGGGTGTAACCCCTTTAAACACCAATAGCAACAAACAAATTTCCAGATTGACCTCCATACATTTTCCTAGAGAATAATTTGTTGAAAGATCAAAACATTTCCTTGATTGTGATCTTTTTGATAATTCTCATAAGTTTTCCTTTTGACAATGTAGTGATGTTGTTAGGAGAAAATCGTTGTTGATCACTCAAAGGGGAGAGAGGGCTTATCAGAGAGGTTACACTAGGGCAGGAGGGGTGGCTTATAAATCAGGTGGGACCCCCAGTCCCACCTGATCTGTACTCCACCCAGGAGGGCCACCCCTCCTGATTCCCCTTAGTTCAATAGGGGATATGAGCCTCACCCCCAGATACTTTTGTCCGGGACTCCTGTCCAGGGTGGCTACCCTGGTACCACTCGATCTTGTCTCTTCCCCGGAAGGACTTCTCTGCTGGCCCCCTTACCTCTAGATTTATAGTGTGACCGGAAAACCGTGAACACGTGAAATATTTCAGGAATGTTTATTGTGTTATGACCAATCAGAGCAAAGATCAACACACACGAACTAGCCACAAAATCAGAAACTAATCAGCGTTCTTAGTTTTCTCACGCCTTGTTGGCTTTTTTCTTGCAACACATTAAAATTTCAGGAATATTTCTGTTGTTCACGGTTTTCCCAGTTTGACTGTAAGCGCTTCCTTTCCACCAGAATTTTGCCCATTTCTTTCTTGGTTGTTTTCTGTTCGCTATCTAGCGTAGAACCTTTGTGCAAAACCACTGCCGATTGGAATAGTTTATTAATATAATGGCTTTGTTAATTCCTAGCGTGCGCATTCCCCTCCTCTGGGCATTTGATGGGTATTTGTCATTTTGTTTTGGAAAAGCGGCAAAAATGCCCCTCAGTGGGGCAAGGGCGTTCATACAAATACCGCACGGTGGGCTTAAAAAATGGGGTGCAAACGCCCCACCCCGGGACAACACCAAAATTACATTCTCCAGTAAATAAGCTGCAGAATACCACATTTGTGGGAGATCTGTAATTATCTGATCAAACTCGAGCGTGAAGCACCCTACGCAAATTGCTCCTAGCCGCTAGTTATAATTATTGCAAAAAAAGATCACATTGATCTAATTAATCTACATTAAAATTTTAATAATACCATGTTTTCGAAGATGTTTAATACAGTGAATGATTAACAAACAACCAGCGCGCTTTACACGGCATTTCCTCATCACGATGGAACCGCTGAATTGTCCCATTAATCCGAGATCGTACAATACAGGAACTGAGTTTCAACCGTCTTTCGTCGCTCCGCATGGCGAGCGAAAAGTCCGAATTCGAACGAGTTGTCATTACAAATCGCAAAACAGAGTGTTCGAGGATTTTTAACGCCTGCTTCTATCTTGTCTTTAGTATTTTCCTCGAGTTGTCTTGAGCTTCGGAGGTCGCTGTTCGTTCATGGTCTTTTACTTGTGATGCTATTTCCACCAAGTAGAAAGAAATGGAGCAACCATATACACACAGTCTGATATAAGGTAACTTGACTTGGTGGAATTCTGATCCCAAAGTTTCTTAACACCATGCGAGTCGAGGGATTCAAATGGAAAAAAAAAAAACACATGGCCTCAAACTAGCTGCCCCCAAGACGACGAAGAGGAGAACAAAACAAAAGAAAACACACAAAGTAAACTGTTTGTATTTCATGGGCCGATATTTAGCTAGACAACTCCTTGGATCGATACAAGGGGTACAGCCACAAATTCTATGGTTGATTGCCAGACTGATTACACCATTTCGTTTAGAGGTCCAAACTGTAGTTTTTAGTATCACGTAGGAATTAGTTTCAGGACGGAAAGCCAATGTGATTACCCATGCAGGTTAAGCTTAAAGAAACTTAAAGTATTTATGATAAGAGAACAGAGGAGAGGAAGAAAAAAACAAAAAGCAATCTTTGAAAACTCAATATTACAATTTAATTTTCTATAGCTCTTATCGTGCTTTCTGTTTTAGGGATCAGTAAAGTTTAGTACACACCCAAGTGGATCTCATTTAGGGGTTTAATTCCATGCAATTTCCTGACAGGTGTCCCCGCCCCCTAGTCATATAGAAGGTACCCCTCGGGTAAAACTGACCCCTCGGTATCACTTCTCTTGCCTTCCATCAATATACTTTGTCCTGCCAGCACAGTTATGGCATTTAAGCCCCTTCCTGGGCAACGTTGGAAAGAGCCAGAGGGCTCGGCAAACAAATTCCACGTTAAAGTTAAAGATACTAAATAAACAACAATATAAACGAAGATAAAGATAGGCTAAGGAACTCAGACTGAATGTTTTAGAATAATTGTTATGATACGAATCGTAGTGCTTCAAGAGAAACTGATCAAAAGTTAGCCTGAGTAGCATTCCACTTACGAGAAAACTCAGCCTAGCCTGATCGCACATTAACTCGAGCGGAAACGTTTGTTACGCAGGCTACTGAAATATTAATTTTAGATGGCAAGGAAGCAAGGTTAGCAACTTAAATAACGACCAAAACAACATGCATTAAATATATATCAGCCAGTTTATTGATTTTGCAGGTTGTACTACATAAATGACAACAATTGTTCTGTTCCCTACTCCTGTCACTTTCTCAAAAAGTGTCTTGGGGTACATTAAAAGAAAAACAAAAAAGAAGAAAGAAAAGAAAGCAAGAAAGAAAGAAGCGGCTCATATTATTAAAAAAATATATTCAAGAACAAAACTAGTAAAATTAAAAGTTCCTGTCAACATTCAGGACAACAGCTCTCGCATAGGGGCAATTGTTTGAAATTATACTGTACGTGAAGAAAATAAAGTTCAAATGGTCGCATTCACATAGAGCCAGGTTGTAGCCTTGAATACCAGTATTCAGGGTTTCGCGGTGGGTGTAGTGGTGGTGGGTTTTGTTTTTTTAACTTTATAACTTTATTTGATTTACCACAAAATACAAATAACGATAAAACAAGACAGTTACACAAAAGCAAATGAAAGTGGCGAGGAAGCCCAAAAAGAAACCATGAGGCTTATAGACATTGGGCTCCCTCAGAGTAAAAATAAAGTTAACAGTAACAGTAAGACCAGGATCGAAAGTAAAATACAATGAAGGTAAGTATAAATTAACTAATTACATAGACTGAGTTGACAAAATATAAGGTATGGTACATGTAACAATAAGTATAAAAATAATATCAGACATGTGAAGAAATATAACTATTTACTACAAGATTTGTAACTAATAATTCATATATAATTTTGTTTTCAATTTCGTTTTGAATAAGTGGAAAGAATTAGATTCTTTAATATCCTTTTCTATAGAGTTATAATAAGTAGGTCCTTGGAAACTGACAGAAAATTTACCAAGGTTTGTTCTACAAGAAGGAAGGTGAAAATCGTTCGCGCGTCTAGTGGCATAGCTATGGACTTGTTTGTTTAAAGAAAAATAATTGTTGAACTTTGAAGGCAAAAGAATAGTTAAGAGAAAACATAAGTTTACCCAATTCTAGTTGTCTAATATCGGAAAGTTTTAGTAGCTCTAATTCTTTGAAAATAGGGTCTGAATGAGAATCGAAAGTTGATTTAGAAATAATTCTGATAACTCGCTTTTGCAAAGAGACAAGACGGCGAAGATTGGTTTTGTAAGTAGATCCCCAGACAATAATACAATAATGAAGATAAGGATAAACTAAACAATAATAAAGAGTTTTTAGACAGGGTTTAGGTAGAAAAAATCTTGCTCTATTAATGACACCTATTGATTTCGAGGTTTTACGAGCTACTTGAGAAATGTGCGGTTTCCAAGACAGATGTTCATAAAGGACTACACCGAGGAAGACCGTTTCCTTAACCTGTTCGATTCTCTGTTCATTTATGCATATTTGCATTGGAAAATGATACCTTTTCTGTCTAGGCTTAAATAACATAAAGTTTGTTTTCTTCAGGTTTAAGGAGAGTTTGTTTGCCTTAAACCAAGTGGATAATTTATTAAGTTCGGAATTGAGTGAGGCTGCCAGGTAGACAGGATCTTTATGGGACATAAATAAATTAGTAAAATTAGTATCATCAGCGAATAAAATCAGCTCGACGAGCGTCGATACGTTATTTAAATCATTAATATAGAGCAAGAAAAACAAGGCGCCCAAGGTGTTTGTTCTTATTCCCGGACGGAGTCGGAGAGAATTAAAGACGAGCTTACAGTACTCTTCTAGGTTTCACATTTAACATTTTAAAGAAAAATTTCATGTAAGAGAATAAGAGCATTATTCATTGCAAGGAATCATTGGGTTGTTCGAACTGATTCCGGACCGATCGCAGAGGTCGTGGCTTCACTGGCATGGCTTGAAACATTTTTGATCGAAGCAAACTGGTCCCGTGTAAAAATAGCCTTAGAGAGAGTGTGAAAATTTGTTGAGATCGTACAAAACAGGATTTGTGTGTTGTTTCGTGTTGACTTCAAGCATCTGGTGCTTTTCTTTGCTTGCTGTAGTACCTGCAATGTTTTAATTTTATCCCAGATAATCATTGCATGTTCAATGAGCAGCGAAATACATCATTTACACTTGAAATTTGCCTTCTTTCTTTGATTGTTTTTTAACGGTGGATGAACATTTAGAGAATCCAACAACATTAAATCTTTGCAGATTTGGTGAATTTCAGAAACAAAGCGGTTCGTATCTACATTGCGCTTATGATCTTCAATTTCATCCCCGCAAATTCGGCAAAGTGTGGCGAGATGTTGGACGTGAATATCCATAACGCTAATAAAGTTGTTTTGGCCTTGAAAAGAAAAAAGGCAAAGGCTCGTACTAATGCAAAAAAAGTAATAACACGGCTCTGTGAGAAAACCGGGAGTAGAAAACGTACGTCTTTTGGACCTCGGAATTCAAAAATTGTCCACCAAAATTCTAGGTTGTCTACCATCCCTACATTCAACATGGTACAAGTTAATCATATGAAAATCGAGGAAAAATATCTAGAACTTCGTAAAAAATCTGTGAATCGAAAAAATAATAGATACTTGTTCATCTACCTTGAAAACCGACCAAAATCTCGCCTATACATCGCGTTGTTTAAAAGAAGAAATAAGCCACAAAATGTGCTGAATATTTCACGAGACACTTCCAATATGGCTTCCTATACGCTGCCCACCTAAAAAATTGTGTATACCTCATGAAAAGTCTTAAAAATATGCCTGACAGCCTCGAAACGATGACTGATTCTGTCCGAGTCCGTCCGCTGTTTTGAAAATTTTTAATCACTTGGGCGATGTTTTGATTTGTTTGTTGATAATTAAACACAAGCGCGCCTTCTCATTGGTTGAAAAGTGTCGCGTGACCAGTTGGCCCTGTCCTTAAATTTAGGGATATTCCGGACTGCAAAATGGGAATACAATTCCACTAACATTGACAAAAGTTTGAAATTCACACTGACTTCACGCAAGCATGCGATCCGCGGAATATCAAATGAAAGTCGTGTTAAAAGTGCTAATAATAACTTGTATAACTAAACGAATGTTTTGGCAATCATCCAATCAAAACACTTCCCGGTTTTCGGATGGTGACGTCTCTGAACGGTATGAACGCCCTACAGCTTTCTGACGTCTCCCTCGGGAATTATCGACTTTATTAGTTTATATCACTCTTTAATAATAAATCGGAGATTACCTACTTTTTTACATGGATATATTCGAAAATTGACAAGCCAAGACAGACCCAAGAGCGTTACTTCCAACGTCAGCGTTTATTGAGTGAGTGATTATCATATATATCGTCAATAAAATGTGTCTGTGACAGGGGTGATTATTACACAGTTTAACTTATCCGGAAAGCGAAGATCTCCATCTGTTTAGTACCGGATATACGGGGGAGTTTTTGGCGGTCTTCGTCGGAACTCGAATTTCTAGATTTCTATTTGCCCTGACATGTCCTTACATATGAGTCTCAAGGATTTAGACAGTCCAGTTAGTTATCTTATAGTGGAGAGAAGCGCGCGCGAGCGGAGCCCCATAGCTAAGAAAAAATGATCATCTATCCATCCGAGAAAATTTGATTATGACCTCAGCGTACACGCGCACGTACGTACAGACGCTAGGGGAGGGCGAAGGGAGTCAAGAGTCAGCCCTACCAGGAAGGATAATAGCTGAGGTGAAATTTTGCATCTCAGGCACCCCGCTCGTTTCGGCGGTAAATCACAGGGCCGCCCTAACATTTAGAGAGAAAATAAAAACAGCAACAAAAGATTCCTTCTTTTCACTAAATTTTAATGTCGACATTAACTTCGATAACGGGGAAAGAGCTAGAGCGAGAAATAAATAACAACGGAGACAAATTTTGTTGGAAGAAAAACATGAAAAAAAAAAAATTGCGGCGGTAAGAAGGTTTGAAATGCTAGCGGCTACCAAGTTAAAATGAGCCGCACTGAAAAAACAAAGTGACCGCTATGATCGCTGCGATCGCTGAAATTTTGTTTTTTCTCAGCGATCGTAGCAATATTAGCGATCATATGGAAACCGGGCTTAAGTCTATATATTAGACTATATGCGGCAGCTTTAAAGCAGAACTTGCTTAAACAGGATTCCTTAATTGCTTATTATCTAAGTTTCGTAGAACTGTAAAAAATAACAGAAACTTGTCATTACCATAAATTTAAAGGAATTAAAAATTACGACCGAAAAGTAAATTCACCTCTGTATCAGTTCGTCTAGACTGCAAAACAGTCCGTATTTTTGCGTAGAACTGAAAACGGAGAGCGAGACTGGGAAGAGACGCTAAAAATGCCTACTGTCCGTTTTGCATACGTTATATACGTTCGAGTTACCTACTTCTCCCAGCCACGGGCAATTCCCATTGGCTAAATTTTGACGCAAGCTCTTAGCAAACTGTCAAGTTATGTTTGCAACAAGTCATTTTTAATGTTCCCTTCCGTGATGAATTCATTGTCCGTTGGCGTTTTTAGTTGCGAAACACCTTGTTCCGCGCGGCGAGAAAACTCTTGTGGAGAAAGATTCTCCGTCGTCGGGGACAACGCAAAGTTCGTTTATCAGAAAGTCGGCCAACTTTGGTAACGTTGTTTCACCTTTTTCCAGTAGGGGCAAAAAAAACAAACATATTTTCAGAGCTTATCCATACACTCTTAAAATTGCCGAACTGCGTTTTGAAACAACAGCCGCACATTCTACAATTATCTGAAGCTCTCGGCTCGGTTTTCTCTCTCTTCAAGGAGCTGGCTTTGTCGGCGTACTGCCACTTCCACTCATTTTTGATCTTCCAGAAGTTTCGAAGCCAAGTGCAAACAAAAGTAACACGCGCTATTCTCTCGCGAAATCAATCAGCAGGTGTATCAAATTTACAAAGAGGACGGAGTTGTGAATAGATTTTTGACAGCTCTACGAACTCATTGTATTGAAAACGGACAGTCGGTTTTTTTTCTCTCGCTGCGAGTGCGTGAGGCTCTTACGCTGCTCTTACTCTCCTTTAAACCAATTTGGAGAAAAACACCGTCCGACTTTTTTGCAGTCTAGTTCGTCCTGTAGAATGACCATGACACATCAATCATAGCGTTAATAACCCTTATTGTTAAAAGAAAATGCATTTGACTTTTTGCGACCAGATGGCAGAATTTGTTAATTTATACCCTTTAGTGTACTTAAGACCGGAAAACTGAAGCATTAATTAGAAATAGATCGCGTTTTGAAATAGCCAGCTATCGTCAGTGATAAATAGGAGATCAGCGTACCTGCTGTTTTTGGTCAAACATTTTTATCAGTGAGTGCGAAAAGCTGGCACCTCAGTTGGGTAACAAACAACTGTCTTTTTCCTACGTGTTAAACTTTACCTTTGAGTTTTAATTGCTGAGCGTATAATTTTGATCTTCACAGGAAAACAACTCAGATAATTTAAGAAGCGAACAGCAGGAGGCTTTTAGTCACCAAAAGTTAGGAGGCATACAACTGTTCAAAACAGCTGGGAAATTTGAGGTGAGAAAAGTAGACTGAAAACTTAATAACAAGAATGATCGATATAAAGATGAGAGGTGATTTTTCCTATTGACATCATTTCTTAGTTATTCTTGCCTATTTCGGCACCCCTTTGCTATATGTAAAATATTCATGTGTTATATATGTTGTAGTTAATATTTTATCTCAGGTATTTTCTATTTTAATTGCCTTTTTTTTCAACTTCATTTAGCATACATTGCGATTGAGATAAAAAAAATTAACTACAAATATACATGTCATATATATACTGAAAAGATTAATTCCACGTCTGGTTACTTCTCATCCACGGCTCCTGACCTTAATTCCTTCCTTCCTTAGATTCAGCGATTAAAAAACCTACCAGGATCCAATAATTGTTTTATTATTTATTCAGAATAATTCCAAGGTTTAAAAACTTAGCTTACCTTCAACTGCATATCGTACGTCAACTCCTGAAGATATTCTACAAATATTAGACATCCTTGAAAAACATTTTTAAACATTGTTTTTTCATTTTTTTAAAATTATATTTCTTCATTTTGCTTTCTTTTAATTCAGTAAAAGAATGTTACACCAATGTTTCTGGTCAACGCATCAATTAGCAGTCGTCGTATATACGAGCCAGTATCTTTTCCTTCATAGTAGACTTACTTTTACAGTTAGCATGTTCATCGCTCACTTCATATAAGCGCTTCGATGTATCAATCTTATGACTTGACCATTCAGAATTTCAGAATGATTTCAGCTACAGTGATTGGATTGCATTCAGAAAGTGGATTTTTTTTTACAATTCTTGACCACGAAAAATGACACTTTTCTCCATCAGCGGCATTTGCGAGAAAAAAAAGAACGAAAAAATATCCGGTGTTGCATGGACACCACTCGATACAGAAGAACACTGAATGATCATGGCGACAAGATACGAGTTTAGGGGACTTTCCCTGCGCCTTATGGGAGACAAGACGTGCCTAAATTGTAACCTGTATTTATGTTAACCTTAATGGCCAGATTCTCTGTTTTCTCGCCCGGTATCGACCGATCCATTCTTTATTTATTTACTCATTTGTTTAATTATCTATCTTATAATTATTTTCTTCCCAAAGTGACGATATATTTTAAGTAATAAGGAATTCTATTTCTGAAACTTGCACTAGAATCAAACTTAAACAACTGAGCGAACAGCTGCTCGGATCTTTCTCAAAAAAAATGCATTTTTTAAAAGGAAAATAAGTGTATTAATATATTCAACATTTTAAGTGGTCTTCATGACGTAAAAAAAATTTAAAAAATAACAAAAGAAAACAAAAACAGAAAAAATAGAGTGGAACTATTTTGAAAGAAATTCCAGTGCATTTTTAAAATGTAAAAAAAGTACTTGAAGACTGCAACGTAATTGGCTTTTCTTTAGTTTCTTTTTTTTGTTGTTGTTGTTTAGTTTTCGTGTTAGTTTTTGTTTTGGTTTACAGCGGTTACCACTAACACGCGCCCTAGAAGGGTTTTTCCTCTCTGTTGAAACCTGGGTTTTCGTGGACGTCAATCAACTGTTTCCATGGTTTTCTTACGCGCTCTGACAGAGAAGGTTCTCTCATCGCGAAATGAAGGGCGAAAACTTAAAGAATTATTTCGAATGACGACGGCTTTTTTAATTATTTCATTATGATAACGGTTATGTTGTTAAAACAACGAGGTCTCTTAGAGCTGAGTGAAATAGCCGAAACACTCCCTATAGTAACGTAAAGGTTTTCAGGTAGTTTATTTATTTGATTGAATGAAAACACGGGAGCCGTGGACTAATTACCGAGGAGTATGAATTCAACGAAACTAATAAAGATATCACACGACAAAACAAACAAATTTCTTGTGAATGGAGGCTGTTTTCGAAAACGAATTTTGAAACCTGCAGATCTACTTATCATTCCTTACGTTACCGAATATAATCTAGAACTAGCAAGAACTCAGACGAGTTGCGAGCGAGTATTGAGAAAGCTTATCATCACTGGTTGCAAGTTACAGTGTGTACTGAAATAAGTCGATAATTTAAGCTTCCTCCGACAAAAACTCCTACTCGTAATCTTGACATGAAGCTGTGTCAGATTTTGTAGCAAAATTTTGCAAAAACGGCTTAAACACCGAGATGCTCTTCCAAGTGCTCGAGAAATGGGGAAAGAATCTTCTCTAGGCAAACGTGTGAAAAACCATGGTAGCTGTTGATTGACGTCCACCAAAACGCAGGTTTGAACCAAAGAAAAAACCCTTTAGGGGCGCGTGTTAGTGGTAACCGCTGTAAGTCTCGGTCTCTTTTTAAATTCCACTTTGTTTGATCAAATAAACAGCAGGATGATCTGCGATCGGACTATAGAATCCCTGGGGTACTTCTTTATAATAAGCTATCTGCTCCGTCTCGGGGGGAACTCATCTGTTGAAGTTACTGATTTGAATTGGATACTATAATTATGTACATAAGCTGCATAGATAATTAACGTTTTAGCCTGAGCAGGGTAATGCATAAATGGCATTAATCATGTATGTTGTGAAATAGAGTAAGGGTGTTAAAAAAATTATGCCTCGTGGCATCACCGGCATTTTGCATTAGGCTTTGATAGATTGGACTAGCATAATGTTTTTCACAATTGGTCACTACGAGCATAATTTTCATCTATTTTTCGGAAAAAAAAGCACTGCTAGCATAAATTGGACTTTTTGTTATAATTTTGAAGTACAAAAGTTGTCATTTATTGAACATGCAACCAATGTTTTTGGTCCGAGATCTGTGTTACAGGCAAATCTAAGTAACGAAATCATTTCTTTGTCTGCTTATTTTCACTTTCATGGGACTTGGGTCCACAGGAAGTGACTCAGGACTCTCTGCACAAGACTCAACGTACAGACGTAACAAGCTCGGTTACCTGGGGTAGCGTCCGGGTGTTGGTTGTTTATTGTTTGAGTTTTTATACTTTTCAGACAATGAATTAAGGATTCTTAAAGTTTCTTGGTGTAAACAGGGTAAATGAGTTTGCCATTTTCTTGTAAATGAAGCATTGAAGCGTTTTTTTTTTAACAAATTTAAAGTGAAAAGTGAGAAGCATACTTTCTGCATTTTGTTTGCTAAAACGAGCTTAATTTACAAAAACTAGCAGAAGTATTGGCATAATTTTAGAAATATACGAACACTGCAAGTAGCATATCATGCTACTTTTGCGAGCACAGTCTATCAAAGCCTATTTTCCAGGGACCTCTTTCCTCCCCTCCCCTCCCGATAACTCGTGGTTATTAAACTTTGCGTGCATAACTCTTTAACACCCCCGAAATAAATTTCAGTGACATGCTATGAACCATGATTATTTTGTTTTCAACAGATTGGAAGATGGCAGGCATGAAAACATTAATCATTACTTTCGTTATCATGTTCCCAGTCGCGATGATAACAGAGGAAGATGTAAATCATGGAGGTAACAACTAACAACTACGACATCTCTAACAAATTTAATTGCGCACCTGCGGATTGTCGCCATTATACTGTTCAGCGTCCTGTCTCTGCTTCATGTACAAAAAGCCCCTTAAAATTTTCATTTTTACACTTTCCCTAAAACATCACTCCGAGGATTCCATAATTTTTACATTGGCCATAAAATTTGCATGAGAATTGTTTTCAGCTTTTCCTGTAAGTATAAGCAGTCGTCATAAGAGAAATTGAAGACAATTTACTGAAGCATAATTTTTGGGGCGTAAACAAGATGTTTTACGGGGGATGTAAAAATGGTGAATATGTTAACAACTTCTAATAAAACAAATGTAATAGCATTATATTTGTTTTATTATTATTTGTTAATTTTACACTTCAGAAATGCGGGATCAACATTTGACAAGATTTCTTTCGATCAGTGTCCGTTCATGAATTGCTTTGCGCTATTGTTTTCTTCTCTAACGGATTTGAAATACATTTGCTATACAGTCAACTTTCCCTTAACAAACACCTCTTTAGACGGACAACCCTCGGGTGTTGGCCCCTGTCATTGTCCAGTCATTTGACTGTAACTATGCTCTCTATAAGACGGAAACCTCTCAAAGGCGGACAACCAAGACTTTTGAAACCATCAACGGACAATTGAGAAGTGCTTTAGGTAGTGAAAAATACCGCAAAACGGAAATGTACGTGTACATGACAGTACAAATTGCAGTAAGCAAATTACATACCCACTGAAATACAATACGCGTCTTCTTACAGCGCCTATCTTCTAAACGCCAAATGAAGATAACCTCTTAACCTATAAAACAGCTATCTTCTCGATCTTTTAGCTGAACTGTTTGAGCCTTATGGGAACTTCAGATAGTGACATCAAAAACAAACCATTATAATGACTTATTTTCATATGTTTTAGTACTTACGGTAATTAATGTACAGTAGAACCCCGATAATTCGAATTCGGAAGGGGAACGAAAAACAGTTCGAGCTAGCGAGGGTTCCAGTTATCGGGGTCGATTTAAAAAAATAAGTTGCCATGTTGCAATTACATTTTTAATCAAGGGGAAGGAAATTTAGTTCGAGTTAGCAGGAAATTCGAGTTATCCGAGTTCGATCGCGAGTTAACCGTGTAAAGATGATTGGAAAGCTTAAGTGGGGTGAAATTCAAGGGAAATTGGACTTAGTTTAGCGTTATTGTTGCTGTTCAGTACACGCCGTGAACGTTGACATGTATATGAACCATGTCCGATTGTACAATAAGAAAATGATTTCACCTTTCCAGTACATTGTAGTTCAGTTTTTTTTATCGCTTTGCACAAGTGTAACAGATGTGTATTTATCGCGAATAAGTTCAGCTTTAATTTCTTGTAATTACTGGCGCCACCTTACTTTGACTGTCTATTAGCGGGACACCTCCCTTAAATAGACGGAGAGTGGGGATAGGACCAGAAGGTATCTGTCTCAGAAAGAATTGACTGTAGTCTTATAATAATAATAATAATAATAATAATAATATTATTATTATTATTATTATTTTATTATTATCGTCATTGTCATTATCACTATCATTATCGTTATAGTTATTATTATTAAATTATTATTATTATTTTTTTTTTTTGTCATTTTCTAGTATTTTATTATTTATTTATATTAAATAATAATTTATTACAATTATAATAATTGTTATATTTATTATTGTTTTGCAAAGTTGATAAAATGTCGTTAGCATACAGATTGAAATTTTCGGTTCATATGTGTTGCTATTTTGCAGTTTGTCCTGTTCCGATGAATAAAGAAGAAGAGGAGTTTATTAAAGAGCGGGAAAGAAACAGAGAACTAATGGCAGAAATCGCCAGAGAAATTGAAATGACGTGCCTAGGTAAGTTAAAAAATAGAAATTAATGAGCTTATTTAAAAACCTTGGATGAGCAAGTCCTTCCGCGCGAATTGCACGCCCTTTTGAATAGTTTAACC
Organism: Porites lutea; assembly: GCF_958299795.1. Taxonomy (NCBI): domain Eukaryota; kingdom Metazoa; phylum Cnidaria; class Anthozoa; order Scleractinia; family Poritidae; genus Porites; species Porites lutea. The sequence goes on along the minus strand of NC_133208.1, from coordinate 8,395,557 downwards.
CCCTGGGACAGTTGGGAGTGTTCTATATGGAACAGTGCAGGTTTTACATTTCTAAAGCCACTTGCCGTTTTAGTTTAACCCATTTAGTTTTTATGCAGCAAATTCACTATCTACAGGTAGCCATTGTGACTCCTGAAGGAAATAACCCAACCTGCCTAGGAAAGGTTGGCCACACCATCGGGGTTTACGTCCAATAAAAAGAATACTCTGTCCAGTGTTGGTCCCGCCAGGGTTTGAACCCGCAACTTCCCACTCAGCAGACCGGCGCTCTTCTGACTGCGCTTATCAGACACTGCTACCTTATTATCGAAATCCTGACTAATCTTGTGAGAACAGGGGTCTTTTTTGCATGAGCATGCGCGACCGCTGACTTGTCAAAGAGCACGCGACCAGTGACAGCGACCGTGCTGCATAGTCATAGGAACCAAATTGTTCACTTTGAAAGCTTGCTTGAGATTGAAATAGTAGCAGGAACTTAGGAAAGACCTTCGTTGTACAAAATAAGTAAAGATCTGTTGATTTAAAGTGGAGACTGTTGGGCTGAACGAGGTGAAAGAGCAAGTTTCTCAAGGGTGTCTGACACGAACATGGCTACTTGTTGTTGTTTGGCGCTCGACTCGTGTCTTGATTCCCCTTTAAGAACCGCAAAGATTGGCATAGAATGCATTGCTGATGCGTAGCTAATGAGCAAAATGTTCTTTATTTAGTGTTTGTCTATACATCTGATGTTAATCAGTTTCTCGATGCCGTAGAGGATTTCTGTCAATTATTTGTTAATAGCTGATTTAGCCATATTTCGGGAGTGGATTAATAACGATCAGCGGGCGACTACCACGCCGTTTTCAGTTGGAATAGAAAGTTTTTGCCTTAAGTATTTTAGCGATACAAAGTTTGTTTATAGGAAAATTGTAGAACTTCTTCTTTTTGCGTGGACTAACATTGTAACGCATCTTTTACAGGAATTTGCTTTTAGCCAGAACTTAAATGTTCTAATGATTTTTAACTTTTGGTCGGCATCACATGTTTACTGTACTTCTTGGGAAACCTAACCGTTTGTTTCATCAAAATCGGTCACAAGATTGGACTTTAACTTCGGTCCTATTGAATGCAGTTTTGACTGTGTCTCATTGATATTCATTTTTTTTATTGTTCGAGACATACAGAGTGACTACCACCAACATCTCACCAGGTGACTAATCTACGTCTCGTGTGCTCTTAATTTTGTAGCTTTAAAGTGCTGGGAAAATTGTAGAACATATATTAATTCACTGCTGAACTGAACATCGGCTTTCGCGCACTTCGAACCCACTCGCTGAAATTTGCTATTTTTTTTTTTTTAATATTTCTCTTCCTTTCCGATTTCAAAACAAAGAAAATTGAAAGTGTTTACTTGCATCAACAAACGTTTCTGCACTTTGTTTAGACTTTGATGAGACCAGCGCAATCCTCCAGGCACTACATATACGCGCGCGGTTGTCCAAGTCAAGTGGGGAGATGAAATTTGATAGTAGCTCGTGTATGTTAAAGCCTGTCTACTTCGCTTTTGTAAAGACCATGTTAGAGTTTTTTTTTGCAAACTACACATTTTGTTAAATCACGAGCACATTCGCCAAGACCAACGAGCAAAATAATCGCTATGATAGCTTTGAGACGCGCCATTTTGATGAAGGCAAACCCTGTGGTGAGCCTCCATGCACATCGCTTGTTCAGCAGTCGCGCATGCTCATGCAAAAAAGACCCCTGTTTCTTGTGAGGGTTCTGAGAGTTATAGACAAACATTTTGGGCAAAAATCCACCGCCAATTTCGCTATTCGCCACTACTCTAAATAAAAGCTAAATCGCCCCAATTCCGAAAGGCTATAACTTGGACTAGATATGTATAGAATAAAAGAGCAAACAAGAAAGCTCCCAAAAACGTTTATGCTATTTTTTTTTTCTAAAAACGCACAAAATTTTCCGACTTGTAATTTAATGGTACCATTTTAGCTAAACTATTTCTAGTCCATGAGCCATTTTGTGAGAAGTGGGTAAAAATACAATATTAATTTGTAGCAACCCCTTATGGGAAACTGTTATTAAACGAAAACTTAGGGTGTGCTAAATTGTGATCAGTCTGTTACCAAACATGAGACTTAAGGAAGGAACGTTATTGGAAAAATTGGGGGCTTATATTAAATGGTTGTGGATGACGAGAAATTTTGCCCTTAAATAATGAAACTATAATTATGCAAATTCAAGTTAACAACCCCTTTCAATTCGATCAAACTTTTTCAATTCATGGCGACAATTGATATTTAAGGTGCGTTTGATTGCATGGGAAATCCGGATTTGAGTTTAAAGTCTAGATTTTAGATTTGGCAATCAAACGCGAAATGTAAAACGGATTTCACCCTCACCCCCCGAGAAATCTTTCACCAAATCATGACTTTATGGGTGTCCTTTATACCGTTGTAGTTGGAAAAGCGTGGACAATGTTTTTTTTTTTTTCTGCTTGTTATGCGTGCGCGTGCGAGACAACTGTTCTCTCAAAAACAGTTCATATCTTTTCTCGAATCCCCGATCTCCGCACCTCCCCCCCCCCGCCCCCCTGCCTGAAAAAAATATAAATTAAAAATTCAAAAAATTCAAAAACAGGAAGAAAGGAAAACCAATGACAGGCTTATCTGCGTTGAAATCCGTTTTCAGATTTCGTGTCGTTCGATTCGAATTTCAAAAATCCAAGTCCAGATTTCCCAATCGAATACGCCGTCCCTTCTATCTTTAGAAGTTAGTGATGAGTTTTCATGGCAATGATTGCTTCTGAGTCTTTATACTTTGACCAATTTTTTATGTTAAATTTTTCTTAGCCCATTCCCCCATAAAACCCCCAATTTTCTAGTTGATGTTCAAGTTTCATGTCTGAACACAGACTGATTACAATTTAGCACACCCTTAGATTTATAATTTTAAGGGTGCTACCTAGTTACATTTTTTGGTTCTTGGCTCAAGAACTATTTCGGATGCTTGCAAACAGGAAGAAAGATTTTTTCATCTCTCGCTAAACGTGAATAAAAGCAAAACTTAGCTATGAAAGTGACACTTACCGACTAGTAACAGCTGAGCTCAGACTAAACGTTCAGGGCGTAAACGAAAAAGAAGCAATTATACCGCTCGTGGCACGAAAAATTATCCCGCGCTGACTGACTTGTTTGGAGTATTGATACCAACGGTTCCTCAATAAATTTTAATCAGGAAATCATGATATCAGTAGTTTGTGCCAACAGGAGAAAAACGTTTAAGTCAAGGAATTCTTATAACTAACTTTTGCTCCCTGATTTGTAGACGAGTGTAAAGCAGGACTACATAACTTCCACGATAATGCATACTGCACCAACACCAAGCGTTCCTTCACCTGTACTTGCAAAACAGGATATACTGGGGATGGTGTCAACTGTGCAGGTAACATAACATGGAGCTGAAACGAACAGGATTTTATCTTAAGTCATATGCTATTCCATGCCAAAAATAATACAGCCAAATTGAAAGGTAGAAACCTGTTTTCATATTCAGTCAGTGTTATGTCACAGATTGTATCTACGAAAAGAGTTTTGGCCTTGGTACGTGTAAAGTTGTGGCCTCCAATTTTTCCCACAGAAATCAATAGCAACGGAAATAGTTTTAACCGCAAAAAAGTATATTTAAAGCCAACGCTGCAATGTACGTATGTTAATACAGCAAAAAGGCAACATTTGTATTCCTGCTTTCACAAAAGTAATAATAACAACTGCTACAACTTAACTGGTCGAGCTCGAACTGTATCCCCAATAAAGCACACAGGCTTAGTGCCAGTTAGGCTGGGGAAACAAAAAGTGTGACCAACATATGTCTGGGACAGGAAACACCGAGTTCAAAGGCTTAGAGACAGAAAAACTTGGGATCATCTTTGATATAACGAGATCATCCTTACTAATATACTTAACAAAACACGAAGGCCAATAGCCAGCTAGGCTGTTAGAAACGGTTAGGGCGCAGCATTTAAGGTAAACAGGTCTTTATTACGATTGTGGCTGGGGGTCTGTAGCATTGCCAATTCAGGACTGCGTCAATCATTGACTTTGTCGCCACTTAAGGTGGCCCGAACCTATTTATATGCGGGTTGGTTAGGTTTTGAAATCGCGTTTTTCGGCAGCAAAAATTTAACCGATTTGATGTTTTTCGGCATCCTTAATAAAGAATGGTCGAACTTTAAGAAACTGTTATTCATTTTCTTGTAGGTATAAAAACCTTTGAGATATCGGCATGCGTTTATATTAAAAACTGCATTTTTTTTCAAACAATGTCTATAACTTTGTAACCCTAAGACAGATTTTTCTCTAACTTCAGCAAATAAGCCTCAGGAGCTCCCTAGTTTTATATCTGCAATTTTGAAGTCAATCGTGACCGTAGAACTCGCTGCACAAATACCTGGCCAAATTTAATCTTACAATGCAACGCTAACACATTTGTGAAAGTTGACGCACAAATAGAGGAAAGCTGCCGACGGACCATCTCCTATCTGCAATGATATTGCTGCAAGAAACTGAGTAATCAGAAACCTACGGCGAATACAGTTTTAAACATATGCCGATATCTCAAAGGTTTTTATACCTAGAAGAAAATAAATAACAGTTTCTGAAAGTTCGACCATTCTTTATTTTCAAAAGATGCCAAAAATCATAGAAATGGGTTAAATCTTTCCTGCCAAAAAACACGATTCAAGACATAACCAAGACTCATATAAATAGGTTCGGGCCACCTTAAGAGCGGTCCCGGGACAGCTGTTCTAAGCATACATTGACGATAAATACATAAGACATTAGGAACGGGTGAAAAACGGCGCTAATCGTACAAAAAAAATATTATAAAATTCAAAAACCTGACAGAACTGAGCTGCCAACAGAAATAAATGCGGTCAGACAGAGGCCAGAAAAGAAAGCCTGCCCAAAAGTCCACGAAGGGAAAAAGTGCGGGCGGGAAATCTGGAAAGGGGCCAAGCCTCAAGCTCAAAGACGTTTCTACGGGACTTTACAAGTTAGTCGAAATAGACCGCTCCTAAAATAAGAAAACCAAAGAAAGGTTGTTTCAGAAACCGAGATGACGTACACGCGATATTTATACGTAGCCTTTTATGCTCCCGGTATGGAAAAGACAAGACAAGACAAGACAGGAACTTTATTTATACCAAACAGAAAAAAAGACATTTGCAAAAGACAATACTAATTATGTAAGGTACAAGCGTCCTTTAGCTAAGAAGCTAATCTAGCTAGGAGGCATTATAGGTTAATTAAGAATATTTAAGAGGTTTCATGGAGGCACAAAAAGAAAACAATGTAAAAAAAAACAACAAACAAACAAACAAATAAACAAAGAAAAGAAAAGAAAAAAACTCATATGTGCAGAATAGAATCACTGAAAAATTGAGGAACTGGAGAAAATATTGGAAAAGAAAGAACTTAATGTGAACTAGCTGTAGTCCCTAGCCTAACACCCAGGTTCTGTGGTATTTCGTGCTGTCAAAATCAGGTTATTTCTTATTCTTAGCGGGATCATTCGTCATAAATAACATAACTTGCCACATTTAAAACTTTGAATAATCATTTGTAACTGATTTTTATCTGCCATTTTACCGTTGTTATAAGGCCATCAATAGCGCTGCTCTCAGTTACTATTTATAAACCCGAAACTCAGACAAACAAACTGAAATTAACATCGCCGAATTCCTCACTGTCATTAAAATGTCATCTTTGCCTTTCTTTTGTCATAAAAAAAAATAATGAGAAAATGACAAAACTAAGACAAAAACTGCAAATCAGTCACTCTGAAGTCATTCGCGCGCTATGCTATTGAATTAGTGTTCCTTGTAATTGCTTTATTATAGAAACTGATTTATTCATTCGTGGACTACCAGTCTCGAAAGCATTGTATTACTATTTCTCATTCAATAGATATAAAACTGAAATAGAACTGATTCAGTTTGATAATTCAGCATTAAATCTTGATTTCCAGACTTAGACGAGTGTCACACAGGACAACACACCTGTGACGTCAGTAGTTCAGTGTGCTATAACACTATAGGATCCTTCGGGTGTGTTTGCGGAATAGGTTATTCTGGAAATGGAGAAGATAAATGTACAGGTTACACTTTCAAATTCCTTGATTGAAACACTCAGATATTTCGTAGCCACGTCTCTTTCACATCAATTTCCTCTGTTCGAAAGTGGTTTTTCACTAAATTCGCCTTAATTTAAGTCTCGTTAGTTTCCATAATACCTTTTACTAGTACTGATCGCACAGCATTAAGTTCCTTTAATAAGTCAGGTATATTGTAATTCTAATAGGCCATTTTCGAGTTGACTCGAGCTTCTGTCTTAAAACGACGCGAAGTATGAAGTCTTTTGATATGAAAATTAATTTCAGTGGAGAAAGGTTTGAGGATTGACCTCGTTTTGAAATGAAAATTGATCGCGTGAAATGGCAGTTATGGTAGGCCACAATAATTGCTGTGAAAGGAAAAGGAAATCAGTTTTAATCATTCAGTGCCTGACTTCTTTTTTGCAGATATAAATGAATGTGAAGCAGGAAAGCACAACTGTCATGCAAACGCTAACTGCAAAAACACTAAAGGATCCTTTGTATGCACCTGCAAGCCAGGGTATTCTGGGAATGGGGTTAACTGCACAGGTGAAAACAATACCTCGGTCTTCTTTATAATGAATCTTTTTCTAATCAACTCCATTTATCTCGCATTAGAGCTAAGTTCAGCCACAAGGTAGTATGCAGCTTAGTCCCTGGTAGTGCAGTTTGTTCTTTTAAGCTGAATAAGTATGGAAATGCTCTTGCATTATAAAAGTTTGTGAGTTGCAGTATCTGTATGCAATTTTAGCCTTATACATCCTTGAGATATTGAAGTTTTTTATGTATTATTATATTGTGCTCCTGCAGAGATTGTCATGTCCGAACACGTATTCACGCTGGGTGAGCTTACTACAGTTAATTATATCAGACCAATGTACACAATTCCGTCTTTAGAGTATGAGCGGAAACGTGTCCTTTTTATCCCTCATTCTGTTGGCCATTTTTCTTTAGAGAGGAAGTCATTCTGTATTCTCTAATGTCTTGCCTCCTTAGGTCTTGCGAATCCTCTATCTATACATTTGATGTCATTTCTGAATTTCTCACCTGCTCTATATATAGCTAAATGTTTTTGCTTTTCAGTATAGCCAGAAATCTCTCGCTCCTTCTTTCTTCTGATCGTAATCAATCCTAGAAAATAAAAAGGTTAAGTAAATCAGTTTTGATGATTTAGCCCTGCATCTGATTTGCAGACGTAAACGAGTGCATAACAGGAAAGCACAACTGTTATGCCAATGCAGACTGCAATAACACTGAAGGATCTTTTGAGTGCACTTGCAAGCCAGGGTATTCGGGAAACGGAGTTAACTGCACAGGTGATTATTTTACAGTAAAGACCTGGATCGTCTTGATGTTAAGGCTATTAATTCATTATTATTTTGTCTCGAGTTCCCGCGTTTGAGTCCCTGAGTAGAATCCAAAAGTGACATTTCCAAATGTACAAATAAGAGTTTGAAGTCTAGCCTTTGATCGACTAAGTGATCGTTGTCATAATTATTTAGCAATTACTGAATGAGCCTGAGTAGGTTGCATGTGAAGAATCATGTCACGAGCGAAGAGGATGTTATCCTCAATCTTGCGGTGACTCAATCCATCTTAATCGAAGTTTAGTACATCTGATCAATCCACTGAAAGCGTTACTTCTCCCAGTAAAGATAGATCATAGATAATCAAATAATCAAATCGCAGCCGGCTGAAGGCTGAATTCTTTAATTATTTACAATACAATAAAAAGTATAAAATAATGGTAAAAGACTAATTACAGTTTTGTTAATTAGGAATAATGATAATGAAGAGCTGAAAAAGAAAGGAAAAATAACGTATTAATCTTACATTATAGTAACATGTTTTGGACGGTCGCACATGGCTGGTTTGAACGAATTTTTGCAGCTGTTTGTGCGAAAAAGGGGCAAGTCGTAAACTCTCTCCTGTCTGGTATTGTAGTAGCCTTGGTGCTTCGGAGAAAGCAGGCAAGGGGATTTGTGCTGATCCGACGATATACTATTAAACAGCTTAAATGAAGCAGCTGCACCAACAAATACCAAGAAAGAGAAAAAATTTGGCCTGTCGGTGTTTACTGGTCGCTAGAAAAGAATTTTCTTACTGAATTTGGAACAAAATCATAACAAATGATCCCCGAAACATTGTAAATTGAAACGTAAACAAACTCGAACTAAGTGATTTTTATCCAACTGATTTGGTAAGTACTAAAACAACTATCCCCCTCAGGGTCGGTTCATAGCGCTAGATATATACCTCGACGCTTCGCGTCTCGGTATATTTCACCTGACTATTCTGATCACCTTTCCTTCGGGGGATAATTGTATATTATATAAACGTTCCACTTGAGATCGTTAATAGTAATAATAATAATAATAATAATAATAATGATAATGATAATGATAATGATAATGATAATGATAATGATAATGATAATGATAATGATAATGATAATGATAATGATAATGATAATGATAATGATAGGGGCAGTACTTTCCTTAGTATCTTTGCTGTCCCCAATAATGCTGTTTGCTGGATAACGTTCACGCCGATTCGCTTCAACATTAAGGAGTACATGAAGAGAATCGGCGTGAACGTGAGGTTGGAAGTTATCCAGAAAACAGCATTGTTAGGGACAGCAAAGATACTAAGGAAAGTACTGTCCCTGTAATAAGAAGGAAAAGAGAGACCTGGGACCCGTGGTGACTTGTTGTAACCCGCTCCCAAGGACTATAAATCAGGCCGAACATCCTGCCTGAGTCTACAACGAATGGACATAATAATAATAATAATAATAATAATAATAATAATAATAATAATAATAATAATAATAATAATAATAATAATAATAAAACTTATATAGCGCCGATATCAATATTGCTATTTTCATCAGCGCTTAAAAATAAAAATATTTCACACAAAAAATTACTAGGACTGCATGAAGTATACAAAGTGCATGAACCTACCAAAAAGAGTTAAAACAATTATGTCAACACTAAAATCATTAAAATTACCTAGACTACTTAAATGGTAAAAAACTGCATAAAACCTACTAAAAACGAGATTAAAAAGTACATAAAATTACAAAAAAGCTTTCTGAAATAAAAATGTCGTGAGTGTCTTTTGCAAAGATGCTATTGAGGGGCTACTCCTAATCTCACAGGGCCATGAATTCCATAGATGAGGAGCAGGAGCAGCAAAAGATCGATCTCCTAACGTTGTTAGAGTCTTGATTTCACAGGGTTTAGTAGCAGTGCATCTCAATCGGAGAATAAATTGTATTTACATGCTTCTTTAAGATTAATAAGTTCCTGGAGATAAAAAGGTGCTAAGCCAGTGATAGCCTTTTACGTTAACAGTAGTATCTTAAAGTCAATTTTGAATTTAACCGGCATTATACAGCACTGGTCTTACCTGGCAGTATTCAGATTTCTGGAAAATTAACCTAGCGGCAGCATTTTGGATCCTCTGTAGCTTATTAAGCTGGTAGGCTGGTAGGCCACAGAGCAGGCTGTCACAACAGTCGACACGACAGTGTTATACCTAAACGTTTGGCACTATTAAACAGCTAGTTCCTTCTCGTCGACCACAACAGGGCTGAAGACGTGTTTGTTATTTTTTAAAGTCGATTATCATCTCCTTGAATTTGTGAGCGTTTAGTCAGGGCTTCTGATATTTCGAGGAAAAAAAAGCAAAATTTCGCGGGATTTTCAAGGGCAAATTCGCGGAAAAATCGGCCGATTTCGCGGGATTTTCGCGGGGGAAAAGTCAAAATTCGCGGAAAAATCGGCCTATTTCGCGGGAGAAAAGTCAAAATTCGCAGACAAATCGGCCTATTTCGCGGGATTTTAGCAGAAAAAATGTCAATTTTCGAAGGATTTTCAGGGGCAAATTCTTAGAAAAATCGGCCGATTTCACGGGAAATTTCGGGGGAAACTTCGCCAAGAAACAATCAGTAAAAAACAGCCGATTTCGCTGGATTTTTTTTGGCAAATTTCGCTAAAATCGATCAATTTTTGCGTCGATATGACCAGCGTTGGTGAACGTATTTGCTCTTTCAACAACAGTACGCTCGAGAAATGAGCGAATGCTAAAGTCATTAACATTATGGTTAGTGCCCAGTTTTTCGCAACGTTCATCTGAAAACGCCTGGTAGTTTTGGGAAGTTGTTAACTCGTTTCAGTGACGAAGTTTCAAGCTAAATTTGGACGTTTGGGGTGAAAAAAAACCCGATCTACCCGGTAATAGCCAAGATAAGTATTAGATATGTTTTGCCGACATGTATTTGGAAATATTTCTGGCGGATTTCGCGGTATTTCGCGTTTTTTTGGGAATTTCGCGGGATTTCGCGGAAATACCTGAATTTCGCGGGTCCGCGACCGCGCGAAATATCAGAAGCCCTGTTTAGTTGCATGCATTGCTCACGTGACCATTCCTCGACGGCACTAACTGCGCTTTGAATGTCACCCTGTGCACCTCGCGGGACTAACTCATCAATAGTAGAGGGATTAAGCATCGCATTTACGGCAAACGGCAAAATTGAGATTCAAGTTGAGAAACTTTTAAAATGAGAAATGAGCAGATAAAAGCAGCTTAAAACAATTGTTATGAATAAAATTGGCCTGAATTTACCGATTTTCGTGTAGTTATAATAAACTGAAAACAATTAGTGAAGGGGAAACTTGCTTACGTTTGACGTTTGCCGTAAATGCGATGCTTAATCTCTCTGGTAAGTATCGTCAACGTACAAAATGTGCTTCTATGTGTCCACACTGAAATCCCCTGAGGAATAACGATGGGCCTAGTTTGGTTCCTTGAGGCACACCAGTGGGCACAGGGCCAAATTCATAAAAACAGTCTCTAGAAAACTTTAGGCGTTGTTGTCTATGAGTTAAGAAGTCGGCCACCCAGAGGGCTACAGCGCGAGGAAAAGATAGGCCGAAAACTTTGCACACAAGTAGGGTGTGGTCGCTGAGATCGAAGGCCTTCCTGTAATCAAACGGGACGACTCTCACAGCAGCCCTAGACCCGTCCGTGGCTTGCAATCAGGTACTTGTAGCATGTACGTAAGGGGGTGTAGGGTAGAGGACGCTGAGATGCAACCATACTGATTTGGATCAATCACCTATAGAACCGCAGGGCCGAAATGGCGACGAAGTCCTGTGCAAGTTTAGATATTACGGAGGTTGGCGATATCGGACGGAGATATTTGTTGATGTTGATAACAGGTTTTAGCTTGGGGATAGGCACCATCTTCCAGGATGATGGCCGTCTCTGCTCCGCGAAACTGCTGTTTTGCACAGCTAACTGGGCAAGCAAGGATACCTACGTACGCCTTCACCATACTACCCCATCTAATCCTGCCGCCTTCATAGGGTTAAGCCTTTTTAAAGCAGATAAAACGGCGGGTTCGGATAGGGTCAGCAGTGACAAATCCTCACTGTGTGACGGGAGGAATTCAAGCCTTTGGAGGGACTCCATAGGTTGTAGGAATCCTGAGTTGATTTGGCTGGCAATCTCTTGGTCAGACAGAAGAGCGGAACCTCGATCTATAAGTTGGCAAACAAAGGGTCTGAGCCAAGAGCGAGAGCCATGTCAGCGATCCACTTGACCGTACTCTATCACTAGCTAGGCTTGGTTTGCTTTAGGTGGTTCACTTTTGAAGCGTAGTAGTTGCTACAGAGAGCTATCCCTCTGTCTAAAGGAATGGGGCCAAAATGAAAAATCCGGCCGGATTTTTTGCGTTCGCTACCAGTTTACTCTGCAAAATCCTGCCAGCAAACCTCCTTAACGTGTACTAACCAGGCTTCTATACTTTTTACATATATCACTTGTAAAAGTAAACAGTAGTTTTAGGCGCCGAATTTATTCAGACCATACTCGGTAATTATTGGGAGTTTCAAGAAACGGCAATTTGAGAGAAACAATCAACTTGTTAATTGACAAAGCTATTCTAAAGAGTTGCAAGAAAAGGCACACCTTGGCGTTGGCTTTGAGTGTTTACCGGATCATTGCCAGAAATAGTGGACATTTCGCGCCCGTGATTAATTGTCAGCGGAATCTCATTTCCAAAATGGCGGACAAAAACGATCGTAGTCAGGAAAAGCGTATCCCCTGCGATTGTTAAAATAATTTGAGCTCTGTGGATCTGTTTTACGAAGAAAAAAGCTGGAATGAAACATCTTGCAAGAAAATGTTAGGTTTATACTCGGCCGAGCGGCTGATAGCAACAAAACAGTACGCGACTGTGCCTTTCGTGACATTTTCGTGACAATTTTGTTTTAAAACCAAGCCTGGTAGGCTAATCGAGGATTTTTGAATGCCTGGAACCTAGTTTATATCCCGTGAAGCATCTCTAGAGTTGTAGCAACAAACAAAATGGCGATTCGGTGAGGTTTGGAGTTGTGAAGCTTTGTCCGACCGAAATGTGCCATTCACAACTATGGCGTCCATTACTGGACTACAGATGGAAAACTGAGGGAAATAATGCGCCTTTGGAAGTATTTTCCAGTGCAAAGATCGTCCTTTTAACGACTGTTTTGGAAACATCTTCCATCGCAGAAGTGATATCGAGTCGTGCAAATTTACTTCAGTGAAGGGTTTATCCTCTAATCGACGAGTATTTCGCATGACTTCGGCAAGATTTTAAGACAATGTATGGAGAAATGGAGCGTACAACGAGAGATAAAAGTGGCTTCTTCGGGAAGTAAGTAAACCTACTTCTAATTAGCTATTTTTAACCCAGATGCGAAGGTTGCACAGCACTTAACATGTTTCGAGTCGTGCACCGAACACCGGTGAGCTCATAATCGATATATTTGAAAAAGGTTCCTTTTCTCCATACATTTTCTTATACGAATTCTCAGCCATTGTGGCCTTGGTGCGCACGCGCAACCACCATCTTGTCCCTAATTTCTGGCAATGAGTATATGACATGATACCACATAGCTGGATTGTCAAGTGTTTGGAGATGTTTGAAATAGCTGAGAATGTGAAAAGGCTATTTTATTAATGGTATGCAGACATGGAAGTAGAGTTATCATCATCAGGCGAGAGGTTGGAAGTCATTATAATTAGAAGGAGATGCATTTTCCAGAGAGCTATTTGTTTTGTGCACGATTACATTCACATTGGTGTTGAGAAAATCAACAGCAGGTTATGATCTTGCGGAGAATTTAAGATTAACCATTTTTTTTTGTGAACGACTTAAAATTGTTTGGGAAAAGTGAAGATCAAATAGATTCGTTGGTGCAAACTGTACAGTTGCTTAGTAAGGACATTAGAATGGAGTTTGGATTGAAAAAGTGTAGTGTGTTGAGTAGTGATAGAGGAATGAAATTAAGCCACGTTGGTGTCGAGTAAGTGTCGAGAAAGGTCCAGGTAAATCATTGATATGCATAAGAGTCGAGTCCATGACGTCACCCATTGCTTTAACCTAGGGAAAAAGTGGGTTCCTCCATACTGATATCTTATACAATAGGAACAATAGCCTTGCCTAGAATTGTCCGGTAAGTAACTTGAGCCCGGTTTGCTGGAACGGCCTATTCAGACAAAAATAGGAACAAGAGAAGCGATCACCTAGCAACACAAGAAACGGCTTATGTTTTCTATTACAATTTAAGCGCTTAAATTCGGATATATAAACAAAACACACACACAGAAAGTGGAGCAGAGAACTCTTTATTTCAATTTTGACTGACTACTACAAAACCGTTAGGTCTCAGCGCTTGGTGAGCTTATGGCCTTGTCATTTTCATGCGCTGTTAGTCTTTTAATTATATGCGAGTTAACAAGCCGATATTTGCATACAAAATGGCTCCACAGTAAAAACCCCAAGGGAGAACCTTGACTTATTACACCTTTTGCTGTTCATTACGAGGAAATACGCAATCATTTGCGTGAAACGGCGACCGATAGTGCGAAGATACATTCATTAGCGCGAAAATACGAACATTTGCGCGTAAATCAGATTCAATTACGATTTTTGCATTTTAATCAACACTCAACAGAATTTTGGGGTATTCATTTGCGTCATTCGACATACAAAAGGGAAAAATATACTTTCATTAACACCAACATTCAAATCATTAACATTATCTTGAAAATCATTAGGGACAAAGAACAAACATTTAAGTGCAAACGCTATTCATTAACATTTTTATGACACTGTTTGCAATTTAATAGCATTCCTGAACAGCTTTAGAATGGATAAGACAAACATTAATGCGCTTGCGCAATCAATTGAGCGTTCTTTACATTTAATATACAAAAATATGTTTTCAATTAAACAATACCAATTCCCCCAAAAAATTGGCCTGAATTTGTTTAAAGAATCACGCCGTACTTCGCTACTGTGTGTTTGTCGACGGCTGCGGCTATACATTTACCCTAGACGGCCAGAAGTCATGGTGGGGCGGGACAGGGAGTGGAGGGCGTACTGCTAAGTGTGCGGCCAAAGAGGACGAAACTTGACTATGACCATGGCAATATTACCTATCAAATGTTTTCCTCGGCAGCTGCTGGAGTAATGAATACCGTGTTGGCGAGGAAAAAATGGATCCCGATAAGTCGGCGGTCTTTGCGTATGACGGGGTGCCTGGCAGCCACCTAGCTTTGGCCATTCCCGTTCCATACGTACGCAGCTTATGCTTCCTCCCTCGACATCGTTGAAAAGGATTTAAGTTGTCTGAAAGCGACACCAAAGGCCGACATCTCGAGTCCGGAAATTTAAAGACGCATAACAGGAATGAGGGCAAAGCCCTAGCAATCCTACTAGCGGAGTTCGGAAACAACAACTGCAGTGCTTGAAGCCGTGCGCAGAAACATGACGTTGTGACAGCTGCTAAATGTGCTAAGGGGTACCATTTCATGCAAACCTACCTCCCAAAATGTATTAATAGCCAGATATTTGAGGGATATACATTTAACGGACTGAAATTCAGGCCAAATTTGTTTGAATTTCTATTGTTTAATTGAAAAGCGATTTTTGTATATTAAATGTAAAGAACACTCAATTGATTGTACAAGCACATTAATGTTTGTCTTATCCATCCTAAGGTTGTCCAGGAATGCTAATGAATTGCAAACAGTGTCATAAAAATGTTAATGAATAGTGTTTGCACTTTAATGTATGTCAGTTGTCCCTATTGACTTTCAAGATGGTGTTAATGACTTTGATGTTGGCGTTAATGAAAGTATATTTCTCTCTTTTGTATGCCCAAAGACGCATATGAATGCCCAAAAGTGTTATTGAATGTTGATTAAAATGCAAAGATCGTAATTGAATCTGATATATGCGCAAATGTTCGTATTTTCGCGCTAATGAATGTATCTTCGCACTATTGGTCGCCGTTTCACGGAAATGATTGCGTATTTTCTCGTAATGAACAGCAAAAGGTGTATTATAAAAAGACACAAAAAATTTCTGAACTTAACAAGGATCAAGTGAAACACGCGCCTAATAAACGCTAGCAATAAAACCAGACAGAAGAAACCGTTTTAAAAACTTTATTGAGAACCAATGACAAAAAACGGTATAATACACAGCGAATTGTTGTCGAAGAATCTTGTGCACTTGATGTTAAGTCTGCAACAGTGGTGATTATTTCTTCCGGTTGTGTTCTTGAGTTCAATTGTTATTTTAAAGCCAGATATCTTTTTTGCAACTGAAAGTATCGCTTATCTTTTTCATCGTCCCGAAGATTGTTTCCAGAAAGCACATAATACATGTTGCCCTGTATTTCTTGCATAGCTAGAAGAAGCAGGACGGGAGAAAGATTTTGCTGCTGTAGGTATTTTAAAAGCTCTTAAAAAGGAAGAAAACTTCGAGGAAACGTTGTGTTTACAACCACGGTAATTGTATCCATTTCCGTTCACTTACGCTTATATGCAAATTACTGTTCATCCGCCGGATTTCGCTGGAGACAAAAATATCGATTTTGAATTCCCAAATGCTTGCCTTTTGGGGCACCCTTTTTATTTTGGCTATCAAGATTTTAAAAGCTAAGCTTCAGACTTTTCATTCCAACGTTTTAATGCGGGAAAGTTAGGAGAAATGCTGCAACTGATTAAAGTCACGCAACACGCTTTAAGACCGCATAACTTGATCTTTCTGTTATTTTTTGTTCTTCTATTGTCTCCAAAACAATAACGTTTCCACCTACAAATAATAGGACACATTTGATTGACAGAAAAAATTTGCATTTACTAGCGACGTGTTTCTACAGGCGCAATTCCGTAATGGTATATTTTCTTGATACCCTGCTTGGTTAAAGCCTTATTCACTGGACAGGAGGTTTGTTCGCAGTGGGCAATTATCTTGGGTAGTAGTTTTTAGATTAATCAGCAGATAACCAAAAGGTCTTTTTATACAGCCTCCTTGTACTGATTTAAAAAGAAATCAGTTTTCCCGGGATACATTTGCTTTGCCAGAGTCAAGATTTGCAATGTGTCTCGTGGATTCTTGAATAGCACCAAATAAGTCATCTGATCGTCAAACACGATCAAATTCCGTTTGTTCACATCAAAATAGAAATCCTACTCCAAAGCCGTAGGAATTCCCTTGATAAATTCAATGTGTGGCATGGCGACTAGCATTTCTGTATACGCAGGACGCCATTGTGAATAACACCAAACGATCCTCTCTGGGGGAAGGTAAATTGCCTCTGAAGCTTGATGTAATAGAGATAGAACCCAGGCCGCTTTTCCGGACTTGGTCATTCCAGAAGTTTTGGAGGTGAAAGGATGCTCAAAGCGAAACCGCTGACATTTCTGTGAAGACATCGGAACTGTTTGAAATGGGGTGAGACCAGCATTGCGGTGTTTAGACATCGCATGCTTTTACATGCTACTCTTTCTACTAAACGATTTTTCGCAGACGGGACAGAACCAACCCACGTCAACTTCTCAGGAGCAGAATGTAGACTGAGAAAAAGGTAGAATGTTGCGCGTTTATATAGGTTTGGCAAGCCATGAAACCACATTTCTATTGCTTTCCTCGGCCTCCTCCACCACCACCACATTTCTGTTGTCAAGTTATTAACTGTTTTTTTTTAGTTGTTGTTTTTATAATAATATGTCAAGGTTCTCTCTTGGGGTTTTTACTGTATAGCTGAGCCAATTTGTATGCAAATGTCGGCGTGTTAACTCGCTTAATTAACTGACTAACGGCGTGTGAAAATAACAAGGCCATAAGCTCACTAAGCGCTGAGAGTTAGTCGTCTCCTTGAGATAGAATACCCGAATTTTGTGCTTGAGTTTTGTTTATATCCTGTGTTTAGTCATGTTAATTTAAAGAAATAATTAAAGATTTTTCAGTTACACTCTGTAACGATAGCGTGTTCAACAACTGAGGTATCAAGGGAGGATGGAGGTCGGGCCGACTAATAAGCTGTGAGGGGTGTGTGAGATGTGAGTAAAACAGTTTTGGGTGGTGTGTGAAGAATTCTTGGGTCGTTTTACTGCAAGGGGTAAGGGGTAAGGGGTAAGGTATACTGAAAGTGAGGAAATTGTCAGTTAAGTTGATTAAAGACATCTTGGAACAATGAGCTGAAACTCGACAGTTGGAAGGAAAAAAAGCTGCATGGTCAATTTTATGAGGAATACCCGGAACAACACATGTAAGAAAACTTGGAGCTGGTTACGAAGAGCACACTCAAAGATTCAAACAGAAGCACTTATTTGTGCCGGCCAGGAACATGCTAACCGTGCGAATCCCCTTATGTAGGTAATGTGGCGAGAGTGTAAAGCAAATTGTCTGTGAATGTAAACGGTTAGCCCAAAGGGAATATAAACAGACACATGACAACATTGCAAAAGTAGTTCGTTGGAAGTTATGTGAGATATATCAGCTGGGAAGGAAGGACAAGTGGTACGAACACGTGCCTGACAGTGTGAGTAAAAACGATGAAGTTAAACTACTGTGGGTTAATGAACATCCAATGTGATCATGTCATCGATGCTACAATAGACATGATCATGTGGTTGTAAACAAACAGGAGAGAGAGTGCGCCATTGTCGATATTGCTGTAGCAGGGGATAAGAGAATTGTTGAAAAGGAGAATGAGAAGGTTATAAAATATCAGGAGCCTAAAATAGAAATTGCAAGGATATGGAACATGAGAACTGTGCAGGAGATACCGATGTTGTATGATCACTGGGAAGTGTGACAAAGAACTTGGATAAGTGGCTAGAAAAGTTGGACATTAGAATTAGTATTTCATTAATCTAAAAAACTACACTACTAGGAACAGCAAGGATTTTAAGGGAAGTATTAGAGTTCTAGAGTAAGGAGGTGAAATCCAAGGGGACTTTGGTCAGGGATTATGACTCGCTCCCTTAGCAGGTAAATCGGTACGAGATCAGCCAGTGTACAAAGCAAGAAATGATTATAATAATAATAACAATAATAATAATAATAATAGTAATTTTAATGATAGTTGTAATACTTATATTGTTATTAATGGAAATAGGTCTGAGTGGAGTCAGAAGACCACAAAGCTGGAGTCCGATTTGTATAAATATAAGTAACAATTAATCGTAACTGTACCAAAATTTGTGATAATTTCAGATTTTATGAAACTAAAACACAAGATCTTGTAAGAGTTTCATGCGGCTAGAAGAAAAATATAAATAACAACAACAAAAACCAAAAAAACGCCGAAGAGCGTTCGCGATGGAGTGATTATTGTACCATTACTTATGTATATATGACGGGTACTGCCTCCGCGCACTGTATCCCACTACACTGTTTTTATCATAATTAGAAGAGCTCTAGCATTTAGTAGTGGTAATAGGACTCAGATTAGAATCAATTCCGTCTGTAATCATCGGAGTCATAGAGAAAACTGTTTCTCAGTAGTCCTTTTGTGGTCGAACACTATATATAGAAAAAAAAGACAAGCTAAATAGTAGCATCTCCTGTTTTTCAGACGTTAACGAGTGTGCAACAGAAAAACACAACTGTGACAACAGCTCCAAATGCCATAACACCAAAGGATCCTTCCTATGTATCTGCAGGAGGCCAGAATATTTCGGCGTTAATTGCACCGGTAAATATAATGTACATTAAAATAGTAGATTCCTAAGCCTGTGATAAAAATGGCCGCTGTGTAATTGGGGTCTATCAAATGGTGAAATCATGTTCATCATTGTCATCATTGGTATCCCGTTTATTTCCCCTTTTTCGTTGATAGCTATTTTAGAGAAGAAAAAAATCAACCAGAAAGGTTTGTTGAAGTCCTTTGGTTTCAATTTGATAAAAGCACATGAAGATTTGACATGATCTTTAAGGTCAAGTAATACGGGCAAAATGTTCTTTTAACTTGTTGCACAACATTGTTAGTTGCATTCCAAGTTCAAAAGCGTTTTTGCCCTTCGAGTTTAAGAGTGCAAATTAACGGTGCAGCCTTGTCTAAAATCAATCTGCCCGGTATTTTGGGCCATCGCTGTTTGTAAGTTTGATTTTGTGTTAAAATTAGTATTTATTATTTCAGTAGCTTCTAATACTGGTCTTATTTCGGTGGCGGAACACCGCGATAGTATGTCTTTAAACTAAGAGGTTGCCAGTACAAACGATTAACGTGACTAAGTAAAAAAGCACCCCAAGCACCCCCTCCCCTCAATGGAGCTTTGCGGTCTCTAGGTTAAGGGAGGAAGCTGACGTTAAGACCGATAAGAAGTTTTTATTCAGACCTTCTAGTTCCATCTTAAGACATCAGATAGTTACAGCAGCAACGGAACATGTAAAACACTAGAAACCACTTATTTTTGCAATCGTTGAAGCCTTTATTTTACTCTCCTCCTATTTTTAGCGCTCATGGACTCAAACATATTGAAAACAAATTCTTCTTATTTCTACCATCTGGGAAAATTTCTGGAGCCAGCGGTTGGGAACAATTCTTACTGGCTACTGTGCTGGCGGGCTACATTGCACGGCTGGGATGTCCGTACACAGTTTCACAAACGCTGCGATGGAAAAAGAGACACAGTTACCATAATAAAAAATGGTAAATACGTTTTTGGAGGTTACACGGACATTCCTTGGGGTAAGAATATTGCTTGCTCAGTTTAAAAGCAAATAGTAATAAAACGTAAAGTTGAGCCAGACCAGACTTCTTAACTGTTTTTGCTGCTGTAAGAACTAGGGAGGCTGATTGTTACGTATTAACCATTCTGTAAAATTGCAGATATGTTGAATATCTATCCTCCCGGTTCCTGGCGAGAAAATACATGGACCATAGTACTGACTCAAAGGTTACCTAAGTTTTCTACACAGGCCACCAAACTATGACCCCCACGGGCATTTTTGTCTGATTTTTAGCAACATAGCTATTCTTACTAACTGGAGTACGCTGATTTCGATTATTAATGTTGCCAAGCTCAAGCTTGTGTTAAGGTGGAGTTTTAGGGCATTTCCCTATGACTTCACTGTAAGGAGTTTTCATTCCTTTCCCAATTTTAAATTTAATAGATCCAGAAATGGTTTCAAAGGGCTCTACGTACATTTTAAAGACCATTTAGAGAATTTATAAAACGCTGTTTCTGCGAATTTCGAGGCGTCACATGACACACCCCTTAATATAAAATTTACACAGTTATGGCTAAAGATGTGGTATTTATCGTGACAATTTTTTTAAGATAATTAAAAAGTATATTAAAATAAGCCATTCTTTGATTGCTCTAGCTCTTGGCAATTATTGCAAAACCTTCACATTCCTGCAATTTTCCTCTCACTAAATAAGTTACAAGACCAAGGCAACTTCGAAATTTGAGTAAGTTCAAATAGTTTAGGATAGGCAGACTGCTTAATAAAATGTAGGTGCATGGAGACACCTAAAAAGAATAGGAGCTGCAGCGATTCTCTCAGTACAGACACTGAGGAGTGGCTTTCCACAAGGACCGACGAGAGATGTGCAAAGTTGCTAGAAGCGCAAAGGCACGGAACAGTGTTTGTGATGAACAAAATAAAGAGACAATAAAAAGAGAAAGCGTAAGAGATGTAACCACTCCTAGGGCTTTCCACAAGTTGCTCGGCAACTTTTTGGCAACCTCTCGTACTTCGAGCAACTTCTCGAGTTATCTTCTAATTCTGAGACATCGGAGCAGCTCTAAGTGCTTCAAATTGCCCTTAAACCACTCATGAAACTATTTCAGAGTCATGCTGTCTACGATGGCACAGAAATTTGTTATCGTGACTTCATACAAAAAGTGAAAATTGAGCTTTTGAAGGAACAGTTATTAAATAATCCCGCCCAAACGCAGAAAAAAAAGTATTTGTTTTGACAACGAGGCGGCCTCCATTTCATTAAAAGGGCAAGTAGCACGAAGTAGTAGGAGAAGTGTCGCACCTGTACAATGGAGTCTATTCTGTACTTTGCCAAAAATAAAACCCCGAGAGGTGCTCAAATCATTTACATCATTCAATGTGAGCAATTCATTTCCAGGAATTGAATCATCTTATCTGGATATAACCTGAATTTCAGACGATTACTTCGAGTCGTTTCTACTTCCACAGTAACGTCTAAAACGACTGCCCGTTAATACCGTCCAGTGAGGTCACTACTCCTTTGCCTTAACTCATGCAAAAAGTAAAACCCGATTTTCAACTGGCAAATAAAGAAATATCGTCTGGAAATGTCTACATAATACAGTAGTGTTTTACTCTTTTTGATCGTACTTCATGTTTAACTGCCATCTGCATGCAGTACTCTGAACGAATCTGTTGTACGTTTAATTCAATACTCAAACTCGATCGCAATGTTATTAAAACACTCACACTGACAACAAAAACACGACGATTTGCTTTAATTGAAAAGTAGCTATTTGGTCCTTAACGAAGAAGAAGAAAAAAAAAAAAAACAAGAAAAAAAGTTAAACAGAATCATTACACTTGACGGTGGAAATGACAAGACTTAAATCCCGGAAATTTTCGCTTTCGAATTTTTTTAACTCCACGCAAACATGCCAGGCATCCGACCCGGCAATCCCGCTAAAATTTCTCATAATTATACGTAATTCTGCGAATGTTTGGACAAGAATCGACCAATCAAACACTACCCGGTTTTAAGGTAGTGTCGTCACACTGGACGGAATTAGCGGCCGGTCGATTCAGACGTTGCTAAAAGAGTAAAAAAGGATTCGAAGTAATCGTCTGAAATTCAGGCTAATCTGGATAATGCAATAAAATTCCGCCTGGCTGAGGTCAGTGGTCTCATTGCTGCAGATGGGCCGGAAAGGTATCGCAAGAAGTGTCTGAGCGCTTAGTACCAGAATCTCAACAGGCAGTAATCGTTATGATTTTATCCGCTTTGAGTTCGGCCACTATACTGCAGAGCGTAACCAAATACTCCAGCTATCTGACGTATGGCCGGGATATAATAAGCTAGCCCAAAAACCAATACAAACATACCGCAGTCATCTATCAACAGGAAAGCATCATGAGAAAAGTTGGAGACTTGTTCGAATTCGTAAGCACTGATACAGGAGATTACATCATACAAGTTATGATGTACGCTCCTAGTTACTCAACGCTGTTAGTAGATCTACTGCACAAGGCGGGCCATATAAAGAGCTCTAAGACAGGCAATTCCTCAATTTGCCCCTCTCACTAGCGCAAGTTAGAGTCTGTTCTTGAAAGAGATAAACGGCACCGTTGTGCTAACTGGTTCTAAGTCCGGACAACTTCCTGATGCAGTACACTGCTAATAACATGACATCAACGATTCGTTACTAGGCGGACACTTTCCACGCAACACAGGTACCTGGTTGGCAAAGAGGCCCAAATAAAACAAAGCATTTAGCAAGCTTGAGGCCTGCTGACAGAACTGCCCTTGTAATTCCTGAGGCATTATGCAGCAATTGCAGGTAGCTAATATCGTGGAAGACAAAAGTGTCAGGATATTTACAGAACCTATTGAACAGAAGTGGTATACGGCTTTTATACTTTTGTTTGGCGTCAGGCATACTTTCCCGAAACCAGTGCTTCCGAACCCAAAGGGGACAGGCTGGGCGCAAGCTGGAGATCTACTGGTCCCTGCCTCTATGGCAATCAATTCAAACTCGGAGGCTTCGTTGGCTTGGTTTCATTTTGGTACACCACTGTCTGCGCAGCTCTTCTCGGTAATTGCAGAAGGTCACATTTGACAGAAAATTTGACAGAAAAATTTGGCTGGGGTGTCGAAAGCATAATGGTAAGAGATTTACCAGTTTACCGTAGAGTTGCCACAACCGTTACGGTTTGAATCCAAAAAGGGGGCGAATGCGTCTGGAACCGAGAAATTGGTACATGGTAAGCAATATTCCGTTTGGTTTGTACGAACTGGAATGAACGGACTACCTCAAAACATACTCCTCAATTTTTGGCTGGAATTTCCGAAAAGTGACCTTACCATTTACCATCCATCCGGAATTTCCGAAATTTTCTGTCAAATGGTAAGCACCCTTGAGGTTTGAGAAAGGCGAAACACGTCAATCAATCGTAATTATATACTGCGTGGGAAAATAGCCTTAAGTTAACCTGAAGTAAAAAAGAATCGGTTGTAAGTGAAGCTTTATTTTACTTGAAGTAATTAAAATTTGCTTCTTTTGAAATATTTCTTAGCTTATTTAGGCTCTAGTGTAAAGACTACCAATGTGATAAATATACAAGTGATAAGGTGATTTTTCTATAAGAAGGCGTGGTCAAGTGTCACGTGATGGCTGTATGTTAATATAAGCAGCGTAAAAACAATCAGAAATTCTTGGAATATAATTTTTAAAACACTAATAACGCTTTAAAAGAATTTCTGTTTCTTTTAAATTTGGAATTGTTAAAGGAAAGAAAACCCCTCATTTGGACAATGACGTCATACAGGAGCCGGCTCCTGCGTCATAGTGAAAATCCCCAAACTCCACCTTAACACAAGAACTGAGTTTGGCAACAATGATTTTCAAAATCAGCGTACTCAAGCTAGTAAGAATACCTATGTTGCCAAAATCAGACATAAATGCCTGTGAGTGTCACATTTTGGTTTCCTGTGTACCGCACTATACCCGCACAAAAAAGTGAAAACTACCGTATTATAATAACTCACAGCAATTTTTGCGGTAAAATCCTTTAATTTATATTTACCTGACGGGATACCCGTCGAATGAAAAGTTAGAAATCAAATGTTTTCTGTCATGAACGATATTAGATACGTCATCTTTACCCGCGGCCTTTTTCACCATCAGTAGGCCATGTCTAATTACAGGGTTATTTTAATAACCCTGTAATTAGACATGAAAGAATTAAAATTCTTTCATTTAAGTCCAATTCTTATTTCTTTAGTGGCACTTACCACGGTAACATGTAGATTTAGCGAGGGCCAAAAACGAAGCTCTCATTTGATCTTTTAAGAAATGCCTTTGAAGAAAGCTGTAAACCTGAGGCTTCGATACGGACAGTTGTTAGCGGATACCCTATTTTGACAAGTGGATGTCTAATATCAAGTTAATCACAAATCGAATACACCTTGGATTAACGCTTATAATAAGTGAGTGTGACATTTTACATTCGCTAATATGAAAGGGCGGACGTAAGGACGGAAGATTTTGTCACAATTACAATTTCTTGAATGCATAGATAACCAAATTTTATTATCCATAGTGCCTGGCTGCTTGTGTTTCGCGAGCACGAGAGCCTCGCCGTTATACCTAATGTTTACCTACAATCCTCGTCACATTACGTTAGGACACCCCGTGCTGTACCCATTTCGTGACAAAAAATGTGCTCCTTCCCTCCCAGTGTTGCTTTTTTTTGCTCCTGTCATTCCAACTCGCAAAATCCAACATTAAGGGGGTAGAAAATACCACTACCGTCCCAGCTATTATGACAAGTGTCGTAGGTATGTCAATTCTTGTACCTTGGTAAAACGATCAAGTCAAACAAGTCGACATCACGTGTTCTTATTTACATTGGATTATTACGGGATGAAAAGAAATGCTTTATTATTTTGTTTTCATTTCATTTATTTATTTCTGCCGCTAAAATTTATAACTTCGAGGGATCCATCTCCATTGGTTATTGTGTCTTGTTACATATTTTGCTTTTGTTGTTTACACTTTTAGTTTTTTCGATCAAGTCAGTGCGTGTGAAGTTCCAGGTGGGGTATCCCCATAAATTTCGGATAGATATTTGTCTCCGAGTGTTTCGTACCTCGGTTTTGGGTACTACTCGGGTTGAAGACACACCAGGAAAATAATGTCAACGGGATCTACCAGTTGTTTTTGAACTACTTTAATGTCACAATTTCCAATCTCGCGACAACTAGCTAGATGTGTATATGCGTAGTCAACTGAAAATAAAGGCATACATTGCATTGCTTACTTGTGAATCGACTATAAAAGCTTGATAAATCGAATCTAACTGAAAATGAAATCAGCAAACTTTCTTCAACAAATGTGAACATACTTACAATTCTGTAAGGCGTTATCCCGTGATGACACGGCTATTTTCCTATCTTATTTGAAGAAAAGGTATAAGACACTGTTTTCAATAACAGGATTCTTTCTCACAGACCCTTCAATTTCTCTAATCACGCTAGTCCCACGAGCGAGCTGAAAACTGATTGGCTAAATTCTAAGAAAGAATAATAATCTTGCGTGTCCGGTTTTATCGCTAATAAAAACAATCAAAAAAAATACCGTGACTCAAAACTAATTACAGCTGTCAACGGAGTGCAAAACACTCGGCCCCAGTGCGGAAATTGGGGACCTAATTGAGCAACGATCAAATTAGCACGAAGTTAAACTCAGCTATATTTTATCAGTTCAGTGTTCTGGAGTAATAAATGTTTCTATTATTGTTCTTCTCCACAAAGCTCTTGCTTTGTAGCAATAACGCATAATTTGTGTATGGGGCGATCGTACTCGCCATTCTGGGTTCTGATGCGCACCTTCCTGACTAATCCGTCCTCCCCTGGGTAGGTGTCTACAATCAGCGCCATCTCCCACTGTAGTCTCTTCCGATGTGGGTTGAGCTCGAGGACCAAATCGCCGATTTTGACGTTCTCTCTTTTACGAAACCACTTGTTCCGCGGCAGCAACGATGGAGCAAAGTACTTCATCCAGCAAGTCCAATATTCGGCAACTCTGTTTTGGACACTCCTTATTAAATGCCTCGGATTAACTCTGGTTTCTTGCTCGGGCTGAGGAGGACAGCTGTGACGACCAATTAGGATGTCGTTCGGGGTAATAGGTGGTTCCTCCCAGACGTCTTCGGAACTTGGGTAGAGGGGCCGACTGTTGATCATGTAGGTAACTTCAGCCAGGAACGTTCTCCACTGTTCTTCAGTGAACGCTTGATTCTTACATACACTGTTGAGGGCTTGCCTGGCGGACTTAATCAGCGATTCGACAACCCCATTTTGGTGACTCGCATGTGGGACGTTCCACTGCCATTCAAAATCACAGACAAATTCTTCTGAAAGGATGCTTTGTATCTTGGGGATGTCCCAATTCTGCATTACCTCTCTCAGGTATTCCTGTGCCCCTACAAAGTTGGAGCCTCGGTCTGACCAGCAGACGTTTGGGTGTTCGCGCAAACATGCGAATCGACGAAAGGCCATTAGGAAGGCTTCGGTTGACTTGTCAGTTACGAGTTCCAGGTGAACCGCTCGCGTTGTTGCACATGTGAAAATTATTATCTGGGCTTCTTGAAGTGTTCTTCGGTTCAGTCTGATCTGCAGTGGCCCGAACATGTCCATAGCGGTGTTCGAGAATGGAGGAAATCCGGCTGCTACCCGCAAACTTGGCAGTTGACCCATAAGCTGTTGTAGGGGTTTCTTGCGCAGTTTCCGACAGTCGACACACTTGCTGACCACGGACTTAGCCATTTTTCTGAGCCCAATAATCCAAAGCGTTCGCCTTGCTTCGTGCATGAGACTCTTGTAACCGCAATGTCCGCGTTTCTGGTGCAAGTGTCGTAAAAGGAGGATTGCTAGTGTATGATCTCTGGGCAGCACAACGGGGTTCCTCATGTCCTTTGGTAGGATCCTGGAATTTTCAAGGCGGCCACGAGCTCTGATTAGCCCTTCCTCGTCCGTTGTGGCGATCAGCTTTTCGTCAAGTTGTGACACATCTAGGTGGAGCTGACTCCATTTCAAGAGTTGCAATTCTGAACGCTTTAGATCCTGGACTGTTAGGGAGCTGTTGGGTACAGCCCTACGTCTTGTAATGTCAACAAAACGATGAACGTAAGCAAGGACTCTGCGAATTTTTGTGAACGTCGAGCAGCTTTGCAATAAGTAGCAAAAGATAGGGTTGTCCTCTTTCTCTTTGTGAACTGAGGCAGCATGAAACTCTCTACTGTTGTCGTGCCATTTCGTTGCAGCCTTCATTTCTTTTAAAGTCTCTTTTCGATCCTGGTGAGGGTTCTGGTCCTCGTCCTCAAATTTTGGCCATTCCGTCTCTGGCAACTTTAGAAACGACGGCCCCGAGATCCAACTTTCGAGGTCACCCGGAGCAATTCCCCTGGTAAGGGCATCTGCAGGGTTGTACTTGGATTTGATGTAGCGGAATTGTTCTGATCCCACTGTTTCTTGGATTTCTGCCACCCTAACTGATACAAACGGTCTGAATTCTCGAGGTGGGGTCTTGATCCACGTTAAGACTGTTCGAGAGTCTGTCCAGAAAGTCCTATCGCATTCGTGAAAATTAACAAAGGCCAGCGCCTCCTGGCATGTGTTGTAAATTCGCGTAAGAGCTAGACACCCCAAGAGTTCAAGTCGGGGAATAGTTTTCCGTTTCAGCGGGGCAACAAAGGGCTTGACAATAACTGGAACGCATTGATGACTTCCATCCTGCAGCTTCCAACGGAGAAAAATGGCGGCTCCATACCCCAGTTCTCCTCCGTCCGCAAAACCATGTACTTGAGGTGGACCTATTGCATGATCTGGTTTTAGCTTCCGGTCAAATTTGAAAGATAGAAGTTGGTTTATTGCTTCTTCGTTTTCCTTCCATTCTTGTTGGATTGCTTCTGGGAGGATGTCGTCCCAACCATATCCGGTACTCCACAGTTCTTGGAGGTCAATTCGGTACTTAATCGTCACAGGCGCGACGAGTCCAATAGGGTCCCATACTTGAGCCGATAGGGCGAGGCACGATCTCTTTGTGAAATCTTCTTTCTTTCTCACAACTGAGTCTTTCTTTAGGGCGAATGTGTCTTCTTGCTTGTCCCACTTGTGACCAAGCAAATCTGTATATCGTTCACCGCTGGTTTGGTCGACTTCCTGGCTGTTTGAATGCCACGCCTTTATCTGGAACTGACCCTTTCCAAGCACTTCGTCAATTGTAGTTGTGACATGCTTGGCTTCAGCAGCGGTTGGTCTGGATCCACCGATATCATCAACGTACATTCGCTCCTGAAGTTCCTTCGCCGCCTCAGGGAACTCCAGTTGGGAAGCTTTCGCCAGGATGTTGATGGCATTCGAAGCGATATCTGGAGCTGGCTTGTCCCCGAAATTTAGTCTGAGCCACTGGTATACAGTGGGAGGATCACTCTGATTCTTTCTCCACAGGAATCGATGAAAAACTTGATCATCCGGATGCACCAACACTTGGTTAAACATCTTGCGAATATCTCCGGCATACGCAAACTCATCCCAGCGCCATGCTGATAGAACATTGGGTAGGCTGCTGATGTAATTTGGTCCCTTCTCTAGGCGATCATTAAGGGAGAGACCGTTGTGCCCTTTGGATGATGAATCAAACACAAGTCTGACTTTTGTGCTCTTTTCTGGAGTGAACACCGCTTGTAGTGGCATGTACCATTCTTGCTGACTGTGATCCACGTTTTCAGGTGGTACTTTGATGACAAAGCTTTGATCTACTAGCTTTTGGACCTCTTCATCCACGATCGCAAGGCAATCTTTCTTTTTGAACGATTTCTCAGCTGAATACATTCTTTTCAAGGCAATGTCATAATTACTTTGTTTCGGAGGCCCGGTTTCCTTCCAAGGCATCCTGACTTGCACTCTTCCGCTCACCAACGTGGTCGAGGCTGAGAGAGCTTTTACGAACTTGTTCTCGCGCAGAGCATTTTCACTGCAGGTACAAAGTTCCGTCGGTCTGACTCCTAAGAAATCTTGATAAACAAGTTTCCTTATGTCTTCTGCGGCGCTCACAGTTCCAATGTCCACTGAGTGAACACGTGGTATAGCTTCAGCATCCGAGTCCAGTTGTCCCAAGATATACCAGCCAAAACAATTCCTTTTCGCCACTGGTTCTCCTGGATTACCGCTGTTTGTATGGATGTCAACAAAGGCATCGACGAAGTCAGTTCCAATCAGAAGATCGACCGTACCACCAGACAGATATAACTTATCTGCGATCGTCTTGAGGTGAGGATAAGCTTCAACAGTTTTTCTTGACACGGTCTTAGCACTGCTACAAGGCTTACGAACGGTATGTACTCGGAGGTTCTTTGGGATGTCTTCATCGACGGGTGATTCAATCACAATCTCCAAGACTTCAGACACCTCTCCCCTTTGTTGTCCTCCGGCTAAGTTCATAGTAAGGTGTGTCTGAGGACCAGACAGACCTAGTAGCTTTGCAGCCCTCTTAGATAAAAGACTTGTATTTGAACCGGTGTCCAACATGGCAATTAAGGTTTTGAAGTTTCCTTCGCTATCTCTGACTCTGATTTTCTGAACTGGACAAACTCCAGGTACGTTCTTGACATCGTTAGCGCCCTCGTTGTCTCTTCCTTGGACACTGTTGTTTTTAGACTCGGCCTGATCTGGACTTCTTTTGTTAAAGGCAGGTGCGTCAGGATCCAAGTTTGACTTTGATGGGTCCACCTTCTTCTCGTTATGAAGAGAACGGTGATGATTTTTCTTGCACTTGTCACAAGTAGTTCCGTCGGCCTTCGTACAGTCATTCGTGTGATGAGACACTCTTAAGCATTTTCGACATCTTTTATTCTCCTTAACGACTTCCCACTTTTCGTTGACTGTTAACCCTTGGTATACCGGACAGGAAGCGAGCAGATGCTTAGACTTGCAGCCGAGGGGACAAGATTCATCATCTTTTCTACTGCTAGCGTCATTGGCGTGATGATCGGTCCTTCTGCCTCCGCGCTCTTTATAGCTGATGCTCCCCTCAATTTCTTTCTTTCCCCTGGATCGAAAGGCTGCCTCTTGGTGGAGCCAATCGACTAAATTTGCCACGTTTTCTTCTTTCTTTTGTCGTTGCATCTCTCTCCCAAAGTCCGCGTTGTCCTTTGGTTCAAGCTTCGACAAAAGTTTCGACATAAAGAATGGCGCTTCACTTACTTCCTGAACAGGACAGCCATTGTCCTCCATGTCACTCACAAACACTAGTACTGAGGTGGCGAAACGTCCCAGACTCTTCGAGTCGCCTTTTACAGTGCCGTAGTTATCAATTTCCGCCAGCAGCTCGTCCATTAACTTCCTTTTATCTGCAAATTCTATGTCTAAAATCTCCCATGCTCTATCGATGTTTTTGCAAGTCTTCAACTGTTCTGTCCACCAAGAACCCTTGGGCATGGCTTTACGAAACCTCTGAAGTTGTTCATCCTTATCCTGGCCATGTTTTTTCATCCAATGCTGAAATTCCTTTTTCCAGGTTAAGTACGCCTTGCGTGACCCATCCCACGATGGGGCCGGTAGCCTTTCTAAACCACTTGCGTGCGGTCTTGATGCCATATTTTCTGCCATTGTTTTTACTGCGTCAGCGACTGCTTCGAGGATTGCAGTGCTTTCAGAGGTGTTTTGCGATGCTGATTGGAATGTACTAAATTCTTTTTGATAACTCGCATATTTTCGCAAAGTTTCTAAATATCGCGGTTTAATTTCGTCTCCTGAATTTAGATTTTCGGTTATTCTTTCGTCTTCTGACGTGACTCCTTCTTCAACTAGTCTATCAGCAATGATCTCCATCTGTTTCTTGACAGCCCTGTACTTTGATTCGATCTCATTAAAAACAGCTGCCAATAAGTTTAGTTCGGGTTTCACCGAATAGAGAGTTTCAAATTCCACGAATAATTCATTGAGTACATGGATAGCGTTATCTCTTTTCCCAGAGAGGGTCTTTAAATCGATCTTTGGAGGCATCGTGTTGCGATCTAAAAAATTGTTGTCGTTCTTTCAACGTTCACGCCCTTAGCCTCGTTTTCATGCAGAGAATTTGGCGTGCGGTCCTCACGCGATCACGATATCTAACCATAAAACCGAAGAATCAGATAATTTGTACCTTTGTTTAAGAAGTCTTGTCCTTATGGCGAAGGTTTCCAAAGACAGTCGGTCGCTCCTTTTGCTGTCGGTCGTCCTCGTTTTCCTGTCGCCAAGATGATCTTCTCGATGACTTGTTGACCTTTGGTGTATGTCCTCGTGCGTCGTAGAATTTTGACTGTTTCGTACCTCGGTTTTGGGTACTACTCGGGTTGAAGACACACCAGGAAAATAATGTCAACGGGATCTACCAGTTGTTTTTGATCTACTTTAATGTCACAATTTCCAATCTCGCGACAACTAGCTAGATGTGTATATGCGTAGTCAACTGAAAATAAAGGCATACATTGCATTGCTTACTTGTGAATCGACTATAAAAGCTTGATAAATCGAATCTAACTGAAAATGAAATCAGCAAACTTTCTTCAACAAATGTGAACATACTTACAATTCTGTAAGGCGTTATCCCGTGATGACACGGCTATTTTCCTATCTTATTTGAAGAAAAGGTATAAGACACTGTTTTCAATAACAGGATTCTTTCTCACAGACCCTTCAATTTCTCTAATCACGCTAGTCCCACGAGCGAGCTGAAAACTGATTGGCTAAATTCTAAGAAAGAATAATAATCTTGCGTGTCCGGTTTTATCGCTAATAAAAACAATTAAAAAAAATACCGTGACTCAAAACTAATTACAGCTGTCAACGGAGTGCAAAACACCGAGGGCCTGAAGTACTGACCCTATTTGAAGATGAGAGAAACGAAAACTGATACCTTATTTAAGGGCGTGTCTCCGTAAAACCGACCAGTGATTTCGGATCAAAAAATTAATTTTCCTTGTATTCTAGGATATTTAAAGTCTTTACCTAATTAGTTACAAAAATGCATTTTGTTTGACCGGAAATGCGAAATAATTTTTTACGAATTTTTTAATTTTCGGCCGGCTGGCACCACGCTATAGCCTTTGAAACTGCAAAACTTGCCTACATTGCCGGCGCTACAGAAAACAAACAACTCGTTCAAGAAGCCCGATTTTCTTTTTAATATACGGATACACCTCCCGAATTATTTATTCATTTTAACGCCAAGAATCTTTTTCCTTGCACGTGTTATCAGTCTGCCATCAAAACCAAAAATAGCGCAACTTTGAGGGCAGTTTAAAAAAGTGTGGCACCTGTCTGAACGTTGCTATCTGTATTAATACAAACTAGAAATGATAGTAAAACGTAAAAAGGAATAAAATTTTTCTGCTTTTCACGTTTTCGAATATGAGCACCGTTTGAATTTCCAGAAATTTCGAAGACAAGATAATCAACGAACACCTGCCTTGTTATTCTCCTCTTTTAACTTCGCTGTTTGTAATGTCCTTCTTGGTTTGTAGAGCCCGGATACTATTGTGCCTTAAGCAATCGCTTTTACTAAAATATTGGTTTTCTTATCATTTGTCCTCTAAGGGAATTTTTTGCCCTATTTGTGATAAAAGTAATGGTACTCGTTGCTGGTCGCGAGCGTAACACGGTTGTTTCGTGACGTTCAAATTTTTTCCGCTATTTGTTAGCGGCAATTGCCTTTGAATCGCCATACATCGATTAATTTACTTCTTCAGTTTAACGTAGATGCATTGAAAAAATTGGCTCAACACATTTTAGAGAAGAAAATTGAGAATCCACTAAAACGCTACCAAGAGAGAATGAGGTGACGCTACAAAAGTTCGTTCCAGGCCCCACTGTTTTTCGAAAAATCATTGGACAAGATTAAGACGTCGAGGATTTTTTTAAAACGTTTCTACGTGATTATGTATAGGTAATGAAACCCAATAAAACCAATAAAAAAGTGTACAGCTCTTTAAAATGATTCACAAGGGCAAGGGCTAACGTTCCTGGGCCGTGGCCACGAAACATGAACTCTTGCCCCCTTTACTTACCATATAATTTATGCATCCGAAGAGCTCATGTAGCTTTACCATCGAGTAGCGGTAAGCATTAAGATTAAGAACCTGGGTCTTAAGGTTCCTTGTTAGCGCATATTTTTGTGCCTACAAAAGAACAAGCAAGTCACTGGAAGGATTTTTGTTGTTTCGATCTGACCATGGAACGCATGATCTAAATCGTCGATACCCAGCGTTTGGCCCTATTACTTCAGCAATGCATATTTCTTTTTCCATGTCTGTTCCCTCATTCATTCTTTTCCATCTCGTTGCTGTTCTAATCTAAGTAATGACGACCTAATTTCTTTGAAGCCAGGTCTGAAAACAGGTATGGATTTAAGAGGCCAGGCCTGAAAAACGGTGTCAAACTAAAATGACCTTTTTTGGCCTGAAAAAGGATCCGGGCGGCACACCCCCAACAAGAATTCCCAGGAGTACCTCCCGAGATAACATGTTCTTCCGCGCTAATGTGGATCACCACTAAAAAGGTTCACTTCATTCTATGCGTATTTACGACAGACATGCCAGTGACTGCAGACTGTGGCTCAGTCCAGGTGCGACAGGTATACCACGGGTAGTGTCTGAGCAATGATGTGCATAAGGCTTAAAAATTATTTGTAATACCAATTACCGATTGAATAGAAATTTTTGTAATGCTACAATACATTGTCTCTTCATCTGTCCTTCTGTACATTTGCTCCCTGAGTAATTTCCTCTGGCCAATTGCAATGCTTATTTTCCCCCAATTTTTGTTTTTGCGTCTTGAACCGAAGTACTGCAAATAGCTGTATCACGACAATGATGAGCTTGACTTTCGACTCATATCGACTCATAGCAGAGAAGTACTTTTTCGGACCAACACAATCGCGACTTTCACTGATTATGACGGGTTGATTGACAAACGGCAAAATAAACTCAAAACAGTCTTATTCCCTAGTAGGATTCGAAGTCTCGAAAAATACTTTTAGAATAAAAATTGATTTTATCAAGTAAAATTGTCAAATTTCCGCGTTGTTACCTGAGTCACGTTCATCTTCTCTTCTAAAAGCGAAATGTCTATTAATATTAAATTGACTTTCAAGAATACTAGAAATCTGGATGCAGAAAAAATAAATAGTTTGTAAAAACCTTCCGTGCACATTTTACATAAAGCAAAAATCCAGAACTACTTTACAAAATAAACTAGCCTGCGTAGAATGGCGGTCTTGTCGCGCAAAGCTCGCACGAAAGAGCATTGCTCCCGCCCCAATCTTCTCGTGGTTTCACAGCCCTCGCCCGCCTTATAAGCTTGTACTGCGCGCCAGACCAAAACTACGCAGGCTAATAATATAACCGGAAAATCAAACACGTAATGGAACAATTCTTTTTAAAGGTTTAAGGAAAACGTTCAAGAGTTATTCTCTCGACCTCCTCTTTATGTAAAATTGGATGTACAGTTTCTTAGACAACTCAGTCGGCACAGGTTATCGCCTCCTGATCAGCATTAAGAATACTGTGACATTTACTATGACTTGAAGAGTAGTTTTTGTTTTCAACTGAAAGGTAAAAAGCTAAGTCCGTACCTCGAAAGAGACATGACTATCTTTGAACCAAACCTGAGCCCTACACCCACCCTTCTAAACACAGCTACTAAAAGCTACACGGAAAGGAGAGAAGTCGAAAAAGGGATTGGAGGTCACATTTGGGGATCGGCCGTTAGACTTCTCCCATAGAAGGCCGCGCAATAACCAACTGTACCAATCCTTTCTCCTCAAAAGCAAGTGAAAACGCAAAGTAGCGCAGTAGAAAGCCTACCGGACCGAGTGGGACTTGTGTTTCCAAAAATTGAGTGATGTTACATGATCATTTTTTAGCTTTTCC
This sequence comes from Porites lutea, assembly GCF_958299795.1. Lineage (NCBI taxonomy): Eukaryota > Metazoa > Cnidaria > Anthozoa > Scleractinia > Poritidae > Porites > Porites lutea. The sequence goes on along the minus strand of NC_133208.1, from coordinate 8,360,411 downwards.
TTGCTCCTAAAAAAAAAAAGATGTTGACACGTCCTTAAAGGGCGACAGTTTCGAGCCAGTTGCAGCCCAAATAATGATCAATTATGTATCACACATACGAACAGACCCGCCCTGACGAATATCAGTTTGTATTTTAAGTGGTTCGTTATATCTTTTCTTTCTTTCTGCAACGTACATACTGAATATGTCTAACCTCGAAAATCTCTACAAGTAGATTTTCCCAAGGCCACAGCAGACAGTCGGTCTGTACACTCCTTCGATATCGTAAAAAAACAACAACAACAACTAACAACAGCTCGTTATTAAGGACAGTTTTCTTTGTCCCTGGGGAAAGAAAACCCTTACATTTTCTCTAAATTCACCCCGAGATGGTCCTAAGATCTTTATTTTGCGTTAAAGATACAAAAATAGAGGTTTATTCATATTTAACTCTTTAAAACAAAAGGAATTAATTTTTAACTTTTTTGTTAACCGTAACTGAAAAAAATTAACCGTTACTCGTAAAAGAGCCAAAATTTTAGCCGAAAGCCGTAGAAGCCACCACCCCATTGAGACCCTCTTGTCTGCTTCGTGTCCAGACGCACACAACTACGCAAACGTATTTCAAATAGATAACTGGGCTAAATTGCTTTCTTAGCGTCTTATCGCGTCACATTTGCATAGAAATTAGTTTTATTTACCCCCGGGGGGGGGGGGGGGCCTTTAGGAATTTCTGGGTGGGGATGTGCCGCTGGGAGCTTGGAACCCTTAACCTTTACCAGAGCTAGTTCAGCTGAATTTTGCTACCCTATACTAAAGTAACCTCCCCAAATCCCCCTATCCTAGAGTAGCTGTGTACCTAGTCTAGATCAAATCTTCAACCAACTGATCAGTTTCCTGAAAAATGATACCCTATTCTAGACCCAAACGCTCTGATTTATATACCCTATCCCAGAGTAAACTGCTTGAAAACCATATCCTTCACAGCGGCACATACCTATATAGCCTATATATGGCAGTACCCCCCCCCCCGGGTATTTACCCAAGAAATTTTACTGCCATATCTTGAGGAGTCGATCCTAAAGAAAAACTATTTTTAGCAAAGACCTCGAGGTCGGGTGTCACCAACGAGTCACGCTCGCGGATACGACCATTTTACAAACCAGATAACATTGCAACAAAACAAGTATAAACACGGAATCAACGGCCAATATAGTTTCAGACGATTAAGAAATAACCTTAAAATGAAAAAGAACTAAGGTGAGATCCATCAAGCCATCAAGTGAAGTTGACTTTCAAGAGCAAAGCACAAGGCGAGTGTTCGTTAATCATCAGGTCTTCAAAATTTCTGGAAATTCAAACGGCGGTCATATTCGAAAACGTAAAAAAAAAAAAAAAAATTATTCCTTTTTACGTTTTACTATCATTTCTAGTTTGTATTAATACAGATAGCAACGTTCAGACTGGTGCCACACTTTTTTAAACTCCCCTCAAAGTTGAGCTACTTTCGTGTTTTGATGGAAGGCTGATGACACGTGCCAGGAAAAAGATTCGTGCCGTTAAAATGAATAAATAATTCGGAACTGTGATATGGCTAGGACATCTGGAGTGGTGTATCCGTATACATGTATTAAAAAGAAAATCGGGCTTCTTGAACGAGTTGTTTGTTTTCTGTAGCGCCGGCAATGTAGGCGATTTTTGTAGTTTCAAAGGCTATATTGCGTCGGTGCTAACCGGCCGAAAATTCAAAAATTCGTAAAAAATTATATTTCGCATTTTCGGTCAAACAAAATGCATTTTTGTACCCAATTATGTAAAGACTTTAATATCCCAGAATATAAAAAAAATTAATTTTTTGATCCGAAATCACTGGTCGGTTCTTACGGAGACGCGCTCTTCAGAGGCGCACCCCTACAAAATGAGACTCAATTCAAGGAAAAAAAACACAAACTAAGAATTTAAAACAACACATACCCTGCGTGATCAGAAGGCCTTTTCGTAAATTAATTGTCAGTCACGCGCGAAGAAAAGAGCGTGAGTAAAGAAACGCCGAAAAAGTCTTCATTAAGTCGCTTTCATGATACTCTAGGGTAAAGTTCAGCTAACAGACCATTTTTTTTTCTCGTGTAGCTGGGCATTTGTAGAGGGTCTCAATGGGGTTAACCGATAGGCGTAAAACGGCCAAAAATTTAGTCGATAGCCTAAAAATTGAAAAATTTTAACCGTTAGCCGTAAATTGGGTAAAAAAGAGTTAACCGTAAAAGAAATTGTTCCCTATATTTGTTAATTTTAAGGAAGGTGCTTAACTCGAATATGGTTGCGTTTTTTATTTTCCGGCACTTTGACTCCGTACGCACGTTAGGCGAAAAGCCTTCTAGGTGTTGACCAAGACCTAGGCTCCATTTCCGCCGCTATCTCGGGGAACTTATTTTTCCTATAGCGAAAGAGGGCTTCTTGCTGGGAATTAATATTTGCGATTTTCAGAAGGTCGTGCCCTTGAAACACTAGTGAAACAACACGCAGAGCTGTTTGTAAAACACGTTGCCCATAAAGAACATTTTACTGTTTTTCTCTGACGCCACGGTAGACATTGCCATGCCTAGTCCCTGCATGTACGGCGTCTTCCCACGCAATCTCGGTCAAGGCATTTCGCTGGCGAACTCGCTCGGACCACGTGACCCGAAACGCATTAGCCGCGCGGAATAATGAGGTTTACGGACAAGGCAACGACAGGCAGTCGTTTTGTACATTCCTTCGCTATCATTAAAAACACGTGCACTGTACACGGGAATTTTGTTATTGGCCGTTTTCACACGAGAGCTAGAACGGGATTATCGAGACTAGCCTGTGTACAGTCGCCTCCTCCTCCACAGCGTTAGACACCCCTTCTCCAATTTTTTCTGCTGGGAGGTTGCGGCTGTACACAGGCTCAGTCTGTAACGGATAATCCATCTTCCGTCCTTCAAAATTGACGGATAAAGTCAGGGGTATTGTTCATTTCAAAATTAAAACTATTCCATTTTCAAATTGAGACGTATTACCTATCTGACGCAAATCATCAAACGGATAACCCGTCTCACACGAATAAGCCGTCTCTAGTGTGGAATGTCGCGCCCCTGCCTTGAGTTGGGCGTTCGCGTGTCTGCTTACTATTGGCATTTCTATGTGTAAAATAATATTAGAAGTGGAATACTTTATAAAAGTATATTGATCTATCAAATGTGAAAATTTTTCAATAGAATAGCTTCTTTTATCCCGAGATGATCCGAAGGCCTTTATTTTGCTTTAAAGATACAAAAAATACAGGTTAATTAATATTTAAGTTTTTGAAACAAAAGAAATTAATTTTTAACTTTTTTGTTAACCGTAACTGCAAAAAATTAACCAATAGCCGTAAAAGAGCCAAAATTTTAGCCGATAACCGTAAAAGCCACCACCCCATTGAGACCCTCTTTATATCTGTAGACTCTTGAATGTTAACCAATTGATAACGGCGGGAACGCAACACTAACAAGGGAAAAATTGATTCAGTATGGAAGAATAAGACCCTCATATACCATACTTTTTCGGGCGTCACATACCTATCTAGCCAAAATATGGGAGTACCCCACTCCTCCCCCTCCCAACCCTCCAAGGAGTCAAGTTGAAGTTTAGTAAATTGAATCTAGTTAAAAAACCTACTACAGTCTAAAAGTCAGGGAACACGCACGGGGAGGTGCTGGGGGAAAAACTTGCCCCTTTCCGCGCACTTTTTGTGGGAAAGAAAAAAAAATGTTTGCCACAAATTTTTGTGGTTACATTCATGTTAGAATTAAAGAAGGTATAACTGTAGCTGAAAAGATGCAATAGTCATTGTGATTGTTATGGCATTGCAAAGGCTCGATTAATCCGTTTCCAGAGGCGACTTTTTACGCGTGTAAACAAGCGGCGATTTCACAAAGACTCTTCTCGAGTGCTAACAAAAACACAATAACCATGAAGCCGTTGTCTCGTGGGTTTTGCGAATATAGTAAAATGGGTTTTCTTGGCGGCAGAGATATTCCCACCTTATTATCCAGCTTGCGATCCTATAACCAATAAAAGTAAAGCGGAGAAAAATAAGTGTAGATCATAATTAATGTAGAACCATGATGAACTTTCATTACTCCCTAAAACAATTCAATTATCTCCAAAATTATTTTCTCAATTATCCCTTACTGGTTCCCTTATCCCTAAGGAAAAGGTCTGAAAGGTTAGTTACATCACATGTCAATGCAAATAAGAAATGCATTATCATTGGCGTATATCATATATCATCTCTGTATATCTGTCTTCAAAGACTATGTCCATTTTCATAACTAACTGTAAGGAATAGCAATACAATAAACAAAGGGAGGAAAATCAGAAAAAAAAAGGAAAGTTGAAAAAAATGTGTGATTCCATTTCACTCATGGTTCTTATTAAGTTTGTTTTGTTTTAGTTTATGATAATTCATTTAAAGTCAAGAATAAAAATAAAAATAAATAAATAAATTCAAACTAAGGAAAATACAGTACAGAGTAACTACACCACAGTGTTTACTCAAAAGTTAATACTTACGTTTTGTTGGTTTGTTAGACTCCAGTGGTTTCTTTGGCTACACTCGCAAGGCGTTTATATTTTCAATTAGCAATAAGGAAGAGCTGGATCCCTTTGTGAGTGAGGTGAGGAGTCCAGACAGGGCAATTTACAGGGCGTCATGGTCTGGTCCAGTGTTTGGTATTTACATCTACATTGTTAATAATGCCAACAGTAACAGCAACTCACGCGCACGCCTTGGCTTATACTACCCTGCTCCTGCTGCAGTGCAGGACCCAAACACAATCCTGGCCGGGACTGAGCGCTTCTCACCTGATGAGGTGGAGGTATTTTATCTTGACCCTACTCAATAAATATAAAAAGAACCATTTCATTAATTACAGCCAAAAAACATGCAGCTATATTAACATACTTACTACCTTCAAAAAAATGTACATCCTAATGTATATTTCTCGACAACGTAGAAAATCTTTCATTATTTCCTTGATCTTTAATTTGTTAAACACGAGACAGGAACATAGTCCTTGCTTATTTAAGTTTTTTTACGTTATCTTATTTTTAGCCAAGGAAATTAAGTAAAATTGATAATGATTTTTTGATTCCCGCAAATTACTATTTTACTGGAGTAATTAAGCTTTAATTTCATTATAACTTTAATTGTTTTTCCACTTTTTGATTTTAAAAAAGGCTCATTTTTTTTTCCCAGCCCGAGCCACCTGTCTGGAATCAGCGAATTTCGACTGAAATTAGCGGCGCACTAAAAACCCAATGAAAATGTAAACCTGCACTGTTATAAAACAAGAACTCACGTCAGCTTAGGTCAAATTAATAAAACTTTTACAAGTGCTGTGAAGTATTTTAATAGTTATTTTTAAGATTTGTATTTCTTCTAAGTTTCGTTTTTCTATTATTAGGTGAGTCAAGGTTAATTTGGATTTGGTGCGCATAGGCATTTTCCATTGTTTATTTTGTGATTTTCAGACTTTTACTTGAAGGTTTGCTTAGCTCGCGGATTTACTTAATGCCATTTAATTAGGAATATTGTTCTCTTGCCATTGTCGGATGTTAGTTTTTCATAGGTGGTCGTGTTTTTCATGTCAGAGCTGACCTTGGTTCATTCATAGTCTCTTTGAAGTTCCTGTTTGGGTTTGTTAACCAGCGTTTTAGTTATTCATTGGCTTGTAGCTTCTTGTAAATCGCAGCTATGTGGGTTCAGTAAAACCAAAACATTACCCACGCGGCCGCGAGTTTATCTTGTTTTTATTCCTACGGTCAGTTACCCAAACGTGTCCAGCTTTGGCTATAAAAACCTCTACTACACTTGAACTAGTCACTCATCGCCTAGTAAGGATTGAGTAGAGAAGAGGAGTAAGAAGATTAAGATTAAGATTGTTAGCAAAAGTCAAAAAAACAGTAAAGACCCTGATGTAAATCAGACTCCTGGTACCTCATGGCTAAGCGAGCGAGTTGCTCGAACACAACCCCGACTTGAAAACCTCCAAGAAAATCTCTTTGCACTACAACTTAAACTGAAAACGCTTCCGGCAAATGCAAAATCTGGTTTTATTCTTTTCACTTTAGCATTCATAAGAGATTGTAGTGAGAGTCAGTCCCGGTGCATGTCTACCGTGTTTAAGACATTAGGGACTTTAAGATCCACTACGGCGAAGCTCTGGTACGGCGGATACAACCGAAAGAGACTGGGCCGACTACGGCGTCTCCCGCCAAAACTCGAATTGATTAAGTTTTGTGTAGTACGGCAAAGTCAAACTCGATGTAAACAAATCAGACTTGGCTCCAAGTTTTTTGGCTGTGGTATGTTTATTTAGAAGAAATGGTTTCTTGGAAAGAATTGAGAGAGCTTATAGTGCTCTACTACGACATGAAAGTCCTCAATGACGCCGAATTTCTCTTACTGTACGACCTTTACAGCCCACAAAACCTGGACTTGCCGTGTGACTTGTATCCACATTTCGACCTCCAAAACCTGACCGAAGATGAATGTGTGGCCGAATTTCGGTTCAGGAAAACTGATATCCCAAGGCTTTCTCAAGCTTTGCGGATTCCTGATGTTATAATTTGTCACCAAGGAACAATTTGTGAAGGAACTGAAGGACTATGCATGCTTTTGAAGCGGTTGGGCTACCCTTGCCGATACAGCGATATGGTCCACTTGTTCGCTAGGCCGGTTCCTGTATTGTGTATGATTACAAATCAAGTTTTGGATTATATCTATCAAGCTCACAGCCATCGCATTCTGCAGTGGAATCATCAGCAACTAAGCCAAGCCAATCTTGAAAGATTTGCCGAAGTTGTTCACCGAAAAGGAGCCCCACTTAATAACTGTTTTGCTTTTGTTGATGGGACAGTTCGCCCTATTTGTAGGCCCGGCACTGTCAACCAGAGGTTGCTTTACAATGGACACAAATGTATCCATGGAATCAAGTTTCAGTCTGTTGTTACCCCAGATGGAATGATTGCAAATATGTATGGCCCTGTTGGTAAGTTGTTTTTTTTTTTAGAAAATGGAATCTGGGGTTTATAGGGTGAGGAGGCAACTGTTCAAGTGTATTTTTTTTCTTTTGATCTTGAGAAATCGCTTGAAATGAAGCTTCTTGGAAACACACAACTCCTTTTTATGAGAAATTAAAAAAGAGAAACTCTTACAAATTAAAACACTTCACTTTCATTACCTCATAGCCAAGCTGACTATGTCGTAATAAATATATCAATGAACAAATAAATAGTTTCATTTTTTCCTGAATTGTTATAGTTACAAGAAAAATGAATGAAATATCCCTGTGAGACCCTTGATGCTTCAACGTTCTTTTAACAAAATGTTATAAGACTTTTTCACTTATCTGACTGAACTTTAACACTCCTCCTGTCCATGAATTTTGTTGCAGAGGGAAGAAAGCATGATGCAGGTATACTTGCTGAGTCTCACCTTTTGGATGATCTCCGTCAGTATGCCTTCAGCCTGGCTGGACAACCACTTTGCATTTACGGGGATCCTGCTTACCCCATCCGTGTACACCTTCAATGTCCATTTAGAAATGGAGTTTTAACCCCACAGATGGAAGCTTACAATACTGCTATGAGCTCAGTGAGAACAAGTGTTGAGTGGCTCTTCGGAGACATAATCAATTACTTCAAGTTTCTGGACTTTAAAAAGAACTTAAAGTTGGGACTGAGTAGTGTGGGGAAAACGTACATCGTCAGTGCTATCCTTAGAAATGGGCTAACATGTCTATATGGAAACACAACCTCAGATTTTTTCCAGTGTAATCCTCCCAACCTTGAAACTTATTTTGCATAAGTGCTACAGTTTAGGCTGACTGTTTTGAAAATTATCTTTAATAATTCAAGCATTATGGTTTTATGGTGTAAATTAGCAACACAGCAATGAAACCAAGAGCACTTAGACATTCTGAGAAGTTTAGCTGGATTTAATGAGAACTGTTGGAAACATGTTGGGGTCACAGCATCAGTTCTCAAGGGTGACAAACCTCAACATGCTACGTATACCTCAAGATTTTGATTATTTTTACAACACTAGAATCTGTAAAGGCATTTCATACTTGCATTTAGAAATTGTCATGTAATGATTCAGTCTTATAAAAAATACTGTAGAGTTGATATCACATATGACTCCTGTTAAAATTGTATTGCTTTTGAGACTGGCAGTAAAAGACCAGCCTTTTGCAAATAAAGATATGAACTTGAAAAATGTGATAGCCAATGAGAAAAACCTTTGTTTTCACCTTTCTGGCCTTGAATTCATGCAAAAACACAAAAGTAGCTTTTGCTTGAATTCGAGGTTAGTTATGAAAACAAGAGCCATATTTGTTATATATTTTTTATGTCTTATGGGTGGAATTTTTTTTTAAAGTAACATTGGTTGTTTAAACCTTTTTAAAAACTAATATAAAATAAAGGCATACTCTGATGACCTTCCATGCAAATCCAAAATGAATTACCTTTAAAATACAGTAGCTGACTCCAAAACACAACTTTGCTACAATACTTGGAATGATTTCACATCCCTTTTAATCTAACACTTCTTGCTGTAAAATTCAAATGGAATGAAACTGATCTGTCTCTCTTTTGAGTCACTCTTTTGACAAGAGTTTTTCCAAAACAGACATCATTGCCTGACTTTGCTGTGCCATTAACA